>NC_083105.1:18917952-19268317 GCF_949774975.1 Lagenorhynchus albirostris | reverse complement strand
CCGTCTGCAGTTTTTCTGGTCGCTGCAGGAAACAGCTCTAAATATTAAAGAAAGTTATCGTATTACAGACGATGATGGAAACACTGCTTTCTAGATTAGTCAACTTATAGATTTATGTAAACAAGTATTTCATGAGTAAATGAAGATAACAAATGCAAATGAGACAGTGAGATCATTTTATCTTTGAAGGTGCGGAAACATTTTGTCCCATTGTTTGAGTGAAGAACATGTGAAGTGAAAAGTGGGCACTTAGATGGGAAGGTCAACAGACCAAGACCTCTAGGCCAGCTGCCTGCTTTCATAAACAGTTTTATTGGACCACAACCCCACCCAATCATTTATGGATTGTCTATGGGTAGAGCTGGATAGTTGTATGGCCCACAAATTCTAATATATTTACCATCTGGTTCTTTCCAGAAAAAGTTTGCTGACCCCTGACTTAGATGGCAGTGAGAAAATAGCATTATGTTCCGAAAGTGGGTCTTATCTTATAACCATCATTTTCAGTGGACTGAAAACATATGACTTCAGTGGTACAGTATTAATAAAATTTGATATTGTTGAATTTTACATAATTGAAAACTGCAAATAAGGAGAGTTGAGAGGTCAAATGGTAACTTTATAATAAACGCTATTGCGGTCCTGAATTTGAAAGCCAAAGGCAATCATTAAATAAGGTAGAAGGAGGGTCTGTTTATTGACCTCACAGGAGATAATATAGTAGTCCATTGGTATCTGCGGGGCAATTGGTTCCAGAAATCGCCCCCCAGCCCCCACCCATGCCGCAGATACCAAAATCCAAATGGATACTCAAGTCCCTTATATAAAATGGCATAGTATTTGCATATAAGCTACGGACATCCCCCCATATACTTTAAATCACCTCTAGATTACTTACAATACCTAATGCAATTTAAATGCTATATAAATAGTTGCCATTGTGTGCAAATTCAACTTTTGGTTTTTGGAACTCACGGGAAATTTTCCCTCTGAATATTTTCAATTTGCGCTTGGTTGAAACCGAGGATGTGGAACCTATGAAGGCAGAGAAATGACTGTATTCTGTACCTCTGGAGGTAATGAGAGTCAAGTTGATAAGAGCCTGATATACTAGAGGCAAAGGCCCCATCCTGGCTGTAAAAAGACTTAGTGGTTCACAGTTCTGATTGCATGATGGGATCACAAGAGGAGCTTTTAAAAACCCCAGAGCTCTTCAGGGTTTTTTGTGGTTCCAAATTTTAGAATTGTTTTTTCTATTTCTGTGAAAAATGCCACTGGAGTTTAGATAGGGATTGCAATGATTCTATGGGTAATATGGGTAATATAGACATTTGAATAACATTAACTCTTCTGATCCACAAGATACCGTTCCATGTATTTTTGTCTTCTTCAATTACTTTCATCAATGTCATAGTTTTGGTGTTTGGATCTTTAACTTCCTTGGTTAACTTTATTCCTATTTTATTGTTTTCAATACCGTTATAAATGGGATAGTTTTCTTTATATCTTTATCATTCCTGGTGTACAGAAACACAACTGATTTTTATATTTTGATTTTGAGTCCTGACACTTTATTCATTTTTGTAGATTTAACAATTTTTTTGGTGGGGTTTTTAAAATTTTCTATATACAAGATCACCTCATCTGCAAACAGAGACAATTTTACTTCTTCTTTCCCAATTGAATGCCTTTAATTCCTTTTTCCTTTCCTGTTTGCTCTGGCTAGGATTTCCAGTACTATGATGAATGAGTGGTGAAAGTGGACATTCTTGTCTTGTTCTTGATCTTAGACTGAAAGCTTTCAAATTTCATCATTAAGTGTGATGTTAGTTGTGGGTTTGTCACATATGGCCTTTATTATGTTGCAGTATGTTTCTTCTACACGCAGTTTGTTGAGTTTTTATCATGAAAGGATGCTGAATTTTGTCAAATACTTTTCCTGCACCTATTGAAATGATCATATAATTTTTATCTTGCATTCTATTAATGTGGTGTGTCACATTTATTGATTTGTGTGTGTTGAACCATCCTTGCCTCCCAGAGATAATTCTCACAAAGCTATCTTGAGAATGTACAAAACTGGAGGCATCACACTCCCTGATTTCAAACTGTATTATGAAGCTATAATAATCTAAACAGTGTAGTACTGGCATACAAACACATAGACCAATGAAACAGTATTAAGTGACAGAAATAAACCCATGAATACATGGTCAACTAATTTTTGACAAGGAGCCAAGAATACTCAGTAAAGAATATATAGTGTCTTCAATAAATGGTGTTTGGAGAACTTGATACTCACATGCAAAAGAATGAAATTAGACCCCTATCTTACACCACTCACAAAATTAACTCTAATGGATTAAGGACTTAAACATAAGACCTGAAATCATAAAACTCCTAGAAGAAACATAGGGGAAAAGTTCTTTGGCATTGATTTTGGCGATGATTTTTTTAAAATATGACATCAAAAACACAAGCAACAAAAATAAACAAGTGGGACTGACTACATCAAACTAAAAAGCTTATGCACAGCAAAAGAAACAATCAACAAAATGAAAAGACAACCCATGGAATGGGAGAAAATATTTGCAAGTCATATATCAGATAAGGGGTTAATATCCAAAATATGGAAGAAACTCATACAACTTAATAGCAAAAAAAACCCCCAAAGACCTCAAAACCAAAAAACAAATGATCTGATTTTAAAATCATCAAAAGACCTAAATAGACATTTTTTTCCAAAGAAGACATACAAATGGACAGTAAGTACACGAAAAAGTGCTCAGCATCAATAATCATCAGGGAAATGCAAATAAAAACCACAATGAGATATCACCTCACACCTGTTTAGAATTGCTGCTATCAAAAAGACAAGGATGTGCGGAAAAGGGAACCCTAGTGCACTGTTAGTGGGAGTGTAAATTGGGCCAGCCACTATGGAAAACAGTAGGGAGGCTCCTCAAAAGACTGAAAATAGAACCACCATATGATCTAGCAATCTCACTTCTGCGTATTTATCCAAAGGAAATGAAATCACTATCTCGTAGAGATATCTACACCCCAAGTTCATTGCAGTATTATTCACAATATCCAAACATGGAAATAACCTAAATGACCATTGATGGATCAATGGATGAAGAAAATATGGTATATATATATATATATATATAATATATACACACACACACAATGGAATATTATTCAGCTTTAAAAAAGGGCAATCCTGACATTTGTGACAACATGGGTGAAACTTAAGTGCATTATGCTAAGTAAAGTAAGTCAGACAGCGAAAGACAAATACCGTATGGTGTCCCTTATATGTGGAATCTAAAAAGGTCAACTCACAGAAACAGAGAGCAGATGGGTGGTTGCCAGGAGCTGAGGGATAGGTGAAATGAGGAGATGTTGGTAGAAGGATACAAATGTCCAGTTATAAGACATCTGGGGATCTAATGTACAGCATGGTGACTATAGTTAACAATACTGTGTTGTATAACAGCAATAACAAAATGGTAATTATGTGAGGTGAAGGATGTGTTAAGTAACCTTATTGCAGTGAACATTTCACAATATATAGACATATCAAATCATCACACCTTAAGCAACATTATATATCAATTATATCTCAATAAATCTGGAAATCAAACAAAAAACCAACCCAGAGCTCAGGCTGCTTACCATACCAATTAGTTCAGAACCTCTGGGGTTCAGTATATTTTAAAGATCCCTGGGTGATTCCAGTGTGCAGCAAAGGTTAATCCCTCTCTGGAAATGGGCTGTTCTTTGTGGGAGAGGGCAGAATGTGCTTCTATTTGCCTTGAGACTTTCCCATGAGATAGTACTTCTACCCAGACCCTCTCCACTTGGGTAACTACCGACAAAGGTTCTCTCTTTGACCAAATTTTAGTCAGCCTCCTCTGAGCCCTCTGCTCAACTAGACTTGACTGTGGGCTTTGGTCTCTATCCTTACAGAGTCCAGTTTTAGCAAGAATCCTCTGAAGTCAATTTAGCTAGAATCCCTCATCCTCAATATTTGGAGAATCACCCTCAATATTTGATCACTTTCCTCATCCCCCTCCCACAATTCCCCGGTATCGGATCCTCTTGGCCTGCCCTCATCAAGAATCCTCTTTGGTCAGTTTAGCAAGAATTATCCTACCTTCTTAGTAATTTTCTATCCACCGACCCCCGCCTTGCTCCTTGGCTATAAATCTCCACTCCCTTGGTATTCAGACTTGAGCCTGAGCTCTCTCCCCTTCTGCCAAAAGGCATTGCAATAGATCGTCTTGCAGGAAGTCTTCCTTATCATCTTTAACAAGCACCAGAATAATTTTTTCTTTAACACTACTACTCACCCTTAATGTCTCAGTTTAAGTCTTAAATGTCCTTTTCTCTAGGAAGTCTGAATTAGGTGTCCCTCTCTAGGCTCACAGCGCCCCCTCTACTCCTCCTATCAGTTGCTATTGTAATTTCCTGCGTACTCTTCTCTGTTTCCCATTTGACTCAAAATGTCATGATGGCAACGCTGCATCCACCTTGTTCCACGTGAACAACAGCAGCAGCAGTGAATACTCACTGCATCACACACGGACTATGTGTCACTCCCTGCGCATATTATCTTAGTTAATACCTATCTCAACCCTATTGTCATCTCCATTTTACAGGCAACAACCTGAGGATGGGAAAATTAATGAACTTGCCTCAGGTCACACTGCTAGGAAGCCCTTGGTGTTAAATTCAGTTTCTGGCACAGGGTAGGGTGTTCAATAGAGATTTGTTGAGTGAAAAAAAATAAATGCATGAGTTGCTTTCCTCTCTAGTTTGTCCACAACCTCTCCAGTGGGACTGAAACCACAGTGAGATTCCCTTCCCCTACTCCCATGCTTACTAAGGCTCAGCTTGGACCTCTTCCAAGTTTTCTGTCCCAAAGTAGATGGGCTGAAAGTCCTGACCTTCCTATGACTGAACAGCAGCAACTTCTAATGAAAGGACTAGTATTCCAGTTTGTTTGACAGAGCATACTTAAAGGAAAATGAAAATAAGAGAGGAGAGACTGTATGTGTAACATCTCCCGAAGTGTGTACTTTCAGCTTACAGCCTGAGAACCCAGTGTGGGAGAAATAGGGCACGGAATTGTTGCAAAAGACCCTTAAATCCTTGGACATGTCACACATTTTCTGAAAATGGAAATAAGCATTATTTTCCACTTCTAGATATACTATTGGATTTACTGCTGTCATAACCAATAAAGCGTGAGCTCATTTAAAATTATTATCGAATCCATATTAGCTTCCCATCATCTCATTCAGTAAGTACAAACTGCAGCTCTAAAACATTTTGTGGGGTCCGGTGGGATTTTTTTTTATTAAAAATCTGGAACGCTTTACAAATTTGTGGGTCATCCTTGCACAGAGGCCATGCTAATCTTCTGCGTATCGTTCCAATTTTAGTATATGTGCTGCCGAAGTAAGCACCAGTGGGATTTCTGCAGTTATTAGTAGTAATAAAAATTCTAAATATTTATTGACTGGGCAGTGTATTGTCGATGCAGAATACCTCATTTAATTCTCCATCAACCCTTTGCAGTAGATACTCTTATTCTCATTTTACACAAAAAGAGCACAAGATATCCTAGAACACCGACAATAATATTTCCTGCTTAATGCTGTGATGAAGACAAAACACCTAGGGGACTGCCGGGCCAGTGCCAGAGTGGCAGCAACAAGAAGGGTCCATGGAGGCTCCCAACGCTTGGGTGGTTGCAAGGGGGATGCTACTAATATCCGGACATGGAGAAGGGGCCTCAGGTAGACTGACTGTGTCTAGAGTTGGGGATCTCATGATGATCCAAAAAGGGGCTGGTGTATACCTAAAGATTAGCAGGGGCTAAAGTGGTTGCCTTGGCAAATGGCGATGTTCTTGGGTGGGGTGGGGACAATACGTAAGGGACCTGGAACCTCCAATGCTGGGAAGAGTGGTGCATGAATACTCAAGTATTCATCGAATCCCTACTGTGTTCTAGGCACAATGCAAGTGACTGGGATACAGTTCTAAGCAAAAGAGCTGTGATTTCTCTCTTAATTGGAATTGCTGAGAAATTATTCAAATATTAACATAACACATAATTTAAAACTGTGATAACTGTGAGGAAGGAAAGGTACAAACTGCTCTACAAGTGTACAATAGGGGAACCTGCTCTCATTTGGAGGGTCAGGAAAGGCTTTCTTGAAGGAGGAACTGGAGAGAGGGAAGGAGAGCGAGCATTCCTAGCCGAGGAAGCAACAAAGGCCCTGAGGTGGAAGGAAAAGGATACATTTGAGAAAATGAAAGACAGCCAGTATGTCTACAGCCCAGTGTGCTGAGAAAACTACCGCTGGGACTCTGAGCATGCTGGAGAACAAGACAAGGAACAAGCCATTGAAACTTGCCTCCAAGCTAAGACCAGACGGACTGAGGCTATTGAACTGTATAGGTCTGAGCTTCCTCAACTGGCCCCACACTAGGGATCCAGGTAGTGCCAAGGTAGCCTTCACCATGCTGCCTGGCAGTTTCGCAGGTGACAAGTACCCTGGCTAGGGGGGGAAATTGGGGTTTCGGCCCTAGTTCTACCTCTTTTTCAATTAGGAACCACTGGAGCTCTGCTGACCCTGTGGGATTGTGTAGGGAGTGGTCCTTATACGGATTAAAGTTTTTGCAGCACTGGTATAGAGCAGCGGCCTTCAACCTAAGATGCACATCAGAGTCACCTGGAGGGACTTTAAAATTGCTGCTGCCATTATCCACAATAGCCAAGATATGGAAATGACCTAAGTGTCCATCGGTGGATGAATGAGTAAAGAAGTGTGGTATATATGCAATGAAATATTATTCAGCCGTAAAAAAATGAGGAGGTCATACCATTTGCAACAACTTGTATAGCCCTTGAAGGCATTATGCTAAGTGAAATAAGTCAGATGGAGAAAGACAGATATCGTATGATCTCACTTGTATGGGGAATCTTGCAAACAACAACAGCCACAACCAAAAACAGAAAACCAAACTCATAGCAAAAGAGATCAGACTTGCGGTTACCAGAGGCAGAGGGTGGAGGAAAGGGGATTTGGAGAAAGGTGGTCCAAAGGTACAAACTTTCAGTTATGAGATAAATAAGTACTAGGGATGTAATTTACAGCACGATGGCTATAGGCAACACGGCTGTATGATATACGGGAAATTTTTTAAGAGAGTAAATTCTATGAGTTCTCATCACCAGGAGAATTTTTTTCCTTTTTTATTTTCTCTTTTTGCCTTTTATTGTATCTATATGAGAAGATGGATGTTAGCTGAACCTACTGTGATAATCATTTCACAATATATGTGAATGAAACCATCCTGCTGCATGCCTTAAACTTACATAGTGATGGATGTTCATTATTTCTCAATAAAACTGGAGAAAAATTCCTACTGCCTCAACCCCATGCCCACGGTTTATGATTTAACTGCTCAGAGTATATAGACTGGGCATCAAGACTTTTAAAATCTCTCCCAGTGATTCTAATGTTCAAACAAGTTTGAGAACCACGGGGTTAGAGGCTAGTTCCCAAATGTCAGTCTACAGATCAGCTATATCATAAGTACCCGTAGGGCTTATAAAGAAATCTCCGGCTCTATATCAAATCTGCTGGGTCAGCACTTAAAAATGGAAGCCTTAGGTGATTTTTGAACCTATCCAGGTTTGCTAAGGCCTGATTTAGATCATGGCCTCTCAAACTTTAATCTGATTCAGTCTGGGGTGGGGCCTGAGTTTCTGCATTTCTAACAAGCTCCAAGGTGTTGTTGCCTTCCAAGCCTGAAGAGCAATGGCTTCAGGGGATGCAAATGGAAGAATGGGTGGCTTTTCTCCAAAACCTGCCAAGGGCTGGACCTGAAATCTATTAGCATACAGGGACCTTATTTACATGTCCAGGTCCCCTTCCCAGATCACTTTCTTCGGGGCAGGGATTGAGTCTTTTTTTTTTTTTTAAACATCTTTATTAGAGTATAATTGCTTTACAATGGTATGTCAGTTTCTCCTTTATAACAAAGTGAATCAGTTATACATATACATAGTCTATGTCAGGGCACTATCTCTAGCATCTAAACTCAGTGCCCAGCATGTTAGAAGCACAATAAATGGGATCTGAATTGAATAAATACCATGATATCCTCAGGGTCCAAGATGCAGAGCCAGCTGAAGGTGAGACATTGCTATAACACGGGCCTTCTGCCACTTCCAGTCATAAATTCCAATTGGATGGGGTCCAATGCGAAGCTGCGTGTTACCGAAGCCTGCTCGGTAGGGGGTAGGGTCAAAGCAGGCCTCTGGAATATTAATAATTCTGAGCAGTGACCACAGCTATGATATTTACAGACCCATGAAGCACAGGGGACAGCCTGAGGCTACACACACAGCTATAGACTCCAAGGATTTACTCTGCTCCAAATGGAGCATGTATATTGCCCAAGGCTGCCAAAAGCCATACGGCTCATTAGCTTTTACTATACAGAGAGAGGTGCCAGGCCTGGTGCTAAAAGGACATGACAAAGCACATTTGACAGCAACGGTCAAAGGAAAAAGCACAGTGGGAGCGGAACTGCTCTGCGGGAAGTTGCTCATGCCTTTGGAACAGGAGACAAATACCTCTGCCTCTCCGTTTGGAGGCCCAGGCTGGTTGGAATCTGACAAGGACTTATTACTTTAGAAACTTTTTTCAGGGGTTTGGTTTCTTCCCCTGGATTCTCCTTGCATGGTGATGGATGTTTTATTCCTGAATATTTTTTGATGCTATAACTCTTGGTGTAGTTTGTGAGTTACATATTGGGAGGGGGTCAGAAGAGAGAAAGGAACAAAGAGAGAGAAAGAGAAAGAGACAGAGAGATACAGAGAGACAAAGAAATAGAGAAGGGAAGGGGAAAAAACCCCACAATTATAAGTAGATGGAAAGGAGCAGAAAACTGTAAAGAAAGGGGTGGGAAGTCAGACAAGGATGGAGGGAGGACCTCAGGCCAGGGCTCCCCCTTCTTTTTGTTGCTTTATACTAAAGGATGGTCGAAGTATCCTTCAAAAGGAACTTACGTGGTACACATCCTTACATCCTGCAAGAGGCATAGAGGGTGACATTTTTGGTCTCACCTTTTAGCCCTGATAAATCGCTGCTGACTCTCACCATGAAATCTCACCCTTATATATTTTTTTCTGCCACCATCACTCT
Source organism: Lagenorhynchus albirostris (assembly GCF_949774975.1). Taxonomy (NCBI): domain Eukaryota; kingdom Metazoa; phylum Chordata; class Mammalia; order Artiodactyla; family Delphinidae; genus Lagenorhynchus; species Lagenorhynchus albirostris. Next base: position 19,259,084 of record NC_083105.1, on the reverse strand, counting down.
CTTTACTTTCTGTCAAAGGCTAGGCTATCTGGTTCGGGGCAGTTACCTTTCGTGGGTTACACTTTTTTAGTGGTTGGAATAATTAAGATCTAGTCTCTTAGCAAGTTTGATGAGTATAATACAATATTATTGTCTATATTCACTATACCATGCATGAGAACTCCAGGACTTTTTTACTACTTGTGGCAAATTTGTGCCCCTAAACAACATCTGTCCTATCCCCCGACCCTGCATCCCCCGGTAGCTACCATTTTACTCTCTGTTTTTACAAGTTTGGCTAAAAAGAAATGATAACTACGGGACGTGACAGAGGCACTAATTATCGCTGCGATGGCAATCATATTACAATATATAAATGTATGAAATCAATATGTGTATACCTTAAATTTACACAATGTTATATGTCAAATATATTTCAAAAAAACCCCAAACCTTTGTCGGACTATTCGAACCCAACTTTATCTGACCCTACCACACTTAAATCTCTTCATTCAACTTCCCCCATGTCTCTGGCCCTCTTCTCTGCACACAGCCTGTGATGAGATCTTGTCCTCTGTCCACGCTGCCCCACTCCATCCTGAGGTATAGATCCCACATGGAATGTTACACATCGCTCAGGGTTTCCCAAAGTATGTTCCCTGAACCACCTGCTTCAGAATCACACGGATGGGGGTAAAGGAGGAGGAAGAAAGGAAGACTTTTTTACATGCAGCTTCCTGGGCCCAGTCCACCCAACCCTATTAAACCAGGCTGGGCAGGGGGCGACTGCGGAAAACTGCATTTTAAATCTTTGGCCCAGCTGATTCTGAGACACAGGACTGTTTAAGAACCTCAGCAAGAGCAGCCCTTCGGGGGTCTCAAATTCTTCCTCTTTCAAGACCCTGTTCAGAAGATCAGAGACCACCCTCCCTAAACACATGCTGTGTCCAGAGAATGGGTCACACACTTACACAACTCGTGGAAACTCTCCAGGCCTACACTTTCTCATCTAAAAGCAGGGGGCGGTGTCTGAGTCGTGAATGGGAACAGGGACAGGACAGGTAACAAGTACAGAAGTGCAGCTGACCTGATGGGAATTAGGGGAAGCTGGAGGCTACATGCTCTGGTTAAAGGGGCAGCTGCTTCTCCACTGCACTCACTTGTGGCTGGAGGGGAAGGCCACCCAGAGGTGCCAAATATTCTGAATTTGTAAGGAATGCTAGAAATCTGGATTTGCACGTAAATTTCTCTGATTTTTCATTTCTGGCTAAATTTTTTTTAACAGGCCAAACAAAATAGTATACACATTCAGACTGTGAGTCTATGTTTGCAACCTCTGGCCTAGAGCTTCCTAGGGTTGCCTTTAGCACGAGGGTGCTGGGATTCACTGACCCGGAACCTTCCTGGCTTAATGAGCTGTTCTGTTGCTGGTCGAAGCTTCTCTGCCGTCTCCTCTCCTTTTCAGAAGAACCAAGGTTCTTAAAAATTAGCACACATTTAAATCACCTGGTGGACTTGTTAAAATACAGATTACCAGGCCCCACTCCCAGAGTTTCTGATTCGAAAGATCTGAAAATCTGCACTTCTAACAAAATCCCGAGGGATGCTGAGGCAGGTGGCCTAGGCTTGATGCTTTAAGAATCCCTACTATAGCACCACTCACTGCCTATAATGCTTCCTCTCCCTAAATCAGTGCTCACACCTTAGCTCCTCTCGCATTTCTGAGTCACTCCACACAGTAGCCACTCTGGGCCCTTCTGGTGTTGCTCACGTGATCAAAACCACTTTGACAATAATAACTGTCTTTTCTGAGTGTTTACTGTGTGCCGGCCATTCGTGTAAACACATTACTATATTAACTTTGATCTTCGTCACAACTCTATTAGGAAGGCGTTAGCACCCCTAATTTCTACTTGGAGGGAAGTGAAGCCCAGGGAAGTTAAGTAACTTGCCCGCAGTCACGTAGTTAGTGAGAGGCAGAGACAGAATCCAAACCCAAAATGTCTGACTCCGGAGCCCGTTTATCGTAGAATTTCTAGACAAAGCCTGGATACTTTTGAGAGTGAAAGGGAACATTATTAATGATTATGCCCGACGACAGATGTAAACCAGGACTGTCATGGGCAAACCAGGACGTAAGGTCACCCTGTGCGTTCTGCCATTTCAAATGTCCTTTTTGGATGATCTACAACTTTGTGAAAAGGGCACAGATGTTGCAGCCAGTCAAAATACAGCTTAATTGAGCTAAAGCATGAAAGGGCTTAGGTCAGGGCCTGCTACATGGTAGGAACTCAACAGATGTCTGTTTCTTTCAGTCAAGCTTCTAAATCCTTACAGGGGAATATAGGCAAGTGTCACATATAGCTAAGATTCTGGGGGCCCTACAATAATGTTGATAGAAAAAAAGAACATAAATGAAAACTCTTAAAAGGTCACACTAAGATTCTAATAATCCAGGGCTAAGCGTGAGAGTTCATAGAGGGCAACTCCCTCGGGTTTTACATTTGTAAGGATGTATGGAGTCTGAAGTGAGTCTTGAAGATTGAGTAGAAGATGGAAAGGCTAGAACTGGTGATAGGCAGGGAAAGACACAGACTTTATGCAGAAACTAAATCAAGGCTAAGAAGCATCTCTGTGACTAAATTCTGTTGCATGCTTCAGGTTCACGCCAACCTTTGTAAGACTCCAGATAGGATAAAAGAGGGAAATATCTTTATTTATTTAGTGAGTTTTGTATACTCTGGCATTGTTTTGCCCTCACTCACAAAGCCCTAGAGAACCTGGATGAAGACCTGATCCTCCCAGGCACGCAAGTACAGACAGAGAAATTTCTGAGAAGAATTGGCCCGGGGTTTTCGAGAACTTTTGAATTTAGGGATTTTGAACAAAATCCTGCCCATCACAATGGTTTTCACAGTAAGAGCAACAGCTGCGTGTACTTAGTCCCCCTGATTTATGTGAAAAGGAAGGGCAATTTCATCATACTTTTCCTCAGTCCCAAGTGTGGGAAATTCCAAACAGGCTCAACGCTACCCTCTAGTGTGCAAACTGGGCAGATGTGGGGATCAGAGAGCATTTGTGACAAAACCCCTGGAAGACTGGAGAAGGTAAGGAGAAAGAAACATTCTTGTATTTGCAGAAGGTCCATGAATTAATTAGTATCCAAGGGCTCTAAGAAACAGACAAATACTTCCCTGATGAAAGGTCTAACATGGTACTTCCCATAGAATATAATGTTCTGGAAAGTACCAGTCCTATGTGATATTCCATTCACACACCCCCCTGAGGCCCATGGTGAAAATGTTAGGAATTCTCGGTACGCCATGCTCCCCAAGCCCTCGTTAAAGAATCAGTGTTTAATAAAGGCTTGTATAGTAAAGGCTCTGGGAAGTTATGCAACGATGAAACTCTACTTCCCACACATATTCGAACACTGAAACCTTTTCTGTTTTGTTTTCTCACAAATCCATATTATCCCCTGGGAGAACTGCTCCTAGAGCATACATCGGCCAGTGCTAGTGGGAAAAACACAGAGTTCTTACCTTAAGCTCTCCTACGATGAAAGAAGATCTGTCTCATAGGGTTTGATTACTCTACTTTGCTTGCAAAGATAGAACTCAGTAGTAACCCAGTAGAGCTGACCAAGGTACAAAAGGGCAAAAGAACAGGGTGATGACTGAAACCAAGTATCTGATTCACGGCACCAAGGGCTGGAAGATCCCATAAGAGGCTAAGAGGTCATCCAGCTCCACCCCACCCTACATCCCATCCAAGTCTTTAGGCAAGACACGCAATCTTCTTACGGTTCTCCTAACGTGTCATTCTCACTCTCTGTCGATCAAAGTCCGAATGAGGCTTTGTTCGAGTGTCCCCTTCTTCAGATTTTTCTCCTGACTCTAGGCTCCATTGAGCATTTCCATTTCTGACCTTCAGTTAGATCATTCATTTATTCATCGAAGGCATATTGAACACCTGCTAGATGTACAACATGGTGCTGGGAATGCAGATCTGAATAAGACAAAGAGCGTACTTTTGAGGAGCTCATAATTTCTGCCACTGAAGGAAGATGTGAAGGGGGACAATGTAGACTCCACTGAAGCAGATGAAGATACAATAAGCCACAAAGACATTGCTGAATACCATCCAAGAGGGTTGTCAACAGGATCGCATGGAGTTCCTAGAACAAAGCCTGGCTCGTGGTAAGCACTCCGTAGATGTTAGCTGTTATTGTTGTTATTACTACCACTGCTATTACAGATTACATTTTTTTGCATTACTTGGTTCTTTTTTTTTTTAAAAAACCGGATACAATTTATTTATTTATTCATTTATTTATTTATTTTTGGCTGCATTGGGTCTTCGTTGCTGAGCGCGGGCTTTCTCTAGTTGCAGCGAGAGGGGACTACTCTTTGTTGCGGTGCGCAGGCTTCTCATTGTGGTGGCTCCTCTTGTTGCAGAGCATGGGGTCTAGAGCGCAGGGGCTTCAGTAGTTGTGGCACGTGGGCTCAGTAGTTGTGGCACACGGGCTTAGTTGCTCCGCGGCACGTGGGATCTTCCCGGACCAGAGATCGAACCCGTGTCCCCTGCATTGTCAGGCGGATACTTAACCATTGCACCACCAGGGAAGTCCCATTACTTGGTTCTTAATATGCTGTAAGTGTCCAAGAAAATGGAAGGGTAAGATGCCATCTCCCCCACAAGTGGTTTACTTGGTGAAATTACTCCTTTACTCAGTGGCTGATAAATACCAAAGCCAGTGACACTTTATTTCTCTGCCTGTAAAATGATGCTACTGGTGACTCTCTTTTTGGCTTATTTCATTGATTCATCAATTCCTTCCTTTATTGTTTTGACGAATACTTATGGAGTCCCCATTATGTGCCAGACTCTGTGCGAGGGATGGGGAATATAGTAATCAACAAGACAGATATCAACAAGGATGGGGAATATAGTAATCAACAAGACAGATATCAACAAGGATGGGGAATATAGTAATCAACAAGACAGATATCAACAAGGATGGGGAATATAGTAATCAACAAGACAGATATCAACAAGGATGGGGAATATAGTAATCAACAAGACAGATATCAACAAGGATGGGGAATATAGTAATCAACAAGACAGATATCAACAAGGATGGGGAATATAGTAATCAACAAGACAGATATCAACAAGGATGGGGAATATAGTAATCAACAAGACAGATATCAACAAGGATGGGGAATATAGTAATCAACAAGACAGATATCAACAAGGATGGGGAATATAGTAATCAACAAGACAGATATCAACAAGGATGGGGAATATAGTAATCAACAAGACAGATATCAACAAGGATGGGGAATATAGTAATCAACAAGACAGATATCAACAAGGATGGGGAATATAGTAATCAACAAGACAGATATGGTGTCTGCTTTCCTGGAGCTTGCTATAGCCCAGGACTTGGGAGAAAATTTACACAAAATTATGTTATGTGAATGTATTTTGTGACATACAAGGCAGGGGTAAATGTAGAGTATTACTACAATTTAACAACTTACCAACAGTACTGCTGTCAATCTTGGCCTCTAGTCTCTGGAATGGAGAATATCATTGTGCTCACTTGGCACTGGGCCTGGTTTCATGCCCTTCAGAAATGTCTGCTGAACAAATTAATGAGTGGACAAATTAATTAGAAGCATTATTACTAAAATTCCGTTTGCTACATAAATATAATCATGATGAAAAGAAAGGGGGGCGATAAGAATACATATGAATTAATGAACTCCTATTCTGTGATAAATGACATTATGTACCTCATTTTAAGGGTGAGAAAAAAAATGAAGTTCAGACATATTAAGTAACTTGCCCAGGGCTTCAAACCTATACACACAGTTAGTAAAGGAACCAGTGGCCTGAGAGCACACATTTTCCTTCCCCTTTAGGGGGAAGCTACATTCTTTCCCCCGATCCCGTTTTTATTATTGGGGAACACGGTCTTCTTTTCCAGACTAAACTAAGTGGGAATGGATGAGGGGATGACTTCCACCTAATATGTCGCAGCTGGAGATGGGTGCCATGGCCATTAGCTGAAATCAACGCCCTGAAGGCAGTCATTACCAGCCCCAGTCTACTAGGAACCCAGAGCATCTCTGATAATGCAGTCTTGATGTCCTCCCAACATTTTCCAAATAAAGTGAAACAAAGAACAGATTTCCTTAACACCAAAAGGCCAGGAGTCTCTGTGCTGAGTGAACTTGATGGAGAACTCAATCACACAATAATGGGGCCTGAAAATCACCTAGTCCAACTGTTTACTTGACTGTTTAATCTCCTCTACTCCATCCCCACCAAGTACCCTCTAGCCTATGGGCTGGTGAACTTGTTCACATTTAGGGTAAGCTATTTGGAATGAGCTGATTGGAAAGTCTACTATATGTTGAGCTGAAATCTTCTTCAGGCAGCTTCTACTCATTGGTTTTCACTTTCTCCCTTGGGGTCACCCAGAAACCTGATCTGCTATCCACATGATTCTTATTTCTATATTTCTCCTATGATACTCGACATACCACACGCTCACGCTATTATAAACTTAATCCTTTTCCTTTCAACTCATTGTAAATAAACACCTATTTTAATCTCAAAACTGAGCGATAATATCCATGAAATTGTAGGTTTGACATGTTTGTTTTCTATTTTTTCTAATAAATATTAACTATATTATCAGTATGTTATTAATTACATGTATTCTTTGTATTCATGTATTATTAATTAACATTATTATTAATGTATTATTAATGTAGTGGTGGTGGTATGACTACCCCATTTTGGGAAACACCATACATATTCCTTCTCTATATACAGTATTTGAAAATATCAGTCACAGCCTTCATTAGAACCAACATTCCCATTACTTTCAATCATATAATATTATGCAAAATTAATTTACCATCCTAGGTATTTGCCTCTGATTCGTCTACATGCCTACTTAGGTTTGTGGGAGCCAATCTCATATAAAATTCTCTAATTATTTATGTTTTGATTTTACTAATACAATCTGTGTTTTCATTAGCTTTCTGGGCAGTGGAACTACTGTATGTATTTCTAAAGAGTTCACTTGTCCTTAAAATCCTTAAGCATTTTTTTATCCACGCCAGTGTTATAACATCCTTTCCCATCTTGTTCATTCTTTTTTTCTTTCCAGTAGAGAATGTTCTTCTTGCCCCCCAGCTCTATTGAGATAGAACTGCTGTATAATATTGTGTAAGTTTAAGATGGACGGGTTGACATGACACACATATTGCAGAATGATTACCAAAATAACGTTAGCTAACCCATCACCTCACATAACTATCATTTTTTAATGTGGTGAAGACATTTAAGATCTACTCTCTTAGCAACTTTCAAGTATATAATACAGTATTTTTTTTTTTAATTGCAGGTCTTGGTGGCTTGTTCTTATTAATTTATTTATTTATATTTGCTGTGTTGTGTCTTCGTTTCTGTGCGAGGGCCTTCTCCAGTTGTGGCAAGCGGGGGCCACTCTTCATTGCCGTGCGCGAGCCTCTCACTATCACGGCCTCTCCCGTTGTGGAGCACAGGCTCCAGATGCGCAGCCTCAGTAGTTGTGGCTCATGGGCCTAGTTGTTCCGCGGCATGTGGGATCCTCCCAGACCAGGGCTCGAACCCGTGTCCCCTGCATTAGCAGGCAGATTCTCAACCCCTGTGCCACCAGGGAAGCCCCAATACAGTATTTTTAACTGTACTCATCATGATGTGCAGTAGATCCCCAGAACTTATTCCTCTTATAACTGGAAGTCTGTACACTTTGATCAACATCTTTCCATTTCCTCCCACGCCCCAGCCCCTGACAAACCACCATTTCCTCTCTGTTTCTATGTTTGGCTTTTTCAGATTCCATGCAAGTGATATCATACACTGTTTTTCTTACTTATTTCGCTTAGTATATGCCAAATTGTACTAAGAAGACACAAATCAATGGAAAGATATCTCGGGTTCATGAATCAGAAGAATTAATATTGTTCAAATGCTAATACTATCTAAAGCCATCTATAGACTCAGTGTAATCCCTATCAAAATTCCAATGGCATTTTTCACAGAAATAGAAAAACAATCCTAAAACTTGTATGGAACCACAAAAGACCCCAAATAGCCAAAGCAATCCTGAGAAAGAAGAACAAGCCTGGAGGAGTCACTTCCTGATTTCAAACTGTACTACAAAGCTGTAGGAATCAAAATGTTATGGTATCAGCATAAAAATAGACTCATAGAACAATGGAACAGAATCGAGAGCCCAGAAATAAATCCTGGCATACATAGTCAACTAATATTTGACAAGGGAGCCAAGAATACTCAGTGGGAAAAGCATAGTCTCCTCAAAAAATGGTGCTGGGAAAACTGGCTATTCTTTTGCAGAAGAATGAAATTGGACCCCTTTCTTAACCCCATTCACAAAAATTATTCAGAAATAAGTAAAGACTTAACATAAGACCTGAAACTTCAAAACTCCTAGAAGAAAATATAGGGAGAAGGCTCTTTCATATGACACCAAAAGCCCAAGCAACAAAAGCAAAAGTAAAGAAGTGGGACTCATCAAACTCAAAAAGCTTCTGCACAGCAAAAGAAAGAATCAGCAAAATGAAAAGGCAACCTATGGAATGGGAGAAAATATTTGCAATTCATATGTCTGATAAAAAGTTAATATCCAAGATATATAAGGAACTCATGCACTCAATAGCAATAATAATAATAATAATAATCCTATTTTAAAAATGGGCAAAGGACTTAAATAGATATTTCTCCAAAGAAGACACACAAATGGCCAAGAAATACATGAAAATGTGCTCAAAATCACAAATAATCAAGAAAATGCAAATTGCAAAACTCAACAAGATATCATCTCATACCTGTTAGAATGATTATCATCAAAAGGGCAAAATATAACAAGTTGGCAAAGACGTAAAGCAAGGGAACCCTTGTGCACTGTTGGTGGGAATGTAAGTTGGTACAGCCACTACAGAAAGCAGAATGGATTTTTTCTAAAAACAAAAATAGGGCTTCCCTGGTGGTGCAGTGGTTGGGAGTCCGTCTGCCAATGCAGGGGACACGGGTTCATGCCCCGGTCTGGGAAGATCCCACATGCCACGGAGCGGCTGGGCCCATGGGCCATGGCCACTAAGCCTGCGCGTCCAGAGCCTGTGCTCTGCAGCAGGAGAGGCCACAACAGTGAGAGGCCCACATACTGCAAATAAATAAATAAATAAATAAATAAATAAATAAATAAAAATAAAACTACCATTTGATCCAGCAATGCCACTTTTTATTATATATCAAAAGGAAATGAGATTAAGATCTAGAAGAGATATCTGCACCTCATGTTCTTTCTAGCATTATTCACAATAGCCAAGACATGAAAACAACCTAAGTGTCCATTGACAGATGAATGGATAAAGAAGATGTGGTGTATGCATAAACAATGGAGTATTACTCAGCCATGAGAAAGAAGGATATCCTGTCATTTGCAACAACATGGACAGACCTTGTTCTTTCTTTTGGAACCAAGTACGAGAGCTTGCATTGATCTTTACTATATTTCATCTTGACCTATCAATTTAACTGTAAGGATGCTTGCTGATTCTGATTCTGTTACCTAAAATAGTCATTCTCTCTCCTAGCCTCTTGCCATCTACAGATTTGATAACCATGCATTCTGTATCTTCATCCAAATCACTGACAGGCGTATGGTCCTAGAAACTTGCTTCCAGGTTGATATTAATCCATCAATCATTTTACTTTGGGTACTAGTTTCTATTATTGAATTCATGTTTCTTCATTATTAATCTTCTAGAGACTTTTGTCATTTAATATGGTTTACGTAATACTCTGGTAATCACTTTTGACATACTTAAGTACTGCTTCATAAGCACATTTTTATTTTTGTAAGATTATTAAAGAATTTCTTAAAGACCACTCACCACTGGATGTTATAATAAGGTTTATTATTATAAAGTACCTATTTATCCACTCATTGAACAAAACACTTGACACATGCTGGGCCTTTTTAATATAATCAACTCATCATGGTAGGTATTACTGTCCCTAAGATACAGGGGAGGAGTTTCTGAAAGGTCATAAAACCATCAACGTAACCCATCTAGTAGTTGGAGAAGCTAAAATTTAAACGCAGGTCTGTCTGACATCATAAAAGCACAATCCACTTTTATTCTAAAATGGTAGACTCAGAATGGGAATTGAGTTTGGACAGATAGGCATGTCTGCTCTCAGCAGAGTGTCTGCATTTGCAAAGCTAATATGTAACAGCTATCCTGGAAAAATATCAAACCCCTGCCAAGGGCTTTGATTTGGAAACATTGAAAACCCTAGTCACATAATCTGCCCAGAAGAGAGGTTTATATAGAAGAAAAGATGTGGCATACTTTGTGTGAGGAGTCTCAGTATGGAAGCCAGGAGCAGAGAGCAACGTCGGGAGAGGTACATGCTTTAGTTCTGCATATTAGAGAGTAATACTCCTGAAGGCTGGTGAATTCCAGAAACTGGAATTGAAAATGAGTTTATTTATGGTCTTTAATTGTGGTACAATTCCATGGGAAGAAGAAATAAATATTGTCTCGATTGAGCCTCCAGATCCTGCAGCTGCTGTCACTATAGCTACCACTATTTTGCTTCTACTGGATGAGTAACAGAGTAATGCCATCTCTCTGGACTTCTCCGACCACATTCATGGACACAAAACCAACCCAGGTCGTTTCCCTTAAGAGTTTCTGTACTAGAAAGGGAGCTGCATTCTTCACCCTGTCCTACACAGGCTACAGAGCTCCAGTCAACATGGGAACCATTTCAAAGTGATGTAGGAGACTGCTGGCTCCCAAAGGAAAGACAGACTAGTGGTTGTGTTGTATGAACTTCAGTTCCTGGACATTTACCCCTTAGGAAGAGAGTTGAGATGGCTGCTTTTCAATGGGTACAGCCTCTCTGCAACCTTGGCCCTATTTCTTAGCTTTTAGAGGGTGGGTAGCAAGCAAGCTTTTCCGGTAGAAGGCTGTGTTTCCAGGTGCCAAAAATGCACTTGGCCGTGGAACTGCTGCAGAAGGTCTCTGGGGGAACCTCTGTGTTTTTGCATGGTTGTGAGTTGCTAGGTCTGGGATAACCTGGGGCAGGCTGCATTGCTCACCAAATCCTTAAATGAAGTGCTTTAGCATCAGAGCATGGGGTAAGCTTGGCTGGCTTTTCTGTCGGGGTTGGCAAAGCCAACTACATAGCTGCCATGTCGAAGACCTCACGCAAGGTATGTCCAGCTGAAAGCATGGAACGTCTTGGTCAGATCAAATAGCTGGTCCATGTGGAAGGGAGCCAGTCATCCACCAATGCTTGTTTAAGGTAATCCAAAACATTTTAAATAGTAATTTCATTAAAAAGGCCTTTCCACCTGCCTCTAAATAGCAGAGGAGGCCAGTCTATGTAACGAGAATTTCATTACAGTGGAAACTGTCTTGCACATGTTGTTTTGTTCCGTGATTTGGTAACTATGCTCCCAAGAGAGACCAGGCTAGGACTTCCTAGGATGTACTACATCAATGATGCAAATGCCGACCTGATCCTAAGGGAAACTGAAATCTGACCTGACCTATAATGTGATCTGCTTGATTGCTAAAACAAACAGAAGGCCCTCCCACATCCTGTACTAGAGAAAGGCTTGAGTTGGCATCCCTCTGGGTGTGGTCCCTTCACATGGTGAAGGGAAACTTCCCTGTTTTAGATGATGCCTCTGAAGTAACCAGCATATTTTGACAGCGGCTAGCTAGCTCAGAGAATTTTCTGTATTTGGCCAACGGGGGTTGGCATTTGGGGTTCCATGTCTGGCCCCAACCAAACAGCAAGGGAAGTCTGTCTCCACAGCTGCTCAGTATGCCCTGGTGCACAGGAGAACTAGGGGGTACTTAAGAGGTTCCCACACAGTACAGTGGGAGAAACTGTGTTACTTTTCAGACTGGCTGCTCTGAGGCTCTTCCCCGTCTCTGGCTGGGATCGTTGTCACAATCTCCCAATGGCCTCCCTGCTCTCTCCCTTGCTCCCTCAGTCTGTTCTCAACACAGCAGCCAGAGTCATGCTGTTCAGACCTAGGTCAGATCATGTCACTGCTCTGCTCAGAACCTTCCAAAGGCTTCACACCTCACTCAGTAAATTAAAAGCCCAAGTCCTCATGGTAACCTGTAAGACCTGATTCTATCCTTATCACCTACTACTCTTTCCTTGTATCCACTCTGTTCAGCCACAGTGGCTTCCTTGCTCTTCCTGGACACATTTCTGTCTCAGGGCCATTTCTGCCTCTTACTTTTTCTTTGCTTATCTACATAGCTTGCTCCCTTATACACTCTAGATTTGTTCCTATTTGATCTTCTTAAAGAGACCTTCTCTGACCCATCCTCACCTAATAGCACCCTCTCCTCCACTTCCTCGCCTAATGTTTCACCCTAGCATTTATCAATGTCTAATATACTATACAGTTCACTTAATATTTTATTCATTGTTTGTCTCTGCTGGACAATCTCTGGGAGCAAAGATTTTTGTCTAATTTGTTCCCGATTGAATCCCCAAGATCTAAAGATCTAAAGATCTATGATAAGCACTCAACAAATATGTGCTCCGTAAATGAATTATACCATTTAATCCTTTCAACAAACGTGTGAAGCAGATTCTGCTGTATCCATTCACAGATAGAGAAAATAAGCTTAGAGATGTTAAGTGACCTGCCCCAGGTCACACTGAGTCATTGATCTTTCTTTGGCCTGATCACTTACTGCAGGGCATCTTTATGCTGCTTCTCCTGCCACAATACCAAGTCTCCTAAAATCAGTAGCTTTCAGGTTCAGTCCTACCACACTACTAATAATCGCTAGTCCCTTCCACACCAATTCCTACAGACTGAAGTTAACAGCATTTCTTCCATAATTCCTCTTAGGCTTTACAAAGTAGTGACCCATACTTTTCCATGTTGTAACTCATTCTCTGTCCACAGTGGACCCGTGAGATGAGGGGCTCTCCTTTAGCCCAGCACAGTCAGATACTAAAAAGAAATCCTGTAAATGAGAACATTCTAAGTGGACTTTCTATAGCATATTGTTTATGAAGCGCACTTTAAAATGCTTTCTTATTCTTATTGTATGTCCTTCCTGACCACTCCAGGAAAGAACTTTGACCCTGAACTCAGAAGGTCTTCATTCAAATTTCATCTTTGTTATACAGGCTAGCTGTGTGACCAAGGGCAAGTGACTTAAACATGTCTTTGACAAGACTTTCTAATCACCAAATAGCTCTTACTGCAGAGGGTGATTGTAAGGTGTGAATGAAATTATGTTCGTGAAGCACTGGTGAATATTATGAGAAGGCACAGAACATTTAGACATGATAAGGAGATGGTAGTATAATTATCGAGAGTAAGGATCTAAAGAGGCCCATGTCAGCTGCGTTGTTTGTCACCATTCCATTGGCCCAAGTTAGAATGTGTGAGTTAATTCATCATCATTGCTAAAAACAATAAGAAATCTTCAAAATCATCAATCAATCAAAAAGCATTAGCTAACAAACTTCCACTATGTTCTCTTCATTACCAGGTCATGAGTTAAAAACAAAATTCCCATTGGATCTTGCCAGTATATTTGTGGAGATAAACATTTATATGGGAAAAAAGAACTAAGAGTACTCTACAGTAAGCAGGTAGGGCCAAAGACACAACAATGGCTGTTAGCAATAGAGGGGTAGAGATCTTTCCCAGAAAAGGTAGTCGAGGAGGGCTCAGTAGGGAGGTAGTACTTTGGGCTGGCCTTACATGTGAACTGAATCTGAATAGGTAGCAGGAAAGCAGACACATCACTGGAAGAATAAGTTAGCTTAAAAGATGAGGCTGACAAGGGAGGATGGAGTCAGAAGCTAGAGGGCCTTGAACAGCAGTTGAAGAACTTTGACCTTGATCCTACAAGAAATGGGGGAGTGGGTCAATGTGTAAGAACATAAGAAATGTTTAAGAGGCAAAGAGGCAAAGAAATCTGGAATGTTGGAGCTGGAAGTTACCTCATCCACTTCAGCCTCAACCTGGGATTGAAGAGGACCCAGAGGTCCAGAGAAATGAAGTGACTTGCCCAAGAGACAATGTCAGTCAACCCATGACAAAACCAAGACTTCAACTCAGGTCTCTGGCTCCTGGTCTGGTATTCCCCACTCTTCAGAAAAGGACAGCACATGCATGGCTAATTTTATGGGCCATAGCACCAAAAAAGTCTTCTCTTATCCCATCTCCTCACATGTGCATCAACCATGATGCACACTTACCATTGCTAAATTTTAAAATCGGCATTAAATGATCTAAGATAATTCAGTCCAGTATTCTAGTGAGCAAACAAGAGGGACAAGAGTTAACACAGGCATCTACACTTGCTTTTCCAATAGCCTGAAATCAAATGATACCTGCTTTTCTTTCACATTTGCTCTACTTTCCCTTCAAATTCCACTTCTTCCTCTCACCCATTATTTAATCATAAGGTCTTAATCCCAGGCCCTGTCCACACCATGTCTGAGCCTTGCAACCAGGTCCGGGTTGCCAACAGCCAAGTATTTTCTTAAGAAACTAGAATTGACTAGGCTTTGATTGGAATAAAATTTGTTTTTACAATTCACATCTTGAAATAAAATTTAAACTTCTGCTTGGTGTGTTGAGAGGAGCCAAATAATAAACTGAAAGTGAAATTGTTGTCCCTCCGCACAGTCCAGCAACCACATGGGAGTGTGATTTGCCTGGACCAAGAGGTGATGATGGGCCTGACAGTGTGATGGGCTGAATATTGGATCATGCTCAGCCTAGTATGTTTCTCCAGAAATTACTTCCTGGAAATAGAAATACCTCACTGTACTAAACTCTTGAATTTGCCTTTGTTTGAACATCTATAACATAAGGGTGGGTAGATATGTGGATGACAGGTGAACTTTGAGATCCATTGAAGCCCTGTAATCATTATATTCAATTTTAACCAAAATGACTCAAAGTCAGCTTTTCAGAATTCTAGTTATTAGGAGGAAAACTCTATGCTTTCTTGCACTGTACATTGTCTTATGCCTCATACAATATTCCATACTTAGGGATCACAATGTATTAGCTTATTAAAGTCTCCAAGAAGTTTTGCAGTAAGTAAACTGCTTAAACAGCTGCAGCCCAAACTTATTTATCATGGAATCTTTTCTTTTCCTGCAGGAAATCCCTAGCCTAGTTTTACTAAATTTATTAGCAAGACAATAATGAATGAAAAGAATAATTACCGGTGAGAACTGGGCAAATTTCTTACCTACTAACATGAGAATATGATCCAGTAATTCATGACAACAGTCCCTAGAGGAGAAAAATAAGAGGCGATAAATATGATTTTTAATCAACTAGAAAAGGCTATATATAGGGGTATGTATGGAAAAACAACTAAACATGATTTACATTTTGACATTCAGGAATGATTCCAGAGCAGCTCACCTGCTGGCTTGTTAAAATAATGTTATCTCAGAAAGTCCAGCTATTCAGAAGATAAATTCCTATATGACACAACTATTACAAGTAGGTTCAAATATCATAAAGGATTCATGGCAGAAACACTAAAGTCACATAAATCCCCTGTAACATCAACAACCCCCATTTGCATAATCACGTTGCCAATAAAATCCTTTCTTATACATTATCCTATTTGAGTCACTCCATTATTCTGATTTTTATCTCCAGTTTATAGATAAGGACACGAAAACTCAGAGAGGCTAAGTGTAGTGGATGTTGCAGTGTGCCACCCAGATTCCCCTTAGCACCAAGACACCCCCTTCCTCCTGCCAAAATTGCAGGCCGCTGGTGGGTCACCACTGAGTCCCTCCCCAGGAAAGGAGGAAGGATCTTGAGCAAAGGCAGATCTGCCTCCCAGGATAGCCCACATCTACTGACTTGTCAAGAAAAGGGGAGAAAGTTTCATCGCCTTGCCTTGATTCGGGACATCTCTGAAGGGCTAGCCCAGATTCACAGTTTCTGAACCTACTGTAACAACTTCATCACAGTTCCCGAGCCTCTGTTGCCTCTTTCAAGTTCTCCTTCTCTCATTTCTCTTAGATGTGGACCCCCAGGGCCTCCCCAGTTAACATCCTGCATGCCAATCTCCACCTCAGAGCCTGGTTCCTGGGAAACCCAACCTAACGACTCTAACTTGACTAAGGTCACCCCACTAGCAAATAACAGAACCATAACATGAATGCAAATTCCATGCTCTGTCAGCACACCGATATGCCACTTGGCAGGTGGGCCTATGAATGGATGTGACCTCTACATTCACATCCCCTGCCATTAGGCACCGCATTTGCTAGCTTCAGTCACACTGGCCTCCTTTGCCTTCCTGGAACCCACCAAACCCAACCCCCTCAGAGCTTTGTGCTACCTCTTCCCTCTGTCTGGAAATTTCTTCCTCATTATATGACTGGCTCTTTCTTGTCTTTCAGGGCTCAGCTACAGGATCATCCCCTCAAAGGTGCCTACCCTGACCATCCAATAGAAGGTACTCCTTTTGTTCTAGTCTTTCTTCTCTAGCACACTGTTCTGCTATATGTTCATATTAGCACTTAATTCTCTGACATTAGCTTACGCATTTACTTGTGTATTATCTTCTCCTTCAAGGCTTGGCCTCCAGAAAAATGTAATTCCCATGATAGCAGGAACTTTATGAGTATTCTCAGTACTTTGAACAGTAGTTCTCAAAGCGTGGCCCATGAACCACCAATGAAATCGTTTTCATATTAATACTTAGACATGAAATGTCTTTTTCATTATGTCATTATTTTTCATTATGTCAACATTTTGCAATGGTTATATGAAAGCAGTGGTGGGTAGAGCTGATGACTCCCTAGCACGAATCAAACAGTGGTATCAAACTGTACAACTACTTATGGTGTTCCTCACTGTAATGTCCTTAGAGGGGGGAAAAAGCTAGTTTCATTAAAGAATGTCCTTGATGAAGCAATAAAAATTATTGTTTTAAAATTGTGACCCTTGAGTACACATCCTTTGAATATTTTATGTGATGGAAAGAAAGCAACCATGAAGTGTTCCCCTTGAGTGACAAAGAAACTTTGTGTTGAAGAAAAGCATTTGTGTGCTTGTTTGGTATGAGCTATACTAGCTGCATTTTTCATGAAACACCATTGTTACTTGAAAGAACGACCAACGGTCAAACTATGGTTATTTATATCTGGGTATGCGACAGACATTTTCTCAAAGATGAATTAAAATGCCACTGCAAGGAAAACAGCTGACAGTATAGTTGCCCATGATAAAATTCAAAATTTCAAGTGAAAATGAGAATTTTGGAAAACTTGCATCTGTCATCATCATTTTGACAGCTTCCCACTACTTAAAGATGTTTTCTGATGAAATTAGCGATATTAACAAATATGTGATTTAAAAAAATATAGCATATACAGTGTGATGCAATGTGTCAACTTTTAGACTACCTGAACTACCATTTTCATAGTGAACAACGCATGAAGTTACAAAATTATGCATGGTAAAAGGAACCATTCTGAGTGCAAGATAGACCAATGGATTTTAACGTAATAGAGTATGAAAAATTAATTGATATGGTTTCAAAATCCTCATTGCTGCTAACTTTTAAGAACTCACTACTAATTGAGTTTTATTTTAGCATCAAAGGTTATCCACAGTTATCCAAAAAGGCTATCAAATCACTTTCCCTTTTCTAGTTACGTAAGTATATGAGAAACAGATTTTTAAAATATACTTTAACCAAAACACATATCACAACAGATTGAATGCAGAGTGCAAAGACAGAACTGTCAGACAAAGCCAGATACTAAAGAAATTCACAAAAATGTGAACCAATGTCACTTGTTTTTATTCCATTTTTTCTTTTTTTATTGGGGTATAGTTGTTTTACAATGTTGTGCTAGTTTCTACTGTACAGCAAAGTGAATCAGCTATATGTATACATATATCCCCTCTTTTTTGGATTTCCTTCCCATTTAAGTCAGCACAGAGCACTGAGTAGAGTTCCCTGTGCTATACAGCAGGTTCTCATCAGTTACCTATTTTATACATATTGGTGTATATATGTCAATCCCAATCTCCCAATTCATCCCACTCCCCCTATCCCCCCTTGGTGTCCACACGTTTGTTCTCTGCATCTGGGTCTCTATTTCTGCCTTGAAAACAAGTTCAACTGTACCATTTTTCTAGATTCTGCATATATGTGTTAATATACGATATTTGTCTTTTTCTTTCTGACATACTTCACTCTGTATGACAGTCTCTAGGTCCATCCACATCTCTACAAATGACCCAGTTTTGTTCCTTTTTATGGCTGAGTAATATTCCATTGTATATATGTACCACATCTTCTTTATCCATTTGTCTGTTGATGAGTGTTTAGGTTGCATCCATGCCTTGGCTATTGTAAATAGTGCTGCTGTGAACATAGGGGTGCACGTATCTTTTTGAATTATGGTTTTCTCCAGATATATGCCTAGCAGTGGGATTGCTGGGTCATATGGTAGCTCTCTTTTTAGTTTTTTAAGGAACCTCCATACTGTTCTCCATAGTGGCTGTATGAATTTACATTCCCACCAACAGTGCAAGAGGGTTCCCTTTGAAACAATTTCACTTTTCTCACTAGTTATTTTATTGTTTTGAAAAATAGAGCTCTTTTATAAAATTTATCAATGTTATTTTTGTTAATATGTAATGGAATTATTGACTTCAATCAATTTTTAAAATTTCTTAGTCTTAATTTAGAAATTGATAAATATTGATAGATACTACCCACATAAACAAAAGCTCTTTGGGGTCTTCAAAATTTTTTAAGAGTGTAAGGGGATCCTGAGACCAAAATGTTTGAGAACTTTTGGTCTAGAATTAGTGCTGGCATAGATTTGGTATTCAAAAACTATTTATTGAATGTTCCAATATTTATAAAAGGAAACAGGTAATTTTAAAAAATACATTCCCAGTTGGGTTATAGATCATGTCTCTGCACAATGCAAAAATAGAATATTGTATCCATCTGAGTGAGCAAGTACACTTTCCCAGTGGCTCAAAGTACGTAGCTGTCAAGAAAGAGAATATCCATCCCAAGTTTGACAGTCTTGTAAGGAAATCTCCATTTCCTACAGACAGCCAAAATCAAAGGTTTTTTAGGACGCAGGAAGTCTGTCGGCTTAAAATTAGTTCTCATAGACCTTGCCTTGCTTTGTAGTGTTCTTTACCTGTAGCCAAGGAACATTTATGAAAGAGAAGAATCCAGCACAGTCCCAGACATTTAATGAGTTCCACTATGCTCTACCCATCAGGCTGTCTAAAGACATGGCAGCCAATGCTGTTTGAACAGGAAATCTGCTTTGGAAGCCCTGACACTTAAAGTTTCTCTTTAACGGATATGGATCAAATCAAGTTCATAGTCAGGAGCACCAAGCTACCCCTCTTCCTCAAGCTCCCCTCTCAAGCCAGGGCATGATAACCAGAGAGAAGCAAAAAAAACTAGGATTATCAACTGAGATGGGGACCCTTTGGTAGTGCCAATGTTATGAAAGCTAAAATTAAGGGGCACTGAAGTGAGCGTTCTCAATATTGAAACTCAAAGATGACAATGGGATTCTCTGCCCAACATCTTCTGGAGCTGACCCTGGGATTTTCAACAGTTTTAAAGCAGGCTCATTCTACGGCTCGCCAGATTTTGAGCAATAGTCCTGACCGGACTTCATCAGAAAAGTAGAGGAAGTTCACCTCAAATTTTGGAACAAGGGCTTCCCTGGTGGCACAGTGGTTGAGAGTCCGCCACATCCCCTGCTGATGCAGGGGATGTGGGTTCGTGCCCTGGTCCGGGAAGATCCCACATGCCGCAGAGCGGCTGGGCCCGTGAGCCATGGCCGCTGAGCCTGCGCATCCGGAGCCTGTGCTCCGCAACGGGAGAGGCCACAACAGTTAAGTAGAACCAAAGTAACAAGACTGATTAAGTAGAACCAAAGTAACAAGACCCTTCCATTAGACAGACACTTTCTGTCCTACTTAAAAAAAAATGAAGTGATAAGAAAAGCAAGTGATACAAATAATTTCATAAGGAGAAAGGACTACTTACAAAGAGTATCTGGGGTCAAACATCCTTTCGGCTCAGTCTTTTCTGTACTTTCAGTGTTCAGTGCAATTGATATAATTAATAACAACTATGGTTCAAAACGATGATTCAGAGGCATCAGAAATTCAGGCACTCACCAACTCCTCATGAATCTTAGAAAGTTAACAGACACAATTTATTATTGAAAGCTTTGCATCGTGTCTCAAGATAACTGGGAAGGCTATGAATAGTTTGTACTACTACTCACAGGCTACGAACTGCTGTGACACATTTCCCTGGACTGATACGGTCACGTTATAGGTACTAGCAGTTAATAGTTTGTTACTAAATAGTAGCTGAAATACTGAAGGTGGATACAAAATCATCTTTATCATAATAAAACAGCCATCCCTGGACAGCCTGAACGTCAGGTCCCCTCGCTGTTCTTCCTTCACTCTCTTCAGTTACTGTATTATCAGTACAAGTGGTTCATGTTTATTGTTTGTCTCTCTCCATGTGAAAGGAAACTCCAGGCATGGAGGGTCCTGGTCTCATTCCCTGCGGTTTCCCTGCACCTAGAACACAGCCTGCTGCATTGTTAGGGCTGATAATTGTTGCTGAATAAATGAATCTTGAACATTGCTCAAGTGCTTGCATGTTCAATCATAAGTGACAAGTTCCAGTCTCTCTCTGTCTCTCTGTCTATATCTGTCTTTCTTTTTCTCCCTCTCCTTCTCTTTCTCTCTCTCTCTTCCTTGTATTCTGCTGTTTGTTCAGAGCCTAATCAGGTACCTGGCACATAATAGGAGTGTCTCAGATATTGAATTGTCTTTGTTTGTTCAGGTTGCTATAACAGAATACCATAGACTCAGTGACCTGTAAACAACAGAAATTTATTTCTTACAGTTCTAGAGGCTGGGAAGTTCAAGATCAAGGTGCCGGCAGATTCTGTGTCTGATGAAGCCCTGCTTTCTGCTTCATCGGTGGCACCTTCTCATCTTCTCATGTAAGTAGAAGGACCTTCTTTAATAAGGGCACTAATCCTATTCTTGAGGACTCTGCCTTCATGACCTAATCACCTCCCAAAGGGCCCATCCTCTAAAGCCATCAACTTGAGGGTTTGGATTTCAACACATGAATTTTGGGGGAACACAAACATTCAGACAATAGCAATGATGAAGGAATAAATGAATAAATTGTAGGAATCTTTTCTAATTGCAGTAAAAGTTTTGTCTGGTTTTAAGCATTAGCAAGTGGATGGAGAAAGGAGCTTTTCTGATATCCTTGGAAAAGTTTCCCAGAGAGTACCCCTTGCTCTGCCCATGCTTGGGGCCAGGGATGATATTCAAAATATTCAACAACTGCTCTGGTGGCATCCACCCATTAGTTTTGGCATCAGTGGTAGACTGGATCAGGTCACTGGGCCAGGTATTAACTCTCCAGTGGCTGGCTTCCAGAATGTTCTGGGGCACCAGGAGAGTGGTTGGATCACAAGGGATCATGTAGGAAGCTTATAGTAGCTGTTCAGACTATTTAAATTTTTTTTTTTTTTTTTTTTGCAGTACGTGGGCCTCTCACTGTTGTGGCCTCTCCTGTTGCGGAGCACAGGCTCCGGACGTGCAGTCTCAGCGGCCATGGCTCACGGGCCCAGCCGCTCCGTGGCATGTGGGATCTTCCCAGACCGGGGCATGAACCCGTGTCCCCTGCATTGGCAGGCGGACTCTCAACCACTGTGTCACCAGGGAAGCCCAGACTATTTAAATATATTGTCAACCCCTCCATCTCCACCCTGGGTCTATCCTGAATCACAGCCCTGCCTGGTGCCCCTGTAAGGTGGTGGCCCTTCCTAGGAGTGTTCACAGAACAGCCTTGGGGGCTCAGCCCTGGAAGGGTGCACATCACACAGCAGGCAGGGGCAGGGGGAGCATCCTTGGCACTTATGGTTCAGAGAGTGTACTGAGAACTAGGGTTGTCTGATGACCGAAAAGTGAGGCTGGCAAGGAAGCCCTGACCTGACAGCAGTCCTCAGTGGGTTGCAGCTAAAAGCCTGTTTGGTTGTACATAGAGAAGAGAATGAGCTGCACCTCTGACACAGAATCCCAGGCCACTGGGACACTCCCAGATTCACCAGTACAGCCCCTCTGTAAAGGTGGATCTGGAGGCCCGGGGAGGAGGAAGTGTTTACCCAGCTACTGAGTGATAGAGCTCTGTCTAGAATCCAGGTTCCACATCTAATTCGGGGGCCCTTTCTCCTGTCCACCCAGAGCATGGAGATAGGGACATGGGCTTGGCAACCAGCTAGCCCTTAGTCAGCGTCCTGACTGTACCGTGTGGTAACCATGTGCCACTTCGTATGCCATTTTTTCTCTCTGAGCCTCAGTTTCTCTCTGGAAAATGGGAGCAGCTGCATCTGCTTCACCTAATGCTTGGAAAGCGCTTAGCACAGTTCCTGGCACGTTGTAAGGACTCAGCAGATGTTCGTCATCACTTACATGACTGCTCTTATTATCTCCTTCCTGACTCTGGAATATTTTGGTTGGCTTATTCCAACTTTGCATACTGAATGCTGAATTTATGGGGTGAGGGCTCAGACCCAAATCTTTGCCTCTCGATCCTCTGTGCACTGTTTCTATCCCAGCCACACGTAGCTCTGCCACTGAATTTCTGAAAGGACAGCTGACCTGCCCAGGGTTACCCACCGTTACCTAAAGTTAGTAGCTCTTGAACCCTAGTGCTTGGAGAAAGGGCTGCTCCTCTTAGCAATCTTCTGATGAGCTAGGAGGTTCACCAGAGACGCCCTCTCTGCCAGTCTTACAGATGTTCCTATTAGGAGTCTGAGGGCCCCCCCCTTGTTTTGGTGACACACAGGATGGAAAATGCCATTGAATTGTGATGATTCTGAGCCTGCAGTGCCAAAGAGGGTTACTCTGAACTTAAACTATAACCATTCTACCCAACTGTTGCCAAGTTGGGTGTGTAGACGGGATCCCAGACGCAGTGATACTAGGAGGGTAGCTGCAAACACTTCTTATCAAGCCCTGCCACCAGCTGCTTCCTTACCCTTATTTCTTTAGCCTAAAAGTAAAGAAAAAAAGACAAAGAACCAAAGGTGTCTAGTTAACTAAGGGCATTTGCTCGCTGGGTTTTAGTTCACTAAGAGGCTTACCGTCATTCACACTAGGCAAACCACCCCTTTGTCTCCTTTATTTAAATCAATCTGAAAGAAGGAAAAAGAGTCTACTTTTTCCACTTGATTTTCCCTATGTGTGTTGACCTGACTTTCGATGGTCTGTGAACCCCACCCACTGTGTCTGTACCCAAGGCTCCAGGTGAGAGATTCTTGAGTTAATCAAAAACATTGGCAGTTTTGGACATCAGCTAACAAGAAGGTGACCGTTCCCATTGCGGAGTTATGCGATTCTCCGTATTGCTGGCAAAGGCTGGTCCCACTTGCCAGAGAAGATCTATGTGGACTGATAGTTTATGAAAGAGGCTAGGAGGAGAGAGGGACGAGGCCAGGTGGCAAGAGGTCAGCAGGAGGGCAAGGAAGGCTCAAGAATATGGCTCAAAGGCAGGACTGACCAAAGCCCTTGGCCGGGGACGGCAGCGATGTGAGCACAGAGTTCACCCTTGGCCTAAGTAAACCTTCACGAGGGCCTAAATAAAACTTTTTCACTTAAAAAACTTCAGCAGTAATGACTTCCAGCTGTGTGACAGAGCAAAGCCCCAAGTCCGAATAGTTTCCCTAGAAAGAAACAATTGTGTCTGCCCCTGCCTCTTTAACTCTTTCATCCCCATCCCGGAGGGAGACGCACCCCAAGTCTGTTCTCTGGTCCCTCGCAGGTGGAATGGGCTGGGCAGCTTTGGTGGCCTTTGCACGCTGGGCCTGGAGCACGGCTCTGGGCCTCCCCTATCCCAGTCATATCCCTACAGCCATCCTCTCCATCGTGCTGTAAACTGGAGTCCTGCCTGTTGCCTGTTTTAGTAAATGGAGTCTCACTGGGACACAGCCACGCCCATTCGCTTGTGTACTGTCTACGTTTGCTTTCTTGAAGCATTAGAGTTGAGTAGTTGTGACACAAATACTATGGCCCGCTAAGTTAGGGTCCTGGGCCCAATCCTAACGTGTGTGTGTGTGTGTGTGTGTGTGTGTGTGTGTGTGTGTGTGCACGTGTAGGCTTCCCCACACCAACAAGCAATTCTCAGACACCAGCAGGGCGTCTGAGAATTCAACTCAGGTCCGACAGTGTCCCCCTGGATATAGAATCAGATTCCACAGGTAAAGGGTTCAGTCCCACAAGACTGCCCTCCACTTTAGACACCAAACATAAGCCCAGGTTACAAGTTGGAGGGTCCAACAACCCCCTCCAACTCAGGAGGCCACTTGCAAGTCCACGTTATTACCTGTACTTTTGACCGAAGGCTATAGATCAGAGATTCCCATGACACCCTCCTTGGTTCGATTAATTTGCTAGAACGGCTCACAGAACTCAGGAAACCTGTTTATTCACTAGATTACCAACTTATTATGAAGGATATTAAAAGATATGAGTCAACAGCCAGATGCAGAGATACATAGGGCAACATCCCGAACAAAGGACCTTCTGTCCTCGTGGAGCTTAGGGCCCCGCATGGTGGAACACGGAAGTTCTCCAAGCCCCCTCCTTTTTGGGTTTTTATGGAGGCTTCATTACGTAGGCATGATTGATTAATTCATTTGCCTTAGGTCCAACCTCCAGTTCCTCTTCTCCCCCCAGAAATCAAGGGGTGGGACTGAAAATTCCAACCCTTTATTCAGGTTGGTTCCCTTGGCAACCAGCCTCCATCTTTAGGTACTTGGCCAAAGTCATCTTCATTAACATAAACCCAGTTGTGGTGGAAAGGGGCTAGTTATGAATAACAAGACACCTGTGTTACCTTTATGGCTCTGAAACATTTTCAGGAGCTGAGGACAGGAGACCAAACATCATAACAAAAGATGCTCCCATTATTCTTATAGCTTAGGAAATTCCAACGGTTTTGGGACCTGTGAGCCAGTAACTGTGGATGAAGACCAAATATATATGTATTTCTTACAAATCACAATATTGCGTCTGCAAAGCCTAAAATATTTATCACCTGGTCCTTTACAAAAAAAGTTTGTGGAGCCCTGATTAAATTTAATGTAAGATTACTTGAGGCTTGCCTATCTATATCAATATCAAAGCTTTGGTCTTGTTTCCCCATTGAAACAAGAGATCATAGAGTTCAATCCATTTTAGATAAGAAACTGATGTTCCCAAAGTAAAGGGACTCTTCAGGGTTGGGTAATGGTAGAATTGGGTTTAGTATTGAGTTCTTCTCCCCACTCCCCTGACTCCCAGGCCGGTACCCTTTTCACCATATGGGCTGCTAACCCAAACAGCAAATGGACCAAAGGGATAGCTCTTTGCTTTCCATGATCAACAGCAAAATACCCACTCTGGACTGGTTTTCAGAGGGACATTTTCTTAAGATCTTTTTGCTACGTTTTGCATGGGAGTACTCTAGTGTTTGCTAAAATGTTTTGTAGCTCATTGTACCTGTGCAATGATCTGGTGTTTTAATATTTGAGTATTTGTATCTGATGGTTGAACAATTGTTGAACCCGGGTTAGAGCCAAAAAAAAGTGCTCTCTGTTCATTTGATCAAAGCCTATGAACCTCGCCAAGAACTTGCATAGTGATTTTAATGGACTATTATAACAGGTACAGAGTAAGTTGTTTTTCAGCTAAATTTTAATTTGATTTTTCTCTAATAATCTCTCAAGGATAAATTTCGACTCTGACCAAATAGACCAAAAGTTCTGAGAGAGCAAGTAACAGATTTTTTGAAATTTATGCATTCCTTCCAGCTTTTTTGGAACTTAAATCATAAAATAACCCAATAGAGTAAACTCACAATTAGCTGGAATCAATCTAAACCAGAGCCCTCAAATAACTGAAATTTAGTTTCTGGGTCACCTTTTCCCATCACTCAACATTTAGGGGAAAAGAGCTTCATAGCAACAAAACAAGAGATGGAAATTTAGTTTAAAAATTGACAAAGCAACTTCTGGGAAATGTCTCTGGAGTCAGTACAGACATAGAATGGGAAGATGAGTAATTTCCTGGGGTCCTCACAGTTTGTTAGGTATATGCCCCTTGGGAGACTGGGCTGTGGATTCTGGGAAGCAGCCACAAGAAAAGGTGGAGTCACCAGCTGGAGCTAAAGAAAGATAAGGCTCGTGTTCTTACAACCAGCCCTGAGTCAGACCACCCGAGTCACGAAGGGTCCCCTTAACTCATATCCACGGACTTCTCCAGCCTCGTGTCTCACCACCTTCAACCCCAGCCCTGAACAATTGCCAAACTGGGTTCTCCTAAAACCCCCATGGTGTCCCTCTCGAGTGTGAACTCTGTAGCGGAATTCTCTGGGTTCAAATGCTAGGTCTGTTCTTTATCAGCTGTGTAACCCTGAGCAAGTTACTTAATCCCTCTGTGCCTTTCTTTCCTTATTTGTTAAATGAGAATAATAAGAGTGCTTGCCTGCTACGGTTGTTCTGAGGTTATATGAGCTAATACATGTCAGGTGTTGAGGACACAGCCTATTACCTGCAGGGACTCACACACACTGTTCCTTCCACCTGGAACACCCTCAGGCCGCCTGGGTAGGAAAGTGACTTTCACTGACTCTCCCCACCCTGTCTGTTCCCACGTGAGGCTAGGTTACATTTCCTGCCTCTGGGTTTCCGTAAAACACTCCACGACTATAGGGTGTTTTGGGTACCTGTCTGAGTCTCCATTAGGCTGAGTTCCCCAAGAGCAAGGAACTTGGTCTTAAGCATCCCAGTGTCAGGCACAGTGTCCAGCACAGGCTATCCTCCCAAGTCTAGTTTTTAAATGAATGCATAATGCATGAATGAATGGACTATGAGTAAATCAATAAGGACACAAATGAAAGGCACATTTCTTTTCCATATCTTCCATCCTTCTGGACCGTAGACTGTGTACATGATAAGCACTCACCTATCCAGCTTTGAGTGAATGAGATTTAAAAAAAAAAATTTCCCTTCCTCAAAAAACCCCACTTCCAGCTCTCAGAAAATTGTCAGAATGCACTGATTTTTTAGAACAAGACATTTTACTGTCATCTTCCAGAAAGCTTTCATGATGAATACAGACATCTACAGTGCCTAATCGTGGGAATGGTACCACCTGGGGTTGTGCAGTGTCCAACCCACACAGAGATGGTGGCCCTGACTGCTTCCTAAGCAGGAAACCTGACTGATGGATTTAGAAATGAGTGTTTCCCTCTAAAACTCAGAAATCAGACCATCCTGTGAACCACGATGGGTATTTTGGTATGAAAGACTGCAAGTCTGTCTAATGCCACATAGGCACCCACTGTGGCCTCAGTCCTTTTACTCAGTTCATCCGTCTTCCTCATTCAGCTTTACTCAGGAACTTCTGTAAGCTTTTCTTCCCAGCAGTGATATATGGAGTTAAAAGAGCATGAACTGGAAGCCAAGAGACTTAGGTTTTATTTCCAGCTCTACAGCCGATCAGTTGGGTGATCTTGGGTGAATCTCTTAACTGATCTGAGTCTTAGTTCCCTCCTTTGAAAATAACTAATAAAAGAATTTGAAGACCCCAAGACTCTCTGCAGAGGTTAAGTGCTATCATCATCATCATCATCATTAGTAATTATTACTATTGCTCAATAATAGTATCGTTGTTTGGTAATAATAACAACAATAGTACTAATAATAAATCCACCCTGATCACCACATTTGAAATTGATTCTGATATTTCATAAATTAGATGAGATCACACATTAATGCAGTAATCAGTTAACAGGGATTTAGTGATCTGATAATGCCACCTTCATCTCAGAACAGAGAGCAAGAACCTTGGAAGAAGTGACACTTGATAAGTGTGGATTAGTGAGAAAGAGATTAGGAACATGTGATGCCTCCAGAAGACTTTAAAACAGGGTAAGAGGAAGTCACGAGATGCTTAAAAAGAAGTGAGAATCTTGTCCTCCCAAAAGCCTCGTCTCAAAGTTTGGCACAAGGGCTGCTCTGAACACAGGATTCAGAGCCCTGGAGTGGTTTCTAATGGATAGCTCACAATTATACTGTGTACTATAATTTACACACTTGTTTGCGAACCAAACACTGTAGTGACCCCATTGGCCTCACAGAGTCAGTTCTAACTCTGGTTAAGGGAGAGAGGATCGGGCGGGAATTGTCTAGACAGAACTTTTCCCCTTAAGATAGAAAGCTCCAGATTGTTGTGAAACCGCCATACTTTGGGGTTCAGGACAATGTTGCAACCTTACAATTAAGATGCTTTGATGTCACGATACTAGGATGTCAGGACTGGGGACACAGACAATGTAGCCCAACAACATTCCCCCTAGAGCTGAGGACCCTGAGGTAACTTGTCTAAAGCCATGTATCAAATCAGTGTAAGAGGCATAACCCCAGCCAAATTACCCTAAATTTATGAATATCAACAAGCCACGTCACTCCAAATTCCTACGCACCAACGAAGTGCTAAAAACAGTTCTGATGCACACCTGCAGACTCCACCAAGGGAGGTTTTCTGGATTCCCATATCAAGTTGTTCCACTTGTAGCCACTACAGGTCCCGAGGAACCCCCGTTTTCCCCTAAGATTTGTCACTTCGCACCCATAATAGAGCATTAGAGACTGACATACATGGGGGAGGCAGAAAAAAAAAGACAATGAACTTGATGGACTGAATGACATTGGAAGTACTCCTGTGTCAGGGTCTGCTGCCAAGGGTGGGACCAGGCACAGAATTCCAGCCGTTGGTGGCCCTCTTTCCCACCTCTCTTCCTCACTTGCTCTTTGAGAAAAGCATACACCACTGAGCAGGTGTTCCCTCTACCACCTAGGTTTGCACATATACCTGCAAACAGGAGCTCACCACAGTGCTACGTATGATTTACAGTCCGCCGGCCAGATGGACTGGCAGATGTGGAAGGTGGAAGAGAGATGGAAGCCATCATTTTCTTCTGGAAGGATCAGCATGTGATGCTAAGCACGGGAGGGTTTGCAGTGGTCTCCTGACATTTATGTGCCTCAGGTCTGTGGAAGGAACTGGTTTCCAAGCTCTGGACAGCTTCCAAAGTTCTATGGCTGTTGGAAGCACAGCTTAAAAGCTAGTGACGATCCTCCTGACTCTTGCCCCATTAGCCTTTCCAATGGTTTTGAAAGTATTTACTGCCCTGTGTTAAATCCCTTTTTGCTTGACAAACATCAAGCGATTTTCATTTCTTGGCTGGACTCTGCCTGGTAAAACGAGCCTCTCACTCACCACTGTGTGATGCTGGGCAAGTGACTTCCACACTCTGGGCCTCAGCTTCCAGGCTGTCAGATGACAGGTTTGGAGAAGAGGACTTCTCAGTTTCCTTCTGGTTTTAATGTCAGTAAAACTCCATGAAACTGTGAGTCCTCTTTCATAGGTTTGTGATCAAGGAAGGAGGAGAAAAGAAGGGAAGCTTGACTTTTAAGAACCTAGATTCGTCCTACAGCTCAGGGATGTGGTCCTCTGAGTAGCCACAGAATTTCTCCAGTAGCTGAAAGGCATCCAGGTACTGCTTCCATGCACAGGTTTGATAGAGGCTACTTAATTTCTGGTTGACCTCTCTCCTGTAAAGAATACTGGCTGCATTATAACTCTTTTACAAAAGTTGAGCTCACCTCACCCAGAAGTCCAGGAAAAGCTGGTGCATCTGCCGTATCTAAGTGGAGGCTCATTTGCCCCCTTCCACACCAAATCCCAACTCCCTCTCTCATCTTCCAGCCTGAATAAGAGAGGCATCCGTTTGTGTTAAGACATTATCCCACTCAAGCTATTCTTTAGAAAGCTGGGTGCCTCTAGGAGGGTATTTGTGGTGGATGTGATCAGCCATTTCTCCCTTTAAGAGTTAGGGTGGCCAGTGCGGTCCGTGGCCCACCCACATTCCTTCAGCTTTACCACTTCACTGTGCTCCAGTTACTTCCAACTATAGACATCAGCATTGCTTTGTCTGAGTGCTTTCTCCAAAGCCAAGGAAGGCCAATCTGCTCACGTGCAAGGAAGCCTGGAAGCGCCAGAGAATTAACACCTCTCAGCCAGCAACCAACAAGATGGTGAACAAATACCACACTCTCTTGCTTCCAGGTGGAATAACTTGTAGTAAGGTGACATATTTCCTGTGCCATTTTCCATAGTTCTCACATAGGACTAAAGTCCATTTTTCCATAAAGGTAACTGGCTTAATAATGCACCCTTCATTGGCTGTCTTTTCTTCCAGCTTCTCTTCCCAAATAAACCGTATGCACTCGAATCCTTGCCTCAAGCTCTGCTTCTGAGGGAACTCAGCTAAGGCATTTAGTTCATCAATACGCCAGCCAGTTACATCCAGGGGACTGAGACAGTGGACATTTTTACAGGTAGAGAGGGAAAGTATATTCTGGAGTTAGGATTGACTCTTGTCTTGTCTTGTCTTGTGTCAAGAGTTACGGCAAGCAGCATGGAAGCCCTGAGGGACCAAGGAAAAGCCAGTGAGAGCAGGAAGCAGGTTGAAGAACATGGGCTACTTCTTCAGTGTCATCACAAATAAAGCTTGGACATGTAACAAGGGCTCAAAAGTGTTTGTAGTCTTGTTGAGTATCTTCATTTTCTTTGGCACTAGCCCTGGGGATCAAATTATTCATTTGTTCTTTCATTCATTGATTCAGTTACATATTCACTCATTCAACAATCAAAATCATTTCTTAGATACTTATGTTGTACTAGGGACTGTGCTTGGTGCTGGAATGGAAAAATGAATAGAGCACAGCCCCTGACTTCAAGGTGCTTCTGGTCAAAAGGCTGTAAATGGAAGCCCCTACTAGAACCAAGGATACCTCCCCATTCAGACTTGCTTGGCTGGATCCTTTGTAAAAGGTCTTTGCTTGGCTCTGGAAGAGGCGGGCTGCACACTATTTTGCTCATTCAGGGCAAAAAAGCAATAATGTAGTGGCAGTAAACCTCATAAAATGGTTATTTCTATTCCCGGACTGCTCCGGAATTCCATCTAATTTATAAACATTGTTTTATGAAAAATTGAGATCATTCTTGGAAGTGACCAGAGAGAGTGACCTTTGCTTGTTTTGGTGCAGTGTTTGTGTGTGAGTGTGTACATGGTTGTTGTTGCTAAGGGCGCAATGGCCAGCCTGGGGTAATGGCTGTCTTTCCATTCTGCACATTTCCTTAGTCAGGGAGGGTGTAACTGACATCTCCCCCAGACATCCATTTCTCCCCGGAAAGAAAGAAATGGCGGCAGCAGCCTAACTAAGTGCCTGGGAGAGGCTGACCTCCCACAGTACCATGAGGACAAATTCCATCAATGCCTCCAGAAGCTTTCAGGCCCAAACATCTTTGGGCACAGCCTGCAGGTGGTTTCTCAGGGGCTCTTTATCTAACCTTTTATGGGAGTCAGGTATTAATACCAAGCTCTGTCTCTAGGGATTTGCATCAAATTCCAGAACTCAGAGCTGGTAGAAACTTAGGGTGGTGTGCCTTATGTGGGGGGATTCAGGGGAAGTTTAGGGATGATTAATCCCAGGAACAATTAGACATAGGAAGGGACAGCACTGAGGTAGAGCCACCTTACAGCTCTGTCACTTAACTTGCTGTGTGGCTCGGGGTACATCATTTAACCTCTCTGAACCTCAGTTTTCTCAAAGTTTGGTAGAAATACCTGTCACGTACTGTATGAACTAATTCAGCAAATATTTATAATGTGTGTAACATACACAGCAGCCTCTGCCAGGTATTTCGTTATGTTCCTTCCTTTGTGTGAGATGTTCTTTCCTCAGATATCTGCCTCTAGATCATCCCCTACCTTCATTTAAGTTTCTGCTCAAACGTTGCCTCAGTCAAGAAGTCTTTCCTCCCCCCAACACCGCCACCTCTCCTTTATTTCCTATCCCCTGCCCTGCTTCCCTTTTCTTCATAGCACTTATCATTACCTGAAATTATGTCATATCAATATATAGCTTTTTGTTAATCAGTTTGGTTTTATTTTCTGTCACCCTGAACTAGAATGCATGTACCGTGAAGGCAAAGACTGCTTTGTTCGTCGTTGTATCCCCAATGCCCACAATGATACTAAGCACATAATGGTTGCTCAACATATACTGGTTAAATCAACAGCTATTATGTGTTCCTATTACTCCCAGTACATAACCCAGAGTGTGTATTCTGGACTAACTCAGAAATGGGGAAGCCCAGATTAACCTCACATGTCCATAAAAATGCCCCCATCAGAATTTGCCAGACTCGATTAGCCTTGTAATTGGAAGAATGCATATTTTCCCTTAATATCCACAAAGGTCACTGTTTCTTTTCTGTGGTGGCATCCTACCTCCCTCTTGCCACCAGTCAGCCACCACAGTTCTAGCCCTGGGGCTGTTTTAGAGGTGGATCAGTGGACTCTGGGGTCATTTTTTTTCTTTTCAGGGACTGATGGCACAGCAGAGGGAAAGCCCTTGGAGGAGGTTGCAGTGGGCTGCACAGCTCCCTGGGGGCTTTGCTGGAGCCATCACACCCATGAGGTAATGGATGTGACTCTCTCACATAGCCAGAGCACATATGAATTAATTTAGAGAGAAAATTTCGAGAAAAGGTTGATGTAACTGGCCCCAGGGGTCCCTGGGTGGGGTCGTGTGGAGAAGACAGCCATTTCACTGGTCTGGCATGGTCTAGCTCTGAATTAAACAAAAATTGACTGGTAGGAAGACAGAGAGAGGCACAAGCAGCAATGAAATGTCAGTGTAGATGGTAGCCCACCACTCTCTAAGGCCATTGGTGCTTCCTATGGGGGCTATGCTGAGCTAGAGGTTAAAATAAGAAAATGGAAATCCAGAAAGGTGAAGTAGCCTACCCAAGGTCACACAGCTTATTACTGGCAGAAATGGGATTAAATTCTTGTTTACCTTGTTCTGAGCTAGACTGTAAGCAAATTTAAGTCAAGGACTGTGTCTGTCTTGGTCATCATGGATTCCTCAGCACCTAGGACAGTACCTGGTACTTACGTATTTGGAACATTCCATACATTTGTACATTCACCAGTTTGAACTAATGTATTTAGGAAAAAAAAGTCAAAAAGGCAGAAGCCAAAAGGGTGAGTGGCTTATCCCTGAACCTTTCAGCATTTTCATCTTGGCCCACAATTCCCCTCCATGACAGTTGTCCCCTGGTATTTTTACCAGCAGGTCCAAGGCTCTTCTTCCAAGAGAGCTTTGAAATACTTGATCCAATGTCACAGTTGAAGAAAAAATCTAAGCATTATTGTTTCTCCATTTTAGGGCCATTTAAAAGAAAAAAAAAACCCAACTTTTAGACTTTCGTGTCCACGTTATACCAGCAAGTCAACTGAATACAATTCATCAACTCACTGGAAACAAATTGGCTCAATGAACTGACCAGAGCTGACGAGTTAAATAGCTCTGTCCCTGGAAATGTAAAATGATACATTTTGTGTGGGACAAAATGCAGATTCCTGGGTTTGAACCCTAGAGGTTCTAATTCAGTAGAGCCTATGAATATGCATTTTAACACGTATCCCGATGAATCGGATGTAGATGACACTGGGTGCAAAAGCCCTCATGCAGGACTCAGAGATGAAAGTTCTAGTTGGGGACATGCCTCTGTGTAGCTATGGGAACTTGTCCAATTCACTTGATCTCCCTAGATATGACATTCTTATCTGGACAACCAGCACATAATTCAGGGCTTGCAAACTAGCAACTTGGTGACTCAAGATGACAAAGAGGAAAGTTTGGTATTGTCATTTTTTCTGGAGTTCTGGGTATTCTTACTCTTTTAGGCCCGTCAAATCTATCAAGCATGTTAAAATAAACCATAATCCATATCCCAAATTAAATATAATTTAAATTAGCTACAAAATAGTTGAATTGCAGTTGATTGGTTGGTATGTTACACTTTGTAAGTTTTGGAGTCAAAACTTTTTTTTTAGGTCTCAAACATGTTTATAGGCTCTAAAAAAATCTTAGGTCCTAGGTATGCCTTTAGTAGCACCTACTATACGAAACACCCCTAATTTTGTTTGGCTAATGGATTTTAACAGGCAACAAATCTAGCCAGGAGCTAGCTTGATAGGAATACAAGCAGTTTAGCCTCAGGGGTCTTACGCACCGCCACCGTCCGTTTACAAGTGTTCGTATTGTCTACTTAGCCCTGGGATTTTTGCATATTATCTTTCAGGAGAAAGATTTTAAGATGGCTTTCCAGCCCCAACTCTTATTATTTTATAAATTGTAACTTCCCTGCCTATGAAGCATAGGTCTTGCCCATCAAATTGACTAGTATATCTGAGGTAGACAGTTGGCTCTATTCTATCATTTAAGATTATCCATTTGTGATACAGAGTACATGTTTGGCTAGATCCAAGCCTTAACCTCTCTATTCACTTGCCTCAAAATGCCAAGGCAACTGACATATAGAGCAATAAATTCTCTAATCCTGCATGGTGGAGCCATCAAAACGTTATACAAAAAATACATTCACGATAATTTTAGAAACTTTCCTCACAGAGTATAAAGTCAATATGTATGAATAAATGAAGAAAGAAGGAAGGAAAGAAAGAGGAATAAAGAAAGAAGGAAAGAAAGAAAGAAAGACAGAAAGAAGAAAGGACGGAAGGAAGGAAGGAAGAAAGAAGGAAGGAAGGAAGGAAGGAAGAAAGAAAAGAAAGAAAGAAAGAAAGAAAGAAAGAAAGAAAGAAAGAAAGAAAGAAAGAAAGAAAGAAAGAAAGAAAGAAAGAAAGAAAGGGAGGGAGGAAAAAAGAAAAGAAAGAAATGGGGTTCACCAAGTTGAAATCTTCTGGGGTGTATAATTAACCCTTGGAAAGGCATCATCACTTGAAAAGTAGGGAAAAAGATAAAACACATTTTGTAAATAGATTCTCACTTTCTGGTTTAGATTAGTTTCCTCCCACAAGGGTACCAGAGTTAAGCATACACGTCTGAGTTCTGGACACCTTAGTTTCTGAACAATCTGGACAATGCTTTCACAAGGTTGTTTTCTCATTGATGAACCTTAATGATACCACCAAGCCTCATCCAGCTAGAGTCTAAGTTTCATGAAGGCAGGAACCATTTCTATCTTGTCTAGTACTGCATCTCCAGGATCTTGCCAAGAATAAGCTTGCAATAAATAGTTATCAAATGAATGAACTCAAGTTGCTTTTACAATTTTTATAGTACTACCAAGTGGCAATAAAGAAAATAAATAGAATTTATGCCTACTAGAAAGTCTGAAAATAACATTACCACAAGAGACAGGTATGTGACTCTGGGTAAATTAAGTTAGCATTGGTTCTATAAATCTGGGGTCTGGACAGAAATAATGAAACATTTATTGGTTATGCAGGTTAATTTTGGTCATCATGAGCAATGATTGTATATGACTATCATTGCTCATGCCTTGGGCATGGGCTACATCACATTATGCCAATTCCAATTCAGTAGCTACTTGTTACACATGCAGATGTCAAACTTTCCCCATCATCCTAGAAAGTTCTATTGTATAGTATTGCTATAAGGAAATGTCTCTTTTTTTTTTTTTTTGCGATACGCGGTCCCCTCACTGTTGTGGCCTCTCCCATTGCGGAGCACAGGCTCCGGACGCGCAGGCTCAGCGGCCACGGCTCATGGGCCCAGCCGCTCCACGGCATGTGGGATCTTCCAGGACCAGGGCATGAACCCGTGTCCCCTGCATCAGCAGCCGGACTCTCAACCACTGCGCCACCAGGGAAGCCCTGTCTCTTTTTCTTTTTTTAAGTCTTTTTTGAATTTGTTACAATATTGCTTCTGTTTTATGTTTGGTTCTTTGGTGGCAAGGCATGTGGGATCTTAGCTCCACGACCAGGGATTGAGCCCTCACTCCCTGCATTGGAAGGTGAAGTCTTAACCACTGGACCACCAGGGAAGTCCCTGTCTCTTGTTTTTATCAAATAATCTTCTGGTTTATGTTGTTGGAACAGATTTAATTATCTGTATCTCAATTTCTGTGTCAAATACAGTATGGAAAAGTGTTTGGTGCCATGATTAATCTATGGATAGATGAAATGCTGTTTGGTAAAGTGAACTTTGTACTATATTAATATATATTGTACTTGTTAGAAGCAAAAGATGAGTTTTCAAAAATTCAAAATTGCCATGAAGCTGATATTGAATATTAACACAAAGCTGCAATATAGGTTTTCATAAATAAAATATCCCATATAATAAACATTCTTTTGGTTTGACAGTTTATTTCAAGTATATTTGATATTTTCATTGCTGTGATTAGAACTAAGAAAAAGATAATCTGTTTATGAAAGTAGGTAATCTGTTTATTCAAACACAGTATTAAAATACAAGCAAAAGAATAGATAATATTTTTAGAACAACCTTAGAAAGGAATTTTAAATTGCACCTCAAAGTAGATATATATATATATATATATATATATATATCATCTCTCACCAACAGTCTTATTCTTCAAATATATTTTAGCCTTTTAAAACTCAGTCTCAATTCTACCTTTTTCTTTTTTCACAGCAGTGGAATGATTTTATCCTTTAGAAAAGCATTTCCAAAATAATGGTACACAGATCACTTTAGATGGAACACAATTATTTCTTCAGTTTTAAATTTACATATTAGAAAAAGATAATTATTCCTTCAAAACCATGAATTCTCAGGTAATGAGCTTTTTAAAAAATTAATTTATATAAAAGTATAAGACAATTTATGGAAAATACTGGATAAATAGTAATAGTGGTATCCTGATAGGAA
The DNA here is from genome assembly GCF_949774975.1 of Lagenorhynchus albirostris. NCBI lineage: Eukaryota > Metazoa > Chordata > Mammalia > Artiodactyla > Delphinidae > Lagenorhynchus > Lagenorhynchus albirostris. Next base: position 19,222,088 of record NC_083105.1, on the reverse strand, counting down.
AAAAATCATGAAGTTAGTATGTATATAAATGACTAAGGTTTAGAAAATACTGCTTAAAGTAACTACCAGTCTTATCTGATAGACTATCCCTTAGATGTGTTGACTGATAGAAAAACACACAACGTAAGGGTTGTGGGTTTGGGTTTCATTCAGGAACCTTACTGAGGACTATAGCCTGGGAAACACTCTCTGAGTAGCTCTGAGGAGACTGCCCCAAGAGGTAGGGGGAAGAAACCAGTATATATATGCTTTTTAGCTTGGGAGTATATGCAGGCAAGCACACATGTGGGTAAAAGATTACTGCTAGTCACAAAGGTGTCTCAGTTAATGACTTTAGAGTGTTTGTATGTGTGGGAAGATGCAAGAATCTGAGTTCATTAAAATTCTTCACGAGATATACATCTATTCATCTAAGGGGCCTATTCTTACAGATCACAGAGTGCCTCACCCTGTTTTTTGTCCTGAATTCCTTTCAGGGTGTATTGTCGTTCTGGAACTGCAGTGGCTAATGACTTAATCTTTGTAGAACAGGATGATGGGCAACATTCTTTATTTTACAGTCCTCCCTTTTGGTCATAAATTCGACCAAGGTGTGGGAAGCATTTCATGACCAATTTGTCTCACAGTGCTGTGAAGGCTAATTCCTAAGTCAGGTGAGGATTTCTTTGATAGGCCACTCAATCTGCTATGACAGGACTGGAACTTGTTAATGGTAGCCATAAGAGTCTCTGGGCCACCGGCCTTACCAGTCTGTTACGGTCCAGGAAATGATTCTCCCTTGTTGCTTCTTCCCACATCTAGAGTTACACTATTACAATAATTTTAATCTTATATGGAACTATATATTTGGCCAACCATTTTGAGTCTCTTAGTCATCATTATTTTTGTCAGAGACTCAGTTATGCATTAGGTAATACAAGAAACAACAATCTTATAAAATAGGCAGAATATAGTATATAACATAGTTAGTAGCGTAAATTAGGTCATAAGTAAGAATTTAAGCCAAGGATTTCCATTAGATGCAGCCAAGTATATCCCCGGTCGTCTGATCCAGTCTGTTCCGTACCCACCGCTATTTTTAAGGGTAATGATATACTGGAATTGTTATAAGGGATCTAGCCCAATTTCCCAGTGTTATTAGGCTGATTACTCTTAGTATGATCTAATTGCTCTAACATAAGGAGGGTCTTTAAACTTAAATGACTGTAGCCTGTATGTATCCATCCCATAACTGAGGGAGAGTCCCTCATAATAAATGGGTGGTTATGATTTTTGACTGAAACTTAGCTCATCGCTCTGATTTAGCTTGAGTAACTTTTAAAGAAAATTCATATTTATGGCCAGAGTCATAGCAAGTATGATTGACTCGCTAAAAGAGGGCATCTCATCTAATGATATCAATAGTGTCCTGAATAGAACTATAACTTCTTTCTTCGAAACTAATTTTCTAAGAACCATGTAATCAGAGCCTTGGAGAGGAGAAATCCACCAAGGTAAACCAGAAGTACTAGATGTAGATAATTGACCATAAACCCAACAATTGGATTAATTTTTATGCTCTGCATAGGGTCGTGCCCATGATAGAAAATATCTCTCATAGAAAATACCTCTCATAGAAAATATCTCTCATATCTCATAGAAAATGCTCTGTTTGAGCATTATTTTAAGGTGAATTTGAGGTCAGCAGTCCTCTCTATAGACCAGTCCAGTGCTGGGTCCCCTCTAATGTGAGAAATATGAATCCAAGAGCCAATTTCCTTCTGTTTTTTTTTTTTTTTTTCCGCTGCACATGAGCTAGTTAAGAGTACATGATAAGGGCCCTTCCATCTAGGCTGGAGGGAGTCCTTTAAATGATGTCTTTTCCAATACACATAATCTCCTGGTTGCAGGTCATAGGGCATCTAATCTTCATCCAAAGATAAATTACCTTAAATAAAAGATAGATAAGCTTCAAAAACAAGCTTAGAATGTGTTTTTCCTAATTCAATTAAGCTTTACAATAATGCAACATAGTTACCAGGAGCCACCTAGGAAGTGAGTTTAGGCAGTAAACACCAAAATGCAAAGTCAATTAACAACACTAGAACTTAATATCCACTGAAACATTTTTTTCTCTAAAATTAACCCTCATTTTTATCAAATAGAGCTGAATTAAGACAATTTTTTCCACAAAATATGCCTGGTTTCCATAAACTTGGTTTGACTATTTATATAAGTGTAATTGATCATAGGCTCTTTTAAATTGGCTTTCCTGGAACTTTTCATAAGGAATCTCAGATTGAACTTTAAAAGGTCTCTCAAGGCAAAGAAAGCCACGCCAAATACTTGACATCAGATTTTACCTGCAGTACCTACAGATTTGGGTGCATTCCCCTCTTCTTGAGGTCCCCAAAATATTTTGAGGTTCTTGCATTTGCCAGGAAATGACTTCCTTTATCCACCTTGTAAGGATGCTGGGAACCCTGTGAGCAAGGTATCAGGTCATTTTTCCAAGGGGCTTTATGGCTCCATAAAGTCCACCTTAGTTCTTGGAAGCTGTCTGGTCATATTTGATTTTGTGTATATTCTCAAATATATCATTCCAATCAAAGCCACGGTGACATAACCAATGTTCCCAATTATGTCTAAGAAGAACAGATTCTTATTGAACTTATGCAAATAACCATATTACCATGAAAATAAGAGTGCTCACTAAGAGTTTCCAATTCTGGAAGGATCAGGTAGAGAGAAAAAGATAAAGGTTTCAGTTCTGTTTACAAAAGTATAATTTACCAAATTGGTGTAAGCTATAATTAGTTTAAGGGGAAATGTTTCCTTATATCTGGAAAACAAAGATGAAAAGCCAGTAATATTTTAGGCAAAAAGTCATAAAATTATCGTTCAGCCTTACCTAAGTAATTCTTGTTGATCTTCTGATAACAGTTTTATGAAGCCATCAGAGTTTTCATTATAACTCTGTAATTTCTTATCCAGTTCAGTGGTATGATCTGAAAGTTATCAGAAACCTGTACTTGTCAAAAAGTCCTTTCTATGAATCTTCTAGAAGAGAGGCATTTTTATTAAAATAATAACTGCCTATAAATGACCAAAGACTTTCTCGGTGTCCTTCAACTACGTCAAGTACCTCTTTATCCACCACAGAATAAAACTCAGGATCGTCAACCAAAACGGGAGATCTGAGAACAAGAGAGACTTACTGAGTCGTCTGGACTTGCCAAGGAGGCAGATGGGCATAAGGGGCCCTTAGCGGTAGTATGGCTTTGGATCCTCATAGCGTCCAGAAGAAGGAAAGAAGTCTGCTCTGGTCCCTTCGTGCTCATCAAAAGCTGTCCACTGAAAGGAAAACGCACAATGTAAGAGCTGTGGGTTTTGGTTTTATTTAGGGATATTACTGAGGACTATAGCCTGAAAAGCAGCTTCTCAATAGCTCTGAGGGAACTGCCCCCAACAGGTAGAGGAGAAGTCAGTCTATATATGATTTTTGACTAGGGAATACATGTAGTAAAGCATGAATCTCGGTAAAATATTACTGCTAGTCACAAGGTATAGATATCTCAGTTAATGATTTTAGAGCGTTTCTATGGAAGATGCAAGAATCTGGGTTCACTAAAATTCTTCCTGAGATATACATCAACTCTCTAAGGGACCTGTTTTTCCAAAGCACAGGGTGCCTCATCCTGTTTTTTGTCCTGAATTCCTTTCAGGGTGAACTATTGGTCAATGACTGCAGTGGCTAATGATTTGATACTTGTATAACTGGATGGCGAGCGACATTTTTTGTTTTACAGATGTTTTAACTTTGTTCTAAAATGGCCTGTGTTGGTCAGAGGTGCCACTCTTATTCCAGCTCTAATTCTCCAACATTAGTTAGAATCTCAGTCTTAGTTTTGGATTCCCATGAAGAGGTGAGCATTTCCTCATTTTCCCAGAACATTCCACACTCTGTTTAGCTTCTGTGCCTGTGGCTTTCTAGTTTCACCTCTCTATTTTGTATTTTTCTTCCCAAGAAAATTCAATTCTGACTGGTATTTGATATACTTTAAATACATACTTTAATCTTGGTTTAGTGACATTAGCTTTGAGAATAGAGATTAACATGACAGGAGCCTTCCCATCAAATCAGAATTCAACTGAATGGTAACCATTCAGTTACATACTGGGCCCGTGGATTTATATTTAGATTAAATTTTAAAGAGGGATGGCATTTGTCATCACATCATGGAAGCATTTCTCACAGCGTGTTCTGTGAAACACCAGTCCTCTATGTTGACCAGCAGGAAGAAAAGAGTTCCAAAGCCAAATACATGTAGGAAACAGTGACTATTAAATTCTTCCTCTTGGAGTCTCACATTGCAAACACTATAGTGTAATGGTCAAATATGCAAGTTCTGTAGCTAGATGGCCTGTGTTTGAAACTCAGCTACCACTTAGGAGCTCTGTCCCTCTGTTTCTTCATTTGTAAAATGGAGAATTGTATTAGTGCCTGATCACAGGATGGCTGTGAGGATTAAATATATCAGTGTAAGTAAAGCACTTCGCACAGTGCCAGGCACAATGTGAACATGCCCTGGTGTTGACTTTGTACCACAAAAGTATTTTAAAGTTTCTGAGAGGTCTTGCAGGGAAGACACCTTTTAACGTCACTTAAACCAGAGTTACCTAAACTTCTTTGACTATGGAACCCTTTCTTCAAAGATAATTCTTCAGAGTGAATATTTATTGGGTCAGTCATTTGGGAAACACTTCTTGAAAGGCTTGTGTTTGAAAGCCAGGAGCTCAGAAAGCCAGTCGTTTCCTTCAAGGTGCTTTTCTATGTAAGGATATGCTGCCCCCAGGTGGACAGAAAGGTCTTGGCCAGAAACTTGGAGTTGAAAGCCAAGCTCTCCACTGGTGCAGTGAAAGTGAAACACACAAACAAATGTTTTTTTTATAAGACATATCTTAAAATAATTTGAAAAAGAGTTCTTTGTTAAAATACTGAGAGTAAAATAGATATTACCAGGCAGAGGGAACACTAAAGGGCTAAGGCTGTAAGACTCCTCCCATGAAAAGATATTGTTTTCATTTTTATATGCCCTGATTGGAACACTCCAGGCAGGCGCAACACAGGTGATCAACAAATGTTTGCAGAATAAATGATTGCCTGGTTGATTTCTCTCAACGAGGGGCAGAAAATCCAACTGAGTTGTGTCTCTCCAATCTGCTCTGTAGGGATGTTAAGCAACTGCTCCAGATCTATATAAAATGTCAGATAATGTGGCTTGGAATCTTTTTCTCTGGGATGATTCACTACACACTAATGAAGGGAAGTAAGCTAATAGCATTTAAACAAAGGTATCAACTAGAATTAAAATTCAAAGGTGCTGAACAGTTAACTAGCAAATTCAGCTAACCAGAAGAGCGAGCTCTAAAAACTTACAACCCTGTGATTAAGTTTTTCCTGAAAGAGCTATATGAGAAAGTGGGTGACGGGACCAGTGGTTCTCAACAGGAGCACATCGAAGAAGTTCCTACTTTCCAAGTTCTTAAAATCATTCTTGTTCTCTTTCTCCTCCTTTTCCCCCTCCTCCCTCTTCCTCCTCTTCTTCCACATAAGTTCTTTTTTCTTTCTTTTTTTTTTTTTTTTTTTTGTGGTACGCGGGCCTCTCACTGTTGTGGCCTCTCCCGTTGTGGAGCACAGGCTCCGGACGCGCAGGCTCAGCAGCCATGGCTCACAGGCCCAGCCGCTCCGCGGCATGTGGGATCTTCCCGGACCGGGGCATGAACCCGTGCCCCCTGCATCAGCAGGCGAACTCTCAACCACTGCGCCACCAGGGAAGCCCCCTACATTAAGTTCTTCTCTTGAGCACAGTTGGGAATATAGACATAAATGCAGTGATCTAAATGCCAACACTAGAGAGGGCTAGGATGACCGGGAGAAAACTTGGGCATTGTTTCATTAGGGACCTTTTGTTACAAGCCACACTAAATGACTTTGACTGGGTTAGGCAGAAATAAGAGACTTGTCAGAAACATCCTGGATCGCTGAGCAGCCAATGTGTAGAAGGAATGGAAGCAGAAAACTCAAGATTCTTCAGCAGCAGAAATTCACGGACATTCTGTCATGAACCATGAACAGTATTCCTTTTTAAGGACAGTTTCTGTGTGTTTCCAATCTCAAATTCTAGAAAGAGAAGAGTTAATTATCCAAACTGAGATCACATGTGCACTCAGTATTTTCTGTTTTCTCCTCCAGATCCATTCTCTAATCTCCATCCTGTCTTGTGCCCCAGGGAAGTCAACCTGGATGGACTGAATCAAGGATCTCTTGTCTTCTGACTTCCATTTGGGTTCAGCTGATGGAAAGCACTGCAGGAGACTGGAGGGAGGTAGGCGGGAGGAGAGTAATTGGGGGTATTTGTTCTCCCAGCTCCCTCCATGCTGGGCCATGAGGCCTGGCTACCTCTCCCCACTCAAGGTCATGGCAGATGTCTTTCCTTTTATGCCTAGGGCCAAGGTACTGCCTAACCTTTTTCAATTTCCTTATACCTTACCCACACTATCTAGTGTATCTAGTCCCAATATTAAACTCTTCCCCATTTACCCAGTTTGAGTATCTCTTCTGTTTCCTGCTGGGACCTGATAGATACCAGAGACCTACCACAGAATCCACCAGGCAATTACTTAACCTCTCTGGGCTACAGTCTCATCACCTGAAAGACTGGATCAGTACCTCACAGGGCATTGGGTTAATTAACCCGATAATTATTAACCCTTCAATGGGTTAATAATACATGTAAAGCTTGGCACATAAAAACTCTCAATAAAACTAGGCTATTATTATTATTTTGTCTTTGCAGTGAGGTTATTTAAAAATATGTAAATGTGATTTAAAATGTTAGCTTTCACACAAGCACTTTTCAAAATTAGGAAAAATGTAGGTGTTGCCAAGTGTCTATACTTGGGGCGGGGGAAAGTGGGATCACAATGGCTTGGAGCCCTGCCCAGTGGTAGGTAAGTAGCAGGTTCTCAGTGGTTATGCATTGATTCATATTCACATCTTAGAGATGGGCTGCGAGCAGCTAATCCACCCACTAATCACCCTCCACTGCTGAATGCCATGTGAGTGGGTCTTCGGCAGAACACCACCAGCAGACACTGCCCCTTCTTCTCCACGGAGCACCACTACGTGCTGGCTCATCCTACAAGATAAAAAATATTTCTGTGAGGAAAAGAATTCTCCTTCCAGGAAAAGCTCTGGACCCAGGAACACTGCCTGGGTGGTTGACTTACTCTCTGTAGCCCAAAGCCTTAATGTATGCTCTTAGCTTCTGTACTCCAGATCTGTGTTATCCTAGAAAGGAAGAGACTAGTTGAGAAAGCTCTATCCTTGGGACATGGTTCCATTCATTCTAGAAGAAGAAATTACTGCAGTCCTAGTGTTGAGGAGTGTCATTCAAGAGAGGCAGCATGGCCCAGTTGACAAAGGATGAGCTACAAAGCCAGAAAGACCTGAGTTCAAATCCTAATTCAGTAGATTCGTAGCTAGATAATCTTGGGAAAGTTACTCACCCTCTCTGGGCCAAAGGATCCTCAACAGCAAAATGGGGGATACTTTCTATTTTTGTAGGATTCTTGTGAGGATTAAGTGAGAAAAGATGTAAAGTGCCTAACATGGTGCCTGGCACATTAAATAAATAGTGACTACCATTGGCTGGAATAATAGTCATTTTCTACTTGTTAATTGTTAACGTCCTTGCCTTTCATGCAAAGTGACCCCCCAAAGCAACTCATAGACCCTTAGACTTTGAGTTGGAAGGGTCAACTATTTTAACATCCCCACCTTCCCAAGCTCATTCCATAGAGAACTCTAGAAAGCCAATTGGGCAGAATGTGGGGATACTTCTGAGACATCCAGTTGGCTTCAATCTAGACACATTAATAATAGTTTGCATTTAATGAGAGACACTCTGTGCCGGGCACTGCACTAAAACCTTCATAAACATGAAGTTATTTCTAAGTTAATCCTCAAAACAGTCTATGTTGTAATTCCTACCATTGCCCCTCCCCTATTTCACAGATTATGAAACTAAGGTTCAAAAGTGTTACATGACTTTCCCAAAGTCACATAAGCCCATGAGTGGACTCAGAATTTGACCCAGGCAGCCTGATCTCAGAGCCTCCGGTCCCAACCCTTATATTATAAGGCCTTAATACCTGGCTGCAAGACACAGCATGGCACAACCACATTCCAGGATAGCTATTTGGATTGAACTGATGAATTAACCAGCAAAGCAAGTGATCTGATTGATTTGGGCATGCCGCCTCTACCAGAGATATAAGTATAATCACTCAGAGAGCTTTTCAAAAAGTACCAGTTCCTGGACCTCACTGAAAGATTCTTATTTAATTGCTCTAGGGAAGAGTCTGGGTGTAGAAAACAATGAAAGCTCCCCAAGTCGTTTGAATGGGCAGTTAGTGTTGAGAACCACTGGTGTCGACTCTCCTTGCCCTTGATGGGCACTTGATGTTACCACTTACTCTTGGAGTCCCTTAGGGATGGTCTGTCTTGACATTTAGTTCCGAATTACTCCTCATACATTAGGCAATAATACGTTGTGTAAATTCTGACTTACGATACCGCTTTGCCTAGAAACATGAGAATTTCCAAGGAGAATATTTTTCTGTATTACTAAGTGTAGTCAAGTTTTCTTTGGAAAATGGCAACATCCAAATCCTTTCCTACTAATCATGTATTACAAAAAAATTGCTTTGAAACATTGCAAGGCAGCCAACCCCATTCAGTAAATTACACCATGTAACTGGCTTAGGCCTCATTAGGCTTGCCCTCTTTGGCTTTATCAAGGGAACAGCCACTTCTCTTTGCAATCCCTGGTGGGAATGGATTTCTTCACTTTTCTTTGAAAGGTCAGTACATCCCCCTTTCCTGTATCCCTCATCAAGTAGTGGCAGCTCCGTCTTTTGTTATCTTCTTGTGCAGCTCCCTTGGGGATACATTTTACTTACAAATAAGAGATGTTTGTAATTTTAGATAATCTATATTTGAAAAAGAAAGAAAACAATGTTATTTTCTTAAGATTTTTTTTTTTGATATGGACCATTTTTAACGTCTTTATTGAATTTGTTACAATACTGCTTCTGTTTTATGTTTTGGTTTTTTGGCCATGAGGCATGTGGAATCTTAGCTCCCCAACCAGGAATTGAACCTGCACCCCCTGCATTGAAAGGCGAAGTCTTAACCGCTGGACCACCAAGGAAGTCCCCAGAACAATGTTATTCCGAACAAGGGTACTTCTGGTGAATCCTGTTAGTTCTCTATCCAGCATTTCCTTTCTTCTTTCCTACCAGGACATGGTTTTGTTTGGGTATCATTCCCCTCCCTTGAGCAGTCTGAGTGTGCTCAGTATTCCTTCGTGCTCACTATTCCAATTGCTCCTCCAACCGCATTTTATCCTTCTCCACTCTGACCTAGGGCCTGGGTGCCTGACCTGGTGATGGGCATGCATTGGTGGCATTAATGGGTCCTGGCACTGTGGCTTTCAGCAACTGGAAGACGAGTAAGGTTGGGGTATTTATTCTGTTGGCTTCATCCGTGGCTAAGTAGTTGCAGGTAGACAGCATTCCTTTATAAACAGACAAAGATCCTCTTGCTCAGCCCTCTCCATCCCATTCTCTGTGTGTACGCTCTAATAAGAGCTCCCTACTCCTCAGGCTGAGGGGCAGTAGTGGCCCTTTGTAGTTGCTAGCCCCTGGGCACTGCACCGTCCCTTGCTGAGTTCCTTCAACTTTGCCCACAACTTCATCAACAGTCACTTTATTAAATTTTCCTCACTTACCTAGTTTTAATATGTCATCTGCTTCCTGCTGGGACCCTGACTAAGACATCACGTGAGTCACATCTCCAGTTTCAGGGGCTGGATTCTGATTAGTCTAATCTAGCCACAGTATCCCATTTGCCAGCGATCAGTTCAGACAACCAGGATTGAGGCAGTCAGTGCATGGTACTCCCTTAACAAATGTTTTCGATCCAGAGATGGGCACCTATCTTATGTAGGCCAATCAGATGGGAGGTGTTTCTTATTCTGTCCAGGCTGCTGTAAGAAAACACCACAGATTGGGTAGCTTATAAACAAGAGAAGTGTATTTTTCACAGTTCTGGAGGCTGGGAAGTCTGAGATCAAGGCGCTAGAGTTCTAGTGAGAGGGTTCTGTGCAAGCCCTCTTTCTGGGTCATAGCTGGCATTTTCTAGCTGTTTCCTCACATAGTGGAAGGCGAGGTGGATTTCTGTGGGGTATCTTATAGGGACACTAATCCCATTCATGAGGGCTCCACCCTCATGACCCAAGCACCTCCCACGGGCCCCATCTCCTCATACTATCATCTCTGGGGGTGAGGGCTTCAACATACGAATTTTGGGGGGACACAAACATTCAGACCATGGCAGAAGGGAAGAACAAGGTCTTCAGCTTCTTTCAGTAACCATCCCGTGAGCATGAGGGATGTCATTGTAAAGACAAAACACACTCATAGGGCAAAGCCAAAGTAATGTCACTGGAGCCCCAACTGTCACATCTGTGGACTTACTGTTATGGGAAATTATAAATCCTCTTATAGGTTAAGCCAGTTTTAGCCAGTTTTGCTTTGTAATTTGCTGCTGAAAGCACCACAACCAATATAGTTTATTAAGTATTTCTTTTATTTGTGTAGCAGCCATAGGGCCCATTTGATTTTACATGTCAGTAAACATGGGAATGATTATAATAATAGTAATAACTAAGGTAATATGTACTAATAATAGCCATGTGCCAGGGTTATTCAAAGCACTCTATCTATAAATATTAATTAATATTAATATAAATATAAATATTAATTAATATTAATTTGGTTAATCATCACAGCAACTCTATTTGGTAGGTACTATTGTTGATCCTATTATGCTTTTTAGGATTATGCTTTTAAATGACAGACAGAAGGCACAGAGGTATGAAATACATACTTCAAGTCACCCAGCTGGTAAGCGGCCAAGCTGGATTTGAACTCAGGCAGTCAGATCCTGGGGTCTGTGTTCTTTATCACTATATCCCAGCACACTGTGGATGAGGGACAGTAGGTTTTATGCCCATATTTCAAACGGGGAAACTATGGTTCAGGGAGCCAAAGAGCTAGTTACGAGAAGACTCAAGACTCACATTAGATCTAGTGCTGTTTCCACTATGCAGCCTTTCCCTCCCAGTGAATTTTCCATCCAGGGTGTTTCTAATAATTTATGGAACAATCAATGCAAGTAAGAGTTCTCTACCCTTCTAAGCGGTCCTCAAGTGGAACTGGGAAGGGACTCCCTCTAGGGGCCGCTAAATATAAGGCAGCCTGCAGATAACACACACAGTCTTTATTCAAACTTTTATCTCACACAATCCCTAAAAGAATTCTTTAAAACCATATACCCCATATATATATATATATATTTTATATATATATATTTTTTATATATATATATTTTATATATATATATTTATATATATATATATTACTGGATTGGGTATATTTATATATATATATATATTTTATATATATATATTTTATATATATATATATATATATTTTTTTTTTTGGCGGTACGCGGGTCTTTCACTGCCGTGGCCTCTCCCGTTGTGGAGCACAGGCTCCGGACGCACAGGCTCAGCGGCCATGGCTCACGGGCTCAGCCGCTCCGTGGCACGTGGGATCTTCCCAGACCGGGGCACGAACCCACGTCCCCTGCATCGGCAGGCGGACTCTCAACCACTGTGCCACCGGGAAAGCCCCCCCTTATATATTTTGAAGTTATTATTTTATCATATGTTGCAAAGAATATAATTCCTGGTGTATTAAAATATTGACATTTAAAATAAAACTGTAGACCATACTTCTGTAGGTATCTAATGAAATCTGAATTCCACTGCAATTTGGTACTCATCATAATCCATTCAGAATATGTGAATAAACACTTTGCTCATAGTTAGAAAATGTGTATCTTTCTGTTTTTAAAAAAGTCGTATTTCCATTCCATATTGCATGCAGAATTTTATCCTAATGCAGTATACTTCATTTCTTAAAGCATTTTATTGATCTTTGCAATAAAAATATGAATATAAATTAAAAGTAAGTATGTTTTTTAAAAAATCTCCAGCAACTATAAGATCCTAAGTGTTAAAATATTTCTTTTGGATTGAGTAAAATGTACAAATATTATTAATACACAATTTATAAATAGTTAAAATCTACAAAAGTTCACTTGAATTGGAAATGCATTTATTAATTAGATAAATGAGGGTTTTTTTTCTACCTCCATTAGTTCATATAGAGCTAGTTTACTTTTTGCTAGAATGAGTCAGGAACCAGTATTGATTCTATTTGTGTGTTTTAAAAAATTTTATAGTTGTAGATACTGAGAAACCTTATTGATGTAAGTAGGCAAATGAGAATATAAGGTTTATTATAGTAATGTCCCTCGATTATCTGAACACCTTCAGATTATTTGCCAAAAGTATAGAGTGATCTATCATCAGAAATTATTTTAATGAACAATCAGATGTTTATTTTCTTCATAGCCCTTATCACACAAAATATTGGGTTGGCCAAAAGGTTCGTTCAGGTTTTTTCCATAAGACGGTACGGAAAACCTTGAACGAATTTTTTGGCCAACCCAATAATTGCATTCTTTATTTTATGTCTCCCCTCCTGCCTCCTTACCCATATATCAGGATGCAGACGTCACAAAAGCAGGAAAGTGGTTTGCATTGTTTGGAATAATGTCCTGGCACATAATAGGCGTTAACAAATATTTTTTGAACAACTGACTGAGGCAACCTGGTCCCTAAGGGGAGGCAATCCTAGTGATTCTGTTAGGACAGGGGACGAGGGAAGATTGGATGTATAGGTGACTGGGTTCTCCATGAGCTCAACTGTTGAAGCTTCTTTCTTCTCCATAAGTAACCTCTTTGAAGTACTCTGTTGTTTCCGTAAAACGGAGATTCTCTTCCCATCCTCAAACGTGAAGCAGGGGCAGCTCTCTGATTCTCCTATACCTCTGACCTCAGGTACCTTGGCAGCCCTCCCCTGTCCGCTCCTCAGTAGGTCTTCTTGATAGATCTCCCAGTAGACTGAATGGCCATCTATGGCATCCTTGGGTAATTTTAGGGTGTCTGGTATGTCCACCAAACTTTGTTCATTTCCCTACTGTGTGCCACAGCTTCTAGAAGGCTCCACTGGTACCTAAACTTACATTCCCTTGCCGTTTGAAGGTCTACAAGTTGCATTGTCATATCTGAGTTTTATTCTTACCCTGGCTTTGTGAGGTGGACAGGACTGGTTTTATCATCCTTAATTTAAAGATGAGGAAACTGAAGCCCAGGGAGGTGGAGAAACATGCTCAATATCACATCATTAGAAGATGGCTGAGTATGGGTTTGAACGCCTAGTCTAGAAGCAGTATAGAGTTAAAGTTAAATCTAGTCCGCTTTAGCAATTTACTAATGGGACTACAGTACTAGGAAAGTAACTTAGCTTCTCTGAACTTCAGTTGAGAAGATTAATGTATTTACAGCTTTACCACTCACAAGTACATTGCCTTCCCTGCCATGCGGTACATGGGCCTCTCACTGTTGTGGCCTCTCCCGTTGCAGAGCACAGGCTCCGGACGCGCAGGCTCAGCAGCCATGGCTCACGGGCCCGGCCGCTCCACGGCATGTGGGATCTTCCCGGACCGGGGCACGAACCCGTGTCCCCTGCATCGGCAGGCGGACTCTCAACCACTGCGCCACCAGGGAAGCCCTATCCCCATTTTAAAGATGAAAAACTGAGGCATAGCATAGAAGAGTAGTATAGCCTCAAATAGTATGGGCTTTGGAGTCAAGCCACCTGAGCTCAAGTCCTGTCTTTGTCACTAACTAGCTAAGTCACCTTGGGCAAGTTACTTAAAACCTGCCTGGCACAAGGTAAAAGTCAATATATGTCAAATAATGTTATTAGGCAACTTGTCCAAGGCCACAAACAAACAATGGCAGTGCTAGGGTTCAAAGTCTGATTCCAGAGATTATGCTTTGAACCATGATACTACGTTATCTTTAGAGCCAGAAATTTGGAAGGAGATAGGAAGGTAAATACGAGAGAGAGAGAAAGAAAAGTTTCACGGGGTGTGTGTTTGAGAGATATTAAGTACAGGAGAGAGAAAGGAGAGAAGTTTGTGGAGTATCAGGGTATTTTGTTGTAAGGAAAGAAGCAGTTTCCTTTAGATGCCCTTTCCAAAGATTCCAGTAAGGAATTAAATTGCTCAACAGTGCTTCTTTACCACCAGTATGATGTTTCTTTAGAAAGCAATACTGTGATAAGATAGGCCATAAGGCAGTGCAGCTCTATTTGGGTTAAAATTTCTGAAAGAATTCCAGCAGTTCACTCTGAATAGGGCCTCAAATGTGGGCCTTTGGAGATAAGGGGCAGAAATTACTAGGGCAGATGCCAGTGTGTGTTCCACCAGCAGCAATGGGACCTGCGTATTATGGGTACTCATTCTATCCTGGGAAATGATCAACCGGCCAATCAAGATTTCTACCCGGTCTAAGTGTGTCGAGGCAGAAGCCATGCTCCTTCTCTGTTCCTATGTACTTCCATCTCAGTGCCACACTAATGAAACCCACTCTTCCCTCTGGCAAACTGCACCCAGGGAGCCCTGCCTCCCCTTCCAAGGTAGCTAGGTCCCTGCCCACATTCTTGGCCTGGAGAAGAGAGATGGTCTCCTTTTTTCAGCTGGTGCTAGGTGTTACTTATGGCTACTTGCTGGATGAAAATGAATAGGCTCTGCACTGGCCTGTAGCCTTAATGCCTTCCATCAACTAGCTCTACCTTTCGCCTGTAGTTCCAACAGCAACACCAGCACCAACAATCATATCTAACACGTGCTGAACAAATGACAACATTTGCTTGCTGAAGCCAAATATGTGTGCTGTAGAGTGTTACCTCCCTTTATCTCAGAGGAATGCTGTGCTGCAGGATGTCTATGGTCTCCTTCCCATGTCCAGATTCTGTAAATGTATTGTATACTATACGGTCCTTTATGGTTCCTCTACAAGATGTTGTTGTTATTATTATTAATAGTTAAAACGAGGGCTAACTTTTCTTAGACACCATATGCCATTGTGTTAAGTACTTAATATGTATTAGCATATTTAATTGCTTAAAAAAACCCTGTGAGCTATGTATGTAAGATTATCCTCAATTTGCAAATGAGGAAAACCAAAGTTTAGCAAGATTAAATAAATTTCTCAAGGTTACACAGTTGGTTGTGAAAGAGCCAGGATGAAATCTCAGCCTGTCTGACTACAGGCTACCAACTCTACTATGTGGAATTTTTTCCTTCCCAGGTACTCATGAACAAGAGAGTTCAATTTCCCTTTATCTGTACGTCTGGGGTTAGCGTTTGTGCGGTACATACACATTGGCCTAAATCCACGTTCACATTTCCAGCCTTATTATTAGGAAAGGTAGGGGTCTGCCTACATGACAGATTCCTGCATGCCAGGGACGATAATTGTATTTATTCTCAGTGCAGATGAGAAGCCTGCATGGAGTCCCATTTTAGAACTCTGGAGAGTGTAAACTGTAAGCTCTGGAATGAATTTCAGACAAACAGGGTGACAGTGGTCCAAACTGTGTCCATGCTTGGTTGCCAGATGGTGGCGGTTGTCGAGAGCTTATATTTTCCCTGGAATCCAAGCAAATTTAAGAAAGAGAAATGAAGACATCTGAGTAAAGCGAGAGCAATTACGTCATAGAACAAGGTTTAAGGATGGCGATTGTGGAAGAAAATATAGAAGCTCATATGAGCATCACATAGCACCACCATAGTCATCACTGAAACACTATATTCCTCTCTTACTTTGGGTTCTCCCAGAAGAAGAACCCGAGAAAAGGATTCTAGTGCAAATAGTTTATTTAGGAACTAAAGATAGAAAATTAGGAAAGAGAGATGGGGAAGGAAAGGCAATCATTAAAGGGAGTGTTATCGAGCAGCTCTTACTGTGGGCGACTGAGCTTAACCTCACTGAAGACACTCTGAGAGCCAGTGTATATATACATTTAAAAAAATCCTCTACCAACTCTTATTGGTCATTGGTAGAAGACTGATGGAGGGTTATTAATTTCTAGGCATTTTTGTTCTACCATAGGGCAGGCAAAGTGCCTTAGAATCCAGTTAAAACTTTCAGGAAAAGAAATGCAGGAGCTGGCAGCTGGGAGTCAGCCTTCCTGCACTGAAGTGGATAGGGCACAGGGATATGGGTGGATCACTGAGAGTGTCTAAGCAATTTTGATTTTAGAGGGCAAGAGAAACATAGTAGCTAACACTTCTTAATGATTAGCCTCAATGATCACAGCCACTGTACAAAGTGGGCACTATTATTGTTGTCATTTTGTAATTAACGAAAGGTACAGAGAGGTAACGTAATTGCTCGTATGTAAATAGCTGGTAAATGGTAAAGCCAGGAGTTGAATCCAGTGGGTCTGACTCTAAAACCCATTATCTTATTGCATCTAAGTAGGCAGACTGCAGCTTCAGGCTCCTTAATCAATTCCCATTTCTCTAGCTCCATCCCTCTTGGTTATGCTGGGTATTTTTATCCAGAAAAAAAAAAAAAAATCCAAGTTGCTGCCAACAGTTTTCTATTGCCCCTTGATTAGCATTTTTCTAGGCAGCGTCACTGATAATTAACGCTGCCACTTAGCACTCTCCGAAACTCTTTAGAGGTTTACCCATGAGGCATTTCCTGCTGTATTCCCATCTTACTGATGAGGAAACAGAAGCACAAGGTGGTAATAATTTGCTTGAGGCCGTATATTCAGTGAATGGGAAAACCCAAGTTTCAAACTGACTTGACTCCCTTGCTTAATCACTATGTTGTGCTGTCTTCTTAGTCGGAAAGATTTACAAGAACAAAGTTTTGAGTAGGCTGTGGCCCTTGGCAATTCCAGGAACTACCTTTAAAAAGAGACAAAGTTAGTGAGTATAGCCAATCCAAGGAAATGGTATCTCTACTCAGTTTTGATTCAGAAAGTATGAACAAGGAAATACAATGATATGCCTCTGGGCAAACTTGTGTATTTCTGAGCTCTTGTTTTAAGGCATCAATAGATAGGCTGGGGGCTTCCGTGGTGGCGCAGTGGTTGAAAGTCCGCCTGCCGATGCAGGGGACGCGGGTTCGTGCCCCCGTCCGGGAAGATCCCACATGCCGCGGAGCGGCTGGGTCCGTGAGCCATGGCCGCTGGGCCTGCGTGTCCGGAGCCCGTGCTCTGCGACGGGAGAGGCCACAACAGTGAGAGGCCCGTGTACCGCAAAAAAAAAAAAAAAATAGGCTGACACTGAACTTAGAAATGTCATATTCATGTAAATTTCCAGCTGGGACAAAGCACCCTTAGCCTCAGGAGCAGGTTTGGATTCTAGACAGCGGATCCTTGTTTCCAAGGACTAAAAGGGAGAGCTGTATCAGTAATTGACATCTTCGTGTACTTGTTTTTTCTCATTTCAGTGGTATTTGTTTCTACAGAAAATATTGAAATAAAGAAAATAAAATCAACCGAAAGAGTTGAAATTTTGTCTCTAATTGCACCATCTTTTTCTTTTCTTAAAACCACTATATAAGGTGAAGAATGAGAGCAGTCTCTGACCCCCTATCCCAGCCTCAGAAGTAACCACTGTCAACATTCTGGGGCTCACGAGTCTTTGTTTTTTCCTCTGTGATCGTAAAAATATACCTATAAACTAAGTACATACATGTACACCATTGACAGCCTTTTTTTAAAAAAATGAAAATGTGATCATGCTTTTTTTTTCACTTAACCGTATCTCCTAGACTTCCCTGATAGTCAGTATTTACAGATTTACCTCATTTTATTTTGAGCCCCTGCACAGTGCTCCAGTATATAGATTATAGTTTATCTAAACAACCTGTTATCGATGGACATTTGGCTTGCTTCAAAATATTTATTAATACAAAAAGCGCTACAGAAATCACCTTGGTGTGTTTTTTTACATTGCCCAATTCATGGTTTTTTTAGAGCATTTAGCACTTGCCTGAAGGTGTCAGATGGTTGGGATTTCCACCCCCCTTGAACCACCCAGATAAAGCTTAACTGAATATTTTCTTTTCAGAGTCCTAGACTCCCTTCCACAAATACTTCCTGCTTCTGATTCTAGTTTAGATGCCCACAACCAGTAGCAATAATTTAAATTATAAATCCCTAAAGGCAAGAGTGTGTCTGCATTCCCATTCTGACACCCAACCGGCAAGAAAATCCAGTGGGCATCTTCCCTCCTCCCTCCTCCCTTGTCTCTCTCCGCCCCCCTCAACCTGGTCATAGGTCCAGCCTTCCACCCTGACCACTGTCCCCTGGGCCAGCCCTGAGTACTTTTGGGGTTCGCAGAGATCAAAACCTTAGAAGATGCTGCTCAGTTGATCTGAAATATGCTTCCCGTGCTTCCTGCCACCCACCGACCCCACATACACAAAGAAAGCTGCAGCTCCTTGAACAAAGGTTATATCTGTGGAAAGCTTCTTCAGTCTTGGATGAACAGGAAGCCTTTTTCTCCTTGAGCTCTGCCTCTACACTTAGAATGGAAGCCAGCAGAGAAGGCCAGTCGGAAGCAGAAGGATCTCACGTTCTCTTCCCACCTTCCAACAAAAGGCAAGCACCCCCAGACCTCAACCCCCAGCTGGGCCCTGGTAACCAGGCCTCCCTCTCAGTTCTTTCTACAGGACCTGGGGATCGCGGGATCTGGAAAGAGAGGAGGTGGGCATGAGGCAATCACCCAGTGGTTGGCGAAATGGGGACACTGGGACGAAAGACTAATACAGGTGAGGGAATTCCACACCTGGCCACCCCACCCCACAAATAGCCGTGTTAAGAGGGATGGGGTGTGGAGGGGAAAATGGAGGGACTGAGCTTACCTGGGAAAGCTCAGCGTCCTGGGAAATCTCAGCTCCACTGCACAGAGAGGCTTCCAGAACATCTCTCTCCCTTCCCTCACTTTGAAGGGAAGGGGTACCTTGATGACTTGGGCAGCCTTTGACAAGGCAGCCGCCCTCGGTGGGGGGGGGGAAGCAAGGTCACCTTCGCCCTGTCGTCTCCTGGGTCCTGCGGCCGCCTTTTCCCCTCTGTCATCTCCCTGGGTGCTGCCTCTCGGGCGCGGAAGCTGGGCTCCCAGCGCTGCAGACCTCGGTACTCATGGGGCGCCCCTTCTTGGCTCTCTGGTTCTGACCCTTCATAGGGCACTTAGCTCAAGGCGGGACTCCAGGCTCCCAGAAGTCACCGGCGGTGGTGGGGAGAGCAGAGCAAGAGAGGGCCAATTCCGGAGCCACAGTCCTCCCGGGTGGAACTGGAGACTGCCCCGGGCTGGGAGGACAGAGGGACCTGGAGGCGGCAGCTCTCCGTGGTGCTGCCCGACTTCAACGCGCGGATACTTAAGGCCAACAGCAGCCTGCCCATCTTCCGCTAAAACGGATGGAGTCCGGGGCTGTGGTACCGGAAATGGTTTTAATTAACCCGCTTGCAGGCGGCCTAATTGAAGTCTGCGTGCCGCGTTTCCGCACCCTCCCAACCGTGTGTCAATTGCCAGGGCGGATCGGAAAGTTTCTTTTCACTTCCCCCCTCAGTGCTATCTCCCCTTGTGAACTAAAACGATGTGGACGCTTCCCACCCTCTCACCCTGCTTCCTCCTCGAAGCAATTCCGCCTCGGGCACCCTTACCTGCCCTGCCTCTCGGTGCAGGCGGAAAAGCGGAAGGTGAGGGCTGCGTAGCCACGTGCTCGTTTCCTGCTTTACTCGCCATCCCCAAGCCGCCAACCTGGTCCTGGAAGCTGCAGGGTGGAATGAGTCTGGGATGGCTTAAAACCCACGGCCCTGGTCTGTGTGTCGGGGGATGCAACTTTAATTTCACCAAATAGAAACTAGATCTTCGGATCGGTGAGGTTTGAACCCCTTAGAAATGGAGCGTGTGTTTCGGTTCCATCCGAGCTGAATCTGAGCCAGGACTAAAACACGGGAAGTGCTCCCTTTTAGTTCGGCGAGCTCCTGGGAGGGAAGAGAAAAGGAGGTTTGGAAATGGGGTGGTGCAAAGGTGGAAACATACCAGCTAAACCGACTTCCGCGTTGTCCTCGCAGTAATCATTTTAATGCGCCTGGTCCCGGGCTGAGCAGGAAGTAGACAGGCAAATAAATGTTGAATAAAACCCGAAAAGTGTAATAAATTGCGTTTTAAAGCTTTGTATATTGGTTGATTCTCTCTTCCCTCTGTCAAAGTATACAGCCGATGGCAGATTTTGGAGACATTTATTCTAGGATCCTTTTATGAGGATGCTTTCTTACAACGTCCGCATCTTTGAGGGACTAATTCATTCTCTTCTATTTTGCAAGAACTGTTATTTCCATTTGGCCCTCTACATTGGCTGTTTCTTGGGTCTGCTTTGGAGCAAAATGTTCAGAGCGGGAGATGGCTTGACCATAGTACCAACTACTTTTATTTTAAAAATTGGTCTCTACTTCCTGCCCCTGGAAAGACAAAAAGCCTGCCAACTCCCATGTCCCAAGGCGACCTTAAAATTGGGCAGCAAAGTGAAGGTAGGTTTTCTTGTGTTGGTTCCTCAGTAAAACAACATATCTAGAGAACGATGATTTTCAAGACAATTTCGTTTATGTTAACCATGTCACAGAATGAGCACAACATGATATTCCCGGCAGAAAAGAGTGGCATTAGCAGCAGAGTGAATGCTGGCCTTTTGGAGGTCATGGTTTAAAAGAGTGCTGGTAATGCCATAGGTCCAGAAGGAAAAAGAGAACGCACAAAGGTGTGGGAATGTCAGAAATGGGATTAAAGGAGTGAAGGTCTATTGCGAGCTTTAAACAGGAAATTTCCATCTCAATCTCCAACGTTATCTTTTTCAAGATATAGTTTTAGCTTCAAGTTGATGCACATTTCATTATTTTATTGCTCACAGCTTTCATGTATATAGTATGTACAGCTGGATTGTGTTGAAAGGTTTAAATTCTGCTTTAGTCAAACTCCTTTCTCAAGTGTAAGCCAAAGAGTCTTTATGTAGGGCACCCCCACAATCATCCATCTCTTTGGAATGATGGGGTCAATTGGGATCATTTTGCTGGACCCAAACAACCATAATAATAATAACCAGTTCTTATGGGAGTTCATTTGTGCTTTATGCCAGCATAATAAACATTTTAAATTGTTAGAATGTTACTGAAAGTGGTTGAGAGGCATCTATAAACAAAATATGTTATTTGATTTTTGTGACAATCTTATAAGGTAGGCATTTCTCTTCCCCATTTTACAGAGGAGGAAATTGAGACGCAGGGAGATTAAGAGTCTGTCCAAGTAGGTTCAACTTGATGGAAAAACTGGCACTTGAATTGGGGTCGCCAGAGAAGTGCTACTGAAAGATGCTACATCTTCCGATCTCAAATAGTATCACGTGGGAGTGCACCGCTAACGAAAACACGATACCCAACTTTCATTTGTATAAAGTGCAAAACACTGGACGTTGTCACCGAGGGGACCGCATCACACTTGTCCACTTTGCCTTTCCAATATTCAGCCAAAATTTATTCAGAGTCTGTAATGAGGAAGACTACCATCAGAGTCATGCCTCTTGATCTTTGTACTTACTCCTTCTAGACTCTTTACCCCCTCCTTACTTTTGCTCAGTAAAAGGATAGACTTCGGGCTTTTCCATCCTCTTCCAGGCCAGTAATTTCCACGCTGGGTGTGGGTACTGTCCGCGGTGCTGAGAAACGCGGCTTAGGGAGGCGCGGATAGTCTGTTCCTCTCTCTCCTCTCCAGCCTCAGGCACGTTCTAGCTCTCTTACCTGGTACTTCACTGTCATAAAACCACTCTTTTATAATCCCAGCCTGCCCTTTGCGCTGGGAAGCGATTTTTTCTCCCTTGCGCCAGGACATTCTGGGAATGGAAAGTTTGGGAAAGGTTCTGTTTCCTCCTTCCTCACTCGGAAATTTGATTTTTTTTTTTTTGCCAATTTTAGATAGTTAATTTTTATTCTGTTTAAGGGGCAAAATTCTTGTCCATAAATATAGTTCTGCAAAAATCATCTATTTCTTTTTTTTAAAGCATCTTTACTGGAGTATAATTGCTTTACAATGGTGTGTTCGTTTCTGCTGGAAATTTGATTTTTTGTTAGGCCAAAGAAACAGAGCTCATTGGGCTCCACAGCTTTAGGGCTGGCGGCGTGAGGAGTATTTGGACACTGGAGGAGATTGAAAGCCTTCCTAGGCCAACAGTTACCCTTTGCAAGTAATGCTGTTGTCCCAGGCTGATTCTCTACTTCTGGGTGGTGCCAATGGCTGGAGGCTCTCTAAGAAACAGATTTAAAACATGTTCTCCTTCAAATATGTTCTCTGTGCCTTCGTTGGCAGAGACCTTAACTCAGCCCCAACTCATCTCTTATAAAATCTCTTAGAGGTCAAAGGAATGGGTGTGTGTGTGTGTGTGTGTGTGTGTGTGTGTGTGTGTGTGTGTGTGTGTGTGATAGGATGAGTGACTTTTCAAAGAAACCCAAGGGCTGCAATTTTGAAAGCACAGGCATAAGGGAGAAACTCAAAAACACAAAGGAATATACATTCCTGATCACTTCTTTCGAAGTCCAAACTCCACTCTCCCCTGCCAACTCACAAGGAATAGTGGAAATCAGCCTTTTGCCAGCACTCTCTCCATTTGAAATGTCATTGCAGAAAAGGACAGGATGCAGCTGACATTTCTTTGAGAACCTTTAGGAATAAAGAGGCCTCAGAGAAGACTAAGTGTATTTCTTCTTTAATAGATATTCCTTAATTTGCTTCTGGGAAGAATAAACCATAGACATCCAAAGTATGCACTAATTTTAATAACCTCCATGAAAGAGACGGATCCACTTACTCTCATTGGGCATCACCCACCTCCTAAGAATGATCTGAGGAAAAATACAGACTGCAGTTCAAGCGAATCACCATTCACCTTTCATCCATTTCGACAAACCTGAAAATGAGCGGGTATTATGCTTCCTGCAGTATCATCTCCTTCTTCTGGAAGACTTAAGTCCATCTCTCAGAGAAGCACATCTTCTTGTCTCTTTATTTTTCATAAATGTTCTATTATTTAGAGATTGTTGTCATAAAAGAAACAATGTGCAAGAAATATACAAAACAAATATTGTTAAAGAGTACCCTGAACAATTATGAATAATGTTATAGAGGAGAGTTGTATATACCCTGGAGGGCTAGAATCCATCTTCTCCGCAATTGCTTATCACTCTGAGCTTATTCTTTAAAGCAGCGGTCCCCAAACTTTTTGGCACCGGGACCAGCTTCGTGGAAGACAATTTTTCCACGGATGGGGGCGGGGAGCGGGGTGGGGAGGGAGGAGGGTTCAGGCGGTAATGCAAGTGATGGAGAGCAATGCGGGGCGGCAGATGAAGCTTCGCTGGCTCGCCTGCCACTCACTTCCTGCTGTGCGGCCCGGTTCCTAACAGGCCGAGTATCGGTCCTCGGCCGGGGTTGGGGACCCCCGCTTTAAAGGAACTGTGCTTACTACAGGTGAGAAGGTAAATTGTGCCTTGAAGCTAGCGAAGTTGCAAGATTACAAATGAGGAGGAAATTCAAGGCACAGAAACTACTAGGTTCATTTATAGCATGTATCAAGCCTACTACTGTTTATGGTTTTTGAAACTGAACGGGAAAGCTATTAAAAAGCAGTGACTGTGTGTGGAGGTGCAGACTCCGTTGAGAAGAGAAAGGTTTGATCACATTTCTTTCTTTATCTTTTGAAAAGTTCATTTTTTACTAAGCTTTCTTCTTTTGTCTCCTCTGCGCTTTTTTTGCAATTATTAGGCAAGTCACTCATTGCTTTCTGACCATTTCAGCCCCACTGTGGATAACTAAGAAGTTTCACTGATGCAATTTTGTCCCCTTTATTAATTGACATTTATTAAGCACTACCATATGTCAGTTGTTGAAGCAGTATAAATACAAACTATCTAGCCATAACCTAGCCTATACAAGGGATAATATCTTTCTTTACAAAAAAATCATAGCTTAGACTAAGATGCAAAACTTTCAATAGCTTTTGAAAGGGAAAATTGCAAGTTTAGTTGTTTATCAATTTTTTCTTGCAAAATAGTTTATTTGTGAGAGACAATCTTCACTACACTCCCTGTGATTCAACTCAGAAAATTTTTTAAAAGATTTTGAGCACCTACCATGTGCTACATGCTGAGGCTTTCAGAGGTGAAGAAGATAATCAACGCTGTTGTATTTATGAAGCTGATACTTTAGTGGTGGATTCTTCGAAGCACAACTAAATGATATAACTTAGAAATCTAGAATTAAAATTTAGTTTCCTCCTTTCAAAAACTCATTGAACACTAATGCTATGCAGTTTTAATATTCTTCCATATATTCCTTTTGTTTGGACACACCAAGATTAGCTGTCAGTAAAACATTGTTTCTTTTAAAACTGCTCGCTTATTATATATTACATAGATAGTAATACTAACACATGGAAATATATTGAATTCCATCGCTATAGCTTTTATATCCAGATAAAAAGTACCGAGTAACACATGAAAATTTCAGAGATTATATCTTCCATTCAGTGTGTAATTTCTTCCTGCCAAAATTACAACCTAAACCTAAGCTTTGACTTAGAACACACTAAATTATCTTCAGTAGGACTAAAAATCACTATAAAATAAAATTTCCAGTCTAAAATACTATACAATATTTCAGTTCCAGAGTCAAGAAATTTTCTAATTTGCATTTAATGTAAAGAAACATTTATCAAAATAGTCCCTTTGCAGAGTATTTGGGCACTAAAGGAACACCAGAGAAAAAGCCCACTTCCGCTTTTAGAATCAGTGCTTGTCAATGGGTTCTTCAAAGGCATGAGGAAATACATACAGACAAGAAAATCCCAGCTTCAAAGCAATGAAACCTCAGACACATTCAGACCAAATTGCTCTTTCCACCCTGCTGGCATACTTAGGCAGGTATTATTACACCCTATTAATACATTAGGGACAGTTGTTTAAAGACACATGTTAGCATGTGAAATGTATTTCAAGGCTGGACGGGATCTTGAGTCATCCAGTTTAACGCCTCATTGTTAGAGTTAAACTGAGGTCCAAAGAGGGGACGTGACTTATGCAAGGTGACCTAATTGGCAAGTGGCAGAACTGACCACCAGAAGTCAGGTTTTCTCAAACTTGATGTACCCAGTAGATTTGACTGAGCATAAAAGAATCGCTTGGGGTACTTAAAAACACAGGTCTCTGTGTCCCATCCCCAGATATTCTATTTGGGTAAGCTGGGATGGCACCTAGGATTTACTGTTGATGATGATACAACTGGTCTGAGAATCACACTTGAAGAAGTACTACAAAAATCCTTTATTTCCCAAATAATACAGTAGAGTGGTGTGAAAATTTAAAGCAAAGCTTTTAAGCCATTGTCACTCTCCCCACTGTTTCTCATATTCATGTGTTCGTGTAAAATGCACAACCAATGAAAGTAAAAATCTGTTGACCTGACTTGGATTATCACAATGAGCCCCTGTGATGGGTTGGAAATCTGGGAATCTGATCATTCTTTCAGCACAAGTTTATCCAGATAATATATTTCTAAGGGCAGTGAGAGGACTATTTCATTCCAAGAAATATTTGAAACTACAAAATTGTGTAACCCTTAAAGTTTTTTAAAACATAATTAAAATTCTCACATCTGTTGAAGATTTGATGTTTAATAATGCATTCCTCTATTCATTCAATGAATATTTACTGAATATCTACCAGCCAGGCTTTTAATTAACATCTATTGCATCTTAAGGGTCTTCAAAATGTCTCCAAAAGCAGACTTGACAATCAACTGGAGAATGACACTGCACGTTGCAGGAGTTAGGTGGGGAGTTCTGCTACTCTCCACGGCAGCATTTATGATTA
The DNA here is from genome assembly GCF_949774975.1 of Lagenorhynchus albirostris. Classification (NCBI taxonomy): domain Eukaryota; kingdom Metazoa; phylum Chordata; class Mammalia; order Artiodactyla; family Delphinidae; genus Lagenorhynchus; species Lagenorhynchus albirostris. Next base: position 19,196,063 of record NC_083105.1, on the reverse strand, counting down.
CAATAAAGCATACAGAAATGTTTTGATTTTACATTTTGAACTTTAATATTTATAACTATTTTAATAGGCTCCTGAATTAAAGAAAATCTCCACAGGCAAAATAACAAAGCAGTAATTAGAATCATAGTTCCCTGAAATAGAAAATGACCTTTGCAACAGGAATAAAGACGCAGACATAGAGAATGGACTTGAGGATATGGGGAAGGGGAAAGGGAAGCTGGGACGAAGTGAGAGAGTGGCATGGACATATATACACTACCAAATGTAAAATAGATAGCTAGTGGGGAGCAGCTGCATAGCACAGGGAGATCAGCTCGATGCTTTGTGACCACCTAGAGGGGTGGGATAGGGAGGGTGGGAGGGAGGCACAAGAGGGAGGGGATATGGGGATATAAGTATATGTATAGCTGATTCACTTTGTTATACAGCAGCAATTAACACAACATTGTAAAGCAATTATACTCCAATAAAGGTATTAATTCAATTCTGACAGACTTGTGTTTCACAACGAGTGATATATACTCCTTTAGGAATTCTCTAGAGCAAATAACAAAAGTATTTAGGAAGGTTGAATGAAGCAGGTCCCGAATTTTCATTAACTCTGATGAAATGTGACAGGTTATTGATTTTTAACTCAACTGAGAGTATGGGATTATCATCTCTAAATCAAAGATGACCCCAAAAGATCTACCATTATGCTTTGGGGTATGTATTAACATGCTGTCATTTCAGATTATTTTGATTTATTTGTTGACCCTCCATCTTGTTCTAGAAAGGATTCAAGGCTGTTATCTTGAATTAAGGTTTGCTTTTCAGACTTTTTCAGATGAAATGAAAGAAGTAGTTGGATTTCCATCAACAGATTCTCAAGTTGACAGATCAGGTTCAGTGCATGGCTTCACTTTAATTTCTGGAGGGCACTGCAAAGGATTCCAACTTCACCTACAAAGAAAAACAAAGGAGCCACTCATACCATGAACAAACACCCTTCAAGTGTCCACAGTGTGTAAAACACTAGGGGATCAGTGGGGTGTGTGGCTATACTAGGTACCACCACAACCTTCAAGGAGCTGGCGTCCTAGGATTTGGGCTGTTACAGGCGATTCCAAGTTGTAGGAGGCACTAGAGCTATTAATGTAATTAGTTTCCCTTTTCCATAGGCTGTTTCTCAGGGAAGGAGTTACTCGTTTTCTCCCCGGGAAATCACTAGCTGTTCTGTTTCTCTTTTACATGACCAACCACAGATGCTTGCAAGGAGCTAAGCCACAGAACCTAAGCCACACAAACCCACTGTGTCGGAATCACCTGGGGTCTTATTACAAATACAAACTCCTGAGTCATATCACGCATTCAGTGAATTTAGTCTGGGGATATGACTCAGGACTATTAATTTCTAACTAGCTCTCCAAATGATTTCTAGCTCTCCAAGTGATTCTAAGGGACACGAGGTTTGAGAAGGCATGGTCCAAGCAGGTAAGTCAGCCTAGATTGCCAGACCACTGGACTAAGGAGGGTACGATGGAGTTGCTTCCATTCATGACATGTTCTCACATGCCAAGGGGCCACAGGGACATAGACTCTTCACAGAAGTGGAAGGGGCCTTGGAGACACATCAGCCTTCCTCCTTCCTAGATCCTGAGGAAAGTACAGAGCGGTGATGGGGCCTTATATTAGGTCACATAGCTCTAAGGACCCTTCAGTTCCTAAATTTGTTGTTCTGTGATTTAAAAAATTTCCTTATAAACAATAGTCTATGGAGTTATTTTTACTTCCTCGGGGGAAATGAGAGAGAGAGAGAAAACAGCTACGGCCTGACCCTTCTATCTCACACCCCAGCCTCCAGAGCCCTTGGCTGGCCTCTTTGGTGAGCAGATCTGTTCCAGCCGAGTGTCCAAACGGTGTCTATGGGGGAGAATCAGCCTTGGGCTTTTTCAAGATGGCTGATTGCAGGGGGCCATACCTAAGGAGGAATGACTATAATGGGCTAGCTCTACGTCTTAGAAGTGGCCTCAGGCAACATAGAGGGGTATGAGAGGGATACTTCAAGCCCACCCGCCCTTTTGGCCTTCATTAGCATTGTTTGAGATAGAAACCTCCACTTGGCCTAGAGCTCCTTCCTTTAGGCTTGATCCTTTGGTGGTTTTAGCCATTTATTCAATAGCTCTTGAGTACCTAATATGATTTTTAGGAATAGGGCTAACTGCTAGGGGTTTGACAGCAAACCTGACCATGGTTCTCTGCTCAGGTCTAGTTGGGGAGACAAGTAAACAATTACCAAATTATAAAAAAAATATAATGATAAATGCTCTGAGAGAGGGATCTGTGGGAATGCCAAGATGTAGGAGGGACACCCAAACCAGTCTTCCTATCAGAAGAGATATCTATGAACGATTAAAAGATGAACTGGGGTTGGGACCGCTAAATGAGAGTGGTAGGGAGACTATTTTAAACAAGAACTGTATGGGCGAAGGCCAGGGCCCAGGGGAAAGCATGATGGGTGTTGCTGGAGGGGAGTCTGAAGGCTAGAAAAAAATCGGGCAATGAACAAATAACACTGTGATTTTTTAAGAGCAACTATGATAACATCCTCATCATCCAGGAAGAATAAAAGTCAATAGATGAGCTACTCTATGGTTGGTAAAGTAGATAGAACCTATTCCTTAGGGGTTGGTATTCCAGGCAGAGCAAGGTCCAGTGGACACTTAGAGAGAAAGGGGTGAAGATGCAAAGGAGAAAGAAGGACGTGGCAGCGACAAGCCAGAGTGGAAAAGTGGTGTGATGGTAGGAGGTGGGGTGGAATCTAGGAAGGTCAAAGGAGAAAGGACACGCAAGGCAATGCTGGGCTTTTTGCCAAGTTTTTCTCTTTCAGTAAATCAGTGGCTTCCCTGGAGATGCTTTTCTTCTTAATTAAAGACTTAATACATCTCTTATCGTTCCTATGGTGAAGGTAAGAAGACACAATCCTCTAGTTATGGGAGAATGGCCTCAAAGGGTGTAAATTACTTACTATTGATGGAGTCAGCCAAAATCGTAAGCTGCTGGGTATTGTCCAAGACCTCAATCCTCTGGGCGTATGGGTCATAACGAACTGAGAAGGGCCGTGGGATTATAGCAGCAAAGTTCCTGAAACCAAACCCATAGATCTAAGTGAAGGGTGCCATTTGGGGAAAAATAATTTTAAAAGGTTTTTCCGTTGCATTTCACTTGGCTCTTGGTAGCACTGAAACCTCACTAGAACAGGGGCTTTAGAACCAGGCTGAGAAGTGAAATGGAACTTTAGTGAGGTCCTCTTGGGAAGCCAGCGCATTTGTGGGCTAGCATTTTGCCTTTGCTCACCTAAGCCCAGTGCATTGAAAGCTGACATGCCCAGCTTCACAGGATCCCAGAGGCCTATACACCTCATGCTTATTATCCATCACTGATAAGGTATAAAACAAGTGGTAAAAAATGGCATCATGGTTGCCCTGTGCTGGTAGACCCTCTGCCTGGCCTGCCTCCTGCTGGGAGCAGAGTGGCTCATGCAGGTTGATGGCAGGGCCATCGTCGCGGAGGCCTGAGAGTCTTAGAGTCCTGGTACCACTCCCTCAGCCTCTTGCTGAGCTGGCTCTGAGACTGGCATATTCGCTAATTCCTTACTGAGGGCCTACTATGTGTCAGGCGCTGTGCTAGGGTCAGGGAAAGAGCAGGAAACAGAAAGGACCAAAATCCCTATCCTCGTGGACCTTAAATCATACAAGAGTTTAGACATTAATAAGTGCTAAGGAGGGGGCTTCCCAGGTGGCGCAGTGGTTGAGAGTCCGCCTGCTGATGCAGGGGACACAGGTTCGTGCCCCGGTCCGGGAAGATCCCACATGCTGCGGAGCGGCTGGGCATGTGAGTCGTGGCCACTGGGCCTGCGCGTCCGGAGCCTGTGCTCCGCAACGGGAGAGGCCACAACAGTGAGAGGCCCGCGTACCGCCAAAAAAAAAAAAAAAAAAAAGTCCTAAGGAGAAAAATAAATCACAGAAGGGGATAAGGAGTGCTGGTGGGAAAGGGCTGGGTCGTGACTGTAAATAAGGTGGTTAGAGAAAGACACACAGAGAAGGTTAAATGCCGGTGAAGATTGGAAGGAGGGGAGGGGGCAAGTTATGCAAGTATCTGGGAGAATGAAGCAACAGGGACTTCTCCAGGTTAGAAGACTTCTAGCGCTGCTCGGTGTGGGTACCTCTGTGGCCGCCCTGTACATAGGAGAGTTCAGGTGTGGACTGGGGGTTGGCAATGAGCAAGGATCGGCTGGCAGCCTTGTCTGCAGGGCTCGGCACAGTTCAGCCAATAAGCTGTGAAATAGGGTCCCATGAAGGAAAGAACTTCTCTCAACAGAGAGTAGAAAGACACAAAGGTGGGGAGGCTGGGAGACAACGTGGTCTGATGCATGCCCTTGCTGTAGTCATTGGCGTCCACTCTCCAGGCCACCCACAGATCAGGGGCAACAGGACAAATCAGGAGGGTCCCAAGAGCCGTTGACCCACCTTGGTCGTCACCTCACCTCACTTTCTCCTTGGCATCATTAAAACTCTCAGCCACGTAATACAGGGGCTGGAACTCTGTGATTGTGTACTGCTGGAGAGCGGTCTTCTCCAGTTCCAGAGGAAGGAGCTTCGGCTTGCCTGACAAGCAATACTGCAGGTCCCAGATGGAAAGTTTTCCTGGTTAAATCAGGGCTGGGGGTCCCTGCCGCATCCCAGAGGCCACTGGTGCATCCCCTCCCATCTCATCCTGATTCCTTCCACACCCCAGCCCACATGCATTCAACTAAATTATTAGGCATATACTAGCTAACCTTTATAGCTCATCTAAAGCCAGCGGTCAAGATAGAAAGGAGTATTTTACCCCAACCATTTTCAAGTAAGGTGATCAATAGACAACGTGGGGGCCAACCACATTTTCCGGCATGTGTTTGCATATATCCCAATGTACAGTCCAACCTTGGGCTCAGGAGGCCCCTCTGCACTGGAGACCTGTGTACTACCTCTAACACCCACAGTCGTGACCAAATCATAGCCGCTAAGAGATCAATCACTTGAGGAGAAACCCCAGGTTGAATTTCAAAGTGAATACAAATGGGTTTCAACAGCACAAAGAGAAAAAGGATGGTCTGTTGCACCCACCACTTTCAGATCCATCCTTGGTTTCTGTTAGGGTCATACCTGTAATTCACCAAAGGACGACAGGAGCCCAGCACCATATGCCTTTATGGAGTCTCCTTCCTTGCAGAGCCCAAACTCCACAGTAAACCAGTAAATCTGAAATGGAACATCAAGTTGAGAGCCTACCTCGAGGAAGGGAAAGGCAGCAGATGACCCAGGGCCAAGGACAGGACTGCCCAGCTGGGAGTTTGTGCAGGTCTGTTCTCTGAATCAGCATGACCTGGGCTCATGGTTTTGTGTCTGTCCTATGTCTTACCCTATCCAGTCACCTGTTGAATCAAGAGTTGGCTGAATGCAAGATGGGATGGGATGCAGTGGAGGAGTACCGAGGAAGCCCCCAGAGGATACTCCCAGCAAGCAACTCTCTCTGTGACAGGAACTCCTCTGCCCCTTTTGCCTTCTCCATGGCATCAACTAGAGTGAGATGCTCCCCTAAGTTGGTTGGAGTTACCAGACAATCCCATCAGGCTCCACGGGGGAGGTAGGGGATTGGGTCATGATAGAATCAGTGAGGGGGCATCTTATCATCTGTGCGGCTGAACCACACTGACTCCATTCTGTCAGCTCCATCTAAGCCTGCGGTCCTAACCCCTCCCCTTTCTGCAAGGCTGAGCTTTAGCCTATTCACAAGGAATGCACCAGACAGTTCTCGTCTACTTTTACCCTTGCCTGATAGAAAACTTCACCTGATATGAAAAATTTTGCTGACGCAGACGGTTAATGGCTCACAAGGAATAATGGTCATGAGACCTCCTGAGGGGATGAAGAAACCCTGGCTCCTGACGGAGCGGACATGCTTCTCCCTTAGTAGTCAGATTCTATCTTTAGTTTTGGTCCCTTTAAATCCCCCTGTACCCTTCTCGTGGCGCAGAGTGAGGCTGCAAATGCCTTTGGGCTGTTGTCCTCCTGGCCCTGCCTGTGTGTAAGTTACCCACAATAAACTTCACCATTGCATTTTATGGAGTTTCCTGCTTCCTTTTTTGGCCTCCAAGTTCCTTCTCAGTTCGGAGGTAATTATTTAATATCCCCACCATCCAACAATCTGTGTTAAAACCCTGTCAGTCACTGCACTTATCCTCCCCAAAAACCAAATCCTTTTCTTTCAATAGCTCCCAGTGCAACGCGCCCTAGATAAATGGCCTGGGCAATAAGGGCCTGGAAGTCTGGCATCACCCTACTGAATAGGGCCAAGAGAAAGCCAAGGCCCAGTTAGTGCTAGAGATTGTCACAGTCTTGGAGAATTAGCTGTGGGTTTCTAGTTAAGTCCGTTGATTGCACTAGAGAATGCTAAACCTGTGAAGGCTGTCAGAACTTAGTCTGACCTCCGCACATACAGATGAGAAGTCTTTAGCCCAGAGAGGTCAAGCTACATGCATACAGTGGCACAGCATCTCAAGGGCAGAGCAAGGAGCCCAAGACTGTTTCCAGCTCAGTATATCAATAATAAGATTTTTTTTTGAGAAGCTATGTTGGTAATGAGTACTTTTATCATTGTTACAGCAAGTAACATGATGCTCTGCATTTGAGTTTCTTTTTTTCTTACAAGTGAGAGATTCTATCAAGCGCTGCAGTTTTCTTTGAAAGTTGCTTTTTGTATCACTACAGCATCTGGCATTTAAAAACTCACATTCACACAAGTTTAACTCTTCAGACCCTCAAGATGATCATGATAAACTTTTGAGATGGGCAGAGTATAAACGATTGTGTCTATTTTTAGAGATGAGGAAGCAAAAGCCACTTGCCCAGGGTCTCAGAGCAGCTGGTCAGTGAGGAAGGATCGGAGTTTTGGGCCTTCTGATAAACTGAATTCGTAAACTTCTAAACTGATACATCTTCATGATATATTTGCATTCATCTGCGGTCCCTAATTCCATTATAAAGTTTTATTTCTCATCTTCCCAGCTGAGCACATCATAAGAAATGTGGCTTAGAGGCTGGGGAGGGTTGCACGCAAGTTGGAAAGGGGTCTGTAGGAAGGAAAGGCCTGCTGTGCAGAGTCACTGCCTCCATGGCTTCAGTGGATGAGCCGTCACATCCACTGGGGAAGGAAGTGTTCAGTTAGAAGGGGAAAGCGCACCCCCTTTTCTACCTGGTGTCTGAGAAAGGAAAGATCTTAACGCTGGCTCCAGTGTAAAGGCAGAGAGTAAATATTCCCTCTTTAAAGCTGTGAATCCAGCTTCCCACCCACTTAAGGGGGTTCTCAAGGACTATCATTATAGCCTGTTGGTGTTTTCAAGACACTGTTTAAAATTAAATGTCTGCATACAGTTGATTTCACAATCGAACCATTAAGAAGTCAAAATGTGAAATGTCGCTCGTGCAAACGTAACCCAGGGCATTCTGATTTTTTTCCGCAAATGACCTGGCTTTCAGGGAAGGAGCAAAGCTTCAAAGACCTGAGGCCCTGACACCATCCACCAGGAAGAGAGAGAACTTACTGTTGCGAGTTTCTCAATGTACTCATCGGGGGCACCCAGAGAGGCGAGGCCGATTTCCTGTAATTGTGGAGAAACAAAGTCACTGGCATGGCTGGGGTCTGCCTATCTTCAACCTCTACCCTCGGGTCCGACCTCGTACTTGACCACAGGAAAGGGATGGGTGGCTAGATGCCTTCAGAAGGGCCCAGATAGACTCTCATTGTTCTGTCAAATCTTCCTTGACCACATTTCATAAAATCACAGATCTCTAGAATGGGGGAAGCCTTTATCCATCACTTGGTCCTTTGTATTCACTTTGCAAAAGAGAAAACGGAGGCCCAGAGAAGGGAGACGACCTGCTCAAGGTCAGGCGATAGGTGGCATCTAACGTTTCATGTCCTGATTATTCTTCCATAGTTCAAGCGGAACATTCCTGGAGCACTAGATGAGACTTAATCATGTACCCTGAAGACACCACAGGAGACTTGCAGAGAAGTGCTTGACATCTGTCCAGGTATATACATAGCTGGAGAGTCTGAGATGTCATGGACCACCTCTCATCACAGCTCCAAATCCAGGATCCCCTAGTGGTCTCTGTCTCTTTCACAGCATTTGCTCCGGCCTACCTTGTATCAGACATACCGTATATATACAAATATATATGTTTCTTTCCTACTATATGCATTTATTCATTCCAAAAATATTTATCAAATGCCTCCTATGTGGCAGGCAGTGTACTCAATGGTAAAGATCCTTGACCTTGTAAATAGTGTCTAAGTGGATAGCGAAAGACAGAAATAATAAGCATATACATAGGTATGTTACAAGGTGGTAAGTTCTTTGGAAAGAAGAAACAAAAGGAGGAAGGGACAAGGGGGGACCCGGAGCACCAGGAAAGCGGGGGTGGGGTGGGGAGGCTGGGATTTTAAATAAGCTTCCAGGGTGAGCATCATTGGGAAGGCGATACCTGAGCAAAGACTTGATGGAAGAGAGGTTGTTGGCATTGCTGATATTTGAGGGAAGAGAACTGTGCAGGCCAAGTGTACAGCCGTGGAAAAGCTCGTGAAGGAGGGGCAATGCCGGTTGGTTCAAACAACGGGGAAGGACCACTGTGGCTAGAGCAGAGTAAGGGGTAGGGGTGGCAGGTGACAGCAAAGAGGGATCTGCAGCTCAATCATGTAGGAATTCCTTGGCCGTTTTAGGGCTTAGAATTCTCCTCTCTACAACATGGGGAGCCAAGGCAGGGTTTTGAACAGAAGGGTGGCAAGATCTGATTTGTGCCGTCAAAGATTCACTCTGACTGCTGTGTGAGAGTTGACTGTAGGGGGTCAAGTGTAGAGGCATAAAGACCAGTTAGGAGGCTACTGCAGTCACCAGCATGAGAAGCGATAGGGCTGAGATGAAATTGGTAGCAGTGGACGTGATGGGCAATGGTCAGATTCTACATATTTTGGAGGTCAAACACAGAATTTTATGCAAGATTGATTGTGGGGTATGTCCGAGAGGAGTCAATAATGCTTTAGGTTTGAGTGACTGGAAGGATGGAGTTGCCATGAACTAATACAGGAAGAGCTGTGGGTGGAGAAGGTTTGAGTGGTAAGATCAGGAATAGCATTTTGGACAGGATGAATAGAGATGTCCATCAGACATCCAAGCAGAGATATTGAGTAGATGACTGGATGTGTAAGTCTCAGTTTTGGGACTGAAGTCTGGGCTAGATATATAAATGTGTTCATCATCAGAGTGGAAATGGTACCTAAAGCCATGAGATTGGATGGTACTTAAAGCAGACAGAGAGAAGGACCAAGGACCGGGCCCCCTTGGATGCAAGAGGGTACATGGTCTTCATCTCTGTATCCCTCCCTGGTCAAGCCCATTACATGCAAAGAAAATGCTGTCTGATTTAGAGTGAATCAAATTCAGACACTGACTTAGCCTGGCTCCATTCTCCTGCCCCTTTCCCATCTGTGTTCCATCCACCCAGCTCAGACATGCCACAGTCCTGAATCGAACAGAAGTCATAGACAAATGCAAGGTTGAGAGAGTGCCCTGTTCTCATAGTCATCATTCTTTGTGAGCCCAGATCTTGCCTAATACAAGGGCCCCAAAGTGCTTCATCCCCACTCCATCTTGCACTCCAGTGTCCTGCTTTTAGATCAAAAAGGAATATGCTCAGGGAACTCAAAAGGACTCCCTGCCTTGGAACAGTCCAGGTCAAAGTTGGAACCGTGAACACTGATGACCCAGTAGCTTCTGTCTGCTGACTCAGGTAATTGTCCTGTCATCTGTGGGGAGTCCCCAAAATGGAACCGGCTTGGGGAGAATGGCCACTTGGCCTCTGATTGGGCAGAATAACCTCTGGTGATGAGAATTAAAAGTTCCTATTCCCTGAGGAAAAAACTGATCTTCCTTTGGCCATGTTAACAAATCCTGGTTTGAAAGCTATCCCAAGCAATCAATGACATCTTAGCAGCAGAAACCGCACTTCTGAAAGTCAGCTGAAAGTCCCATGGTGACGCTTCCATGGTTAAAGTTCACCTAATTTCTAAACACTCCCACTTCTAAAAGTCCAACAATCTCTGAACTTCACAATCCCCCCAAACCCACATCAAAGCAATCATTGTCTTTGTTTCGAGAGGCTGTGTCTAACAAGCACAGTTTTCCCTTGGTTAGCAAGCAGTTAATTCTGCTGTTTGTTAGTTTGTTTCAGCTACTCAGTGGCAGCCTCTTCATTCAAGAGTGCAAATGGTTATTCCTTTCTACTGAGGGGAAATGCTTGTGAAATTCACACACACGTGGCCCAGCCCTTGCTCATGGGTCATTCCGTTTGATCCTTATTCTTCCTTGTGAGGAAGAAAACTGTCAGGGAGGGCTTTTATTGATCCACGTCTCTGTGACCCAGGCACAGGGTGGGCTGGCAACGTGCCCCCCAGCAGCACCGTTCAACTCTCCCATGATCGCAGTTACCCAGTCATGGTTTGGGGCCGCCTCTTGGTGCCAGGAGAGACTTACTGGGATCCTTTCACTCATCCAAAACGCATTTTCGGGCCTACTCACCACTGCGCTAGATGAATCAAAGCCTAGCCTGCTGCTTTGATGATGGTGACGAGGCAACTGGCTCTTTGTTTTTTGTCAGCTATGAGTCAGGCTATGGGCATTGGATCCTTGTCAAATGGCATCTTACTTAATGAAAGCATATACAAAACTGACTGCCTGACAGGGTAGAAAGTGGCAAAGGCCCTAAAGAGGACGGGAAAAAAATGCCCGGAGAACTTGGAAGATGGTAAGGTTACTTCTGTACAGGGATCAGGGAGGTTTTCACGGATGAAAAGGCTCTTAAACTACACCTGGTAGGACAAGTGAGATTAGCTAAGTCAATAACACACAATTCAGAGGATGACTGAGTCACCAATTCCATGCTGTGGTCCCTGGGATTGGCAATTGGCCAGCTCCATGGGACCACATACCCATCTGTGATGGGATCACAGAACTGTACCTGGTTTCTACCCTTGCAGAGGACATGAAGGCCCCTGCATGGATTCAATTTATCTTGAGCAGTCCAGGTCTCACCCCTGTAAGTAGAAGGCTAGAGAGATCAGTTCCTCACCTGCGAAAACTGGGCAAAGCTGCGATCTGAAAACAAGGGTACATGTCCCAACAGCTCATGGCAGATGTCACTGAAAAACAGAAAGCACAGAGCTTGGAGGGGAGGAGGGTTATAAGCCATAACAGACTCAGTCTTTCTATGTGAGGAATGGGTGGAAGAAAGGAAGCAACTCATTCAGTCTTACAAACTCATTCCGAAGAATAAGTGGTGTGTAAAGCTTGCTATCAGTTGAGACAAGGTACAAGAGAAAAGGGCGAAGGGGAAAGAAAAGTAAGGGACAGGGCAGGGCACGGCAGCCAGGGGGTCTTCAGTGTACGCCCAGTGGGATGCAGAACAAAAGAGGCAATATTCCTGTGAGCATCCTCCCATACGCCTGCGCGAGCTGCGGATCACAACCACTTCCCATCCCAAGTCTTCTCGTTGGTGTTGACATCCCTGGGCAGATACAATATGCTCAGTTAGTTATTCCTCATGGGAACTAAATAATAATAGTAATAAAAATAATAGAGTCCTCTCTTATTCTGGAGAGGGCAGCCGTTGGTCAGAGAAGAAAACTTAACATTTATTTAGCACTTTCGGCACCAGGTTTATTAGGAACAGGTCTTTTCTGGTTTATAGTAATGAACTTTGCAGGCTGGGAAAGATCATTTGGGGCATCCTGCTGACTTTTCATATCAATTGCTTAAGTTCTATTTGACTAAGAAGATGGCTCAAAGCATGGTGGCCAGTCATTCACTACCTCCAGCCAAGACACAATCTAGGCAAAGAGAGACTAGAATCATCTAGGTGTGGTTCAGGAATGAGGAGGTGTTGAGACAGCCTGGCCGTCACTTGTTCCTGTTCCCCTTGGGCACTCCACAGCTCTGACTTCTACCGTCTCTTTGGAATTTGAATGTGAGCTCTCATTCTCTCATTCGGAGGAGATCTGAACCTTTGAGTCACAAGATACCTAAATCTCCAATCAGTACAATCTATTCGGACAGAGAAAATCCCCAGAAGAGATGAGTTTCCCTTGTCGTACTGTCGTCATCCAGGCAACTGGTCCCACGGACTAGCCCACAGTGTACCTGGAGCGGGGAGAGATGGCACTCACTGTGGCTGGCCACCGATAGCAGAAGGACGATACTCACGGTTCAGGCGTATACATGGGCTTGGACCCATGTCTGATGTACTGAGTGCAGTGGAAGACTCGAAAGGCCAGGCCACCCAAGAAATCCCGAGAGGAAAGCAGGCCAGCCACAGGTCGGAGGCGGAAGCCAGTACAAGCTGGGAAGCAAAGGAGAAAGAAAACTGAAAGCCCATCACAGGGAGCCAAAAGGGCCTGAAGACCTTTAGGGAGGGAACCAGTACACTCAACTGTCCAGGAGCATGGGTGTCGATGCCAAGCAGACTTGGCTTCAAATCTATACCCCAGTACTTTCTAGCTGGGTGATTTGAGTCAAGGAGTTTCACTTCTCTGAGCCTCAGTTTTCTCATCTGCAAAATGGGGGTAGATACTTCTTAGGGTTAGTCTGAGAATCAGAAGAGCTAATAAATATAAAATACTTAGAGCCTAGCACATTGGAAACATCCAATAAATTTAGCTTTCATTATTGTTTGTTAGGGTGGAATGCTTATTCCCTACTTCTCATGTTTCCAGAGTGGGGAATTCCCACTCTACTTCCCAAGATGGAAGAATATGAAAGGAACACTTCTAGCTTTTCTATATGTGCTTCACACAGGACACCCCATGAGGAACAGTGACTTCTCTGATTGAAGGATTTGAGAGGAGGAAATGAATATTCTCAATGTAACCCTCTCTGCCCTTTCTCTCTTCACGATCCACACAGGAGCTCATTCTGGTCTGCTCTTGGCCAGGCAATGGACTACACACTGCACCAATGAATTGGCGAGTAAGTTTACCTAATCCAGGGGTGAAATATTAGGAAATCCATTTTGCCTGCACCTCTATACCACATTCTCTAAGTAGCTTCTATCAGTAATACAGCTGACATTTTGATCACCCATCTCTCTGGTTCCTATATCTGTCTCTCAATTTGTTCCAAACCTGGAAGGAGAATAGTAATGACAGTGATCATGGTAATAATAGCTAACACTATATAATACCTACCACATGTCAGACACAGTTCTAAGCACTTTAGATATACGAATTAATCCTCATCCTAACTCTAGGAGGTAGATGCTTTTATTATTTCCACTTTATAGATGGGGAAGCTGAGGCATACAGAGGTTAAGGCTCCTGCCCAAGGTCACAGCTACCGGCAGTCTGGCTTCAGAGTCTGTTTCCTTAATTGCTACTCTATATCTTCCCAGCTGCTAGTATTACTGCTGTATTCTTCTTGTTATTGGCCATAGCAACGTGTGTAATTAGTCAAAGAATGTCTTTAAGACCCCTTTGTCCCTCCGATTACGTGCCTTAGACCCTCAGGCTGAAGTTCATTCTGCTTGGGCCCCTGCTCCTCTCTTTATCTGAGAAGTAAAGACTCTAAATGGAAGGGATTCAAAAGGTCCTCTAGCCGCCCCCTCTCCCAATCTATCCTAGTTACCACTTCCCTCCCTGCCACGTAGCTTCCCTGGCTTTTTGCCCCAGAGCTGGCCATAGCATCTCTGCATAGTTCAGAGGCACGGAAAACTCTTTCTATAACCCTGTGATCTGTATCCCCACTTTCCCTCATTTTACCTGGCACATAATAGGCATTTAATATGTTTTGTCTGTTTATTTTGATTTTGCTGAGTCAACACCACCTGGCAGAAAGGAGAACACTTATCTCCCCTGGAAATGATGGGCAGGTCAACCCGATCACGAATTTACCCACTGAGTTACTCAGATTCCAACGAAGCCCAAATTCAATGAGCACCTGCCGTAACACTAGGTAACACTATGCTTTCACATTCAAGATCTTATTTCATTCTCACAATTTCCCTAGGAGAAAGGCTAAAAGGCTGACAGTCTCCATTTGACAGATGACTAAACTGAGGTAGTTTCTCCCAACTAGAGAGGATCAAAGCAAGTTTCCAGATACCAGATGCATAGACCTAGAGCTCAGGTATCTCGGCACAAATCTCATTTTCTTACACAAACGCACACTGCAGCCAGCTCGTTAAAGTAGCAGGAGCTGCAGGAAGAACCCAGACGAGGCACCTTGGGCTTTGAGTGTTAAAAAATCCTTTCAGAGGGCTTCCCTGGTGGTGCAGTGGTTGAGAGTCCACCTGCCGATGCAGGGGACATGGGTTCGTGCCCCGGTCCGGGAAGATCCCACGTGCTGCAGAGCGGCTGGGCCCGTGAGCCATGGCCGCTGAGCCTGCGCATCCGGAGCCTGTGCAATCCCGGTTTTCCTGGGACAAGCAACCTGCCTGCATCAGCATGAACACACTCACCTCCATTTACTTTTCTTCCCCTCCCCATCCTCCCCACACCGACCTTTTGACCCTGATGTGGACTTACTCTGCAGAAACTGAGAAACCTCTTCGAGCTGGGGGATGTTATCTTCGCGGAAGCCACAGTACTTTTCCAGAAGTGGGAAAATGTGGTTGTGCTCGTAGCAAGCATGGGTTTTGTACAAGGACTTCAGGGTCCTGAACACTATCCCCCATGTTTTCTTTTCTTCCTCCGTGTATTCCACTCGAGGGATGGGCTGCCCACTAGGATACAGACATGAAATATTTGTCTGCTGCATGGCAGGTGCAAGAGTAGAGGATGAAGGAGCCGTAGCAGAGGGAGACAGGTTCAGAGTCTGTGAGCTGCCGCCCCCGACCACAGCGGATTTCATATTTCATAAGTGATTTGAAAGAGGAAAATTCCAGTTCTTGATATAGCAAACATTCATGTGACTTGGTTAAGCAAGGATACAAGCTCTCACCTCATCCACTGCACCAAGGATTTCCTCTCACTTTGGGAAACCACGTGGCTTTTCTGCTCTCCTATCTCATATTCTTTACCCAGTATGGAAATTCACTTACCTTCGGGAGCCTGTAATATAAATGTGTGAAGTAGCAGATATAGATAATAGGAGCCTGTAATATAAATGTGTGAAGTAGCAGGTATAGATAATAGGAGGGCGGGGGCTGAGTCAAGTGAAGAATACATCCTCTTTCTAAACAAAGGCATCCAAGTTCAAGCAAACTAAAGCAATTCTACCTGTTGGCTAAAGTGGATTTAATATGTGTACCATGAGTTTGAGATCCCTTGTTTAATGGGCATGTACTTGCTGGATTTGATATTTCTGCCCCTAGGAAGTTATAAAGGTACTTAAATGCATGTTAGATGCAAGATCTGCTTACCTAGCATCTTCCGCTATGACATAACAAAAGTACGGGGAGCTTATTAAAGTATGTATGTTGGACCTGCCCCTCAGATCCGGAACCTGTGGGGAAGGGGAGGGCCCGGGCATCTGGATTCCAATAAGCTCCCAGGTGACACACTATAATTTGAGAGTCATTAGTTCGATAGGTCCTTTCGAAAACCATCTAAGAGTGAGCTGTGTTCTGAACAGCGAAAACAAATGAAAACCAAACAAAGCCTGACTTCAAAGACCCGTGACTGTTCTCTGGGCTACAGGCCTGTTTCCTAACAGGGTACACGGTGTCTGGGACAAGGCGAGACTGTTTACCTTAGAATTATGGATCATCTTCAGGCTCCAAACTAGGTCCCTCCTGCCCTTGCAGAGCTGTCGCTCTTCCAAGGACATTAAAGCAAAGTCATCATTATGTTCCACGGAAACATGGGCAGGGATTAGGGGAAAAAGACAGACTGTTGCTTCAGTATCGAAAGCAAGACAAGCCCAGAGGGTTCTGTAATGGCGTAGGGACTGAAAAGAACATCAGGAAAGCCCCTGCCTATGGATGCCCCATTGTTTCGGGGCTAAGCGCCGATGCAGGGAAAGAAAAGGCTTCGGAAACTGACAGAGATGGGTTCACTGCTTCGCTCCGCCATTGCCTAGCTGAATGGCCTCAAGCAATTTAGTAAACCTCTTTGAGCCTAGTCTGCATAGCCATTAGGTGGGCTAATGCCAACTAACTCTTTGGAGGGTATGGAAGAGAGTTAACTGAAATGCTATGTATACAATAAAGATGTAAAAAATAAAAAAAAATTTTAAATTAAAAAGAAATGTTATGTATAAAGTACGTAACACTGGTGCTGACAATAATACCATTGGATAGTTGGTAATTATCATGATAATGGATTCTCATTTAGAAAGAAAGGTATCTGCTATTTCTGCAACAAATTTTCAAGAGTTAGTAACGTCCTAGGCACCGAGCTGTCCCTCTGGTTGACATTTACCGTGCCAGGGGTTCAATATCCATTCCCATTCTTCCAGTAAAGCACCCTTCTCCCATCTCAGTCTGCAGGTTCAGGTAAGAGGAGACTCCACCACTCCTACCTTCAGAGGTGGGCATGTGACCAGGCCCAGTCAATTAGAGTGTGTCATTTCCCTGGCCACAGTGACTGGCTGAGAGATGGGCCCATGTCCTGATGAGAGCCAATGAGACTCAATGAGAGAACTTTTGTTGATTGTGTTGAAAAGAGACAGAATCTCTGGTTGGGTTGTGGTGTCAGCCTGGCAGTGCTGGGGTCCACCTCCAAGAGACATGAGGCCAGTGCCTCTGAGCAAGGACACTACAGAGGACACCAGAGTCAGGGGAAGGGAGAGAGAATGAGACGCTGAGTCCCAGACCCACCTGTGCCTCAACTACTTCCCTTAAACTTTTCACTTATAGGAGCCAAGAAAAGCCTCCTTTTTGTTTGAGTTGACTTGCAGCTGAAAGATATAAATCCCTATAGTCCATTTAGCGTATTCTTACATAAAATTTTAATTTTCCTTACTGTCTCCAGTAATTCAGCTCTGGCCCTAAATATATACTGATACATCTACTAATAAAACAAAAGCCCTGTTTCTAACCAGACCTGCCCTCTCATCCACTATCCTCGTTCTCTTCAGCTGATAAACTCCTACTCAATCTTCAATTCTCAGTCTAAATATCACTTCCTCTAACCAATTCCCCTGGTCTACATTAAAGTTCCTAATTATGTGGCCTCATGACACTTGCGTTTTGACTTTAGTCATACCTATTGCATTTATTGTTCTTTTTGTTATTGTCTGTCTTTCTCAATGATCCCCCAGAAGACACAGAGTCTGTTTGTCTTGCTCTTGGCATGGGTCCTCAAACACAGTAAACACATTGTATCAACTGATCCTGTGATTCTAGGACTCAAGGGGCAGGAGTTTGAGCCCCATGTGGTAGGATGACTGGGAAGGCGCTAGAGACCAGAATGCGGGGCTGTTGGCATGGAGGGTGGCAGAGCCCAAGGAAGAGGGTCAAAGCTGAGTCCTGAAAGGCATGACAGTTTCTGGGGTGGGAGGAGGAGGCCAGAGGAGACTGAGAAGAAGCCTCAAAGAGGAAGGAGGGAAACCAGCAGAGAGCAGAGTAGAGCTGATTCTCCTTATTGGCGGCAGTTCTGTTCCATAAAGTCACCATGAACTCTGAGTGAGTACTGAACCATAGCTCCTGCGGGAAATGCAGAACACAACTGATAATCCCTTGTCTTGTGTGTGCTTCTGGTTAAAGACACCTTGGTTAACGTATTTGTTGATAGATTCACACTGAACTCACAGCCAACAGTACTACAACATCTCAGGCCTGAAGGAAGCGTATCTAACACATTCTCCCCATTAAGCACGTCAGAACCGTCCTGTACTTAGGAACACTAGCCAGCACTTCAGCACTACGCTGGAGCGCCATTTTAAACAGCAAAATTACCGACAAAAAGAACAAAAATTCAACAAATGTGGCAGGGGACTCACATTTTTCCCTGCTCTGTGCATGTCTGGGAATGAGTGTGAAAGTGCCCCGAGTTTGGGGGTCTCAAATAAATTTAAGCGAGTAATCTTGAAAGAATGAGAATCGATTGTACCAGATACCGAGA
Organism: Lagenorhynchus albirostris; assembly: GCF_949774975.1. Lineage (NCBI taxonomy): Eukaryota > Metazoa > Chordata > Mammalia > Artiodactyla > Delphinidae > Lagenorhynchus > Lagenorhynchus albirostris. Next base: position 19,177,928 of record NC_083105.1, on the reverse strand, counting down.
TAAAAGACAATTGCAAAGAAGGAAGGGGTAGTAAATAGCATCAAAAGTTCAAAAGAGATGCTGAGATGAGGCTGGAAATAGGCTTTGAATTGGAGGACAAGTTCAGTCCCTAATGAGATATATGACCTTGAGTACATCACTTAACCATTTGGGATTCATCTATACAAGGTAGAAAATTGACTGGAAGATCTCTGGTATTCCTCTGAGTACCAGCCATCTATGAATAGTTTTCAAAAACCAGTTTAACTTATCCGATGACCATCCAGAATCATAAGGCATTCAACCAATTCCATACTTCTTCATCAGGTGTAACATTTTTATGGAAAGGAGGTGGATTTGAGGTTTTCCCTTCAAATCCCAACAGCCAAGAAGGAGTGAATGTATCTCATAAGCAGCTCCTGGATTATGTGGAGAAGTGTAGTCTCCTGACTCAGAGATCCCCAGACACTCAGGGAAGTGGTTGAGAACAACTTTGCAGTTAAACAAGCCTGCGTTCAAAACCAGACTATGCCACCTACTAGTTCTATAACTTTGGCAAGTTACTTAATCTTTTTTAAGCTTTAGTTTTCCCACCTGAAAAATGGGGAGTTATTATTAAAACTAAATGAAATAATGTAAACTAAGCATTTAGCAAAGCCCCAGACATAGCAAGGAGATGGTAAATATGACCTATTATTACTGACTATCTCAAGAAGGACTCTTGTCTGTACCTGATTTGATGGTGTCTACCTGTCCATGCTGGGGTCACGGTGGGGACAGGGGAGAGAGGTACCATGTTCTGTGATTCCTGCTTGCCACAAGCCAAGGCCCAGCTGGGTCTAGATATGAACAAGGCCTGCACTGTTCTGGATCTTTCTACTACCAGGACTCATTCAGAGAAAGGAATTTTCTCATTTTCTCTGGAAGTCTTTCCCTTTGGAAGGTAGGCTTTTATTCAGTATACAGAGCCCTAGCATCTCCTTTATCTCCCTCATATTCTAGCAAAGCTGCTAAAATACCATCACCTCAGTGTTCTGAACAACCTGTTCCTTTCTTCTTGGGCATGTCTTTTCTCACACTCTTAACTCAGGAAGGGAGCTCAGGTCCCAAAACACTGAGTTTCTCATGGGAGCGTTTCTATAGTTTCTGAGGACTCAAAATAGCAATGTGGTTCTCTTCCCAAATAACATATTTGACATTTGCATTTTCCTTTGACTGAAATCTGGTAGAGGAGGAGCACAGAACCCCAGATAGAAAAAAATAAACTCATCCTAAAATTGCCCTTCACATCTGGGTCAGATCAGATGAAAGTCGAACCCTGAGGCTTGGCTCTCCTGAAACCTCCAATGCTTCACTATTTCAGTAAAGCAGCCAACTCCCTCTTGAATGTAAAAGATTCTCTTTTGCCAGCTTCCCGTTCAATGTGGAGAATACCAGAGGCTATTTTACTCAGGACTGAGGCCTTTTATAATTACTTCAGACATCCCTGCGTAATTACACAACAAAGCCTGGGAGAGAGCTGGGCCCTGGCACAGAGGGTAATTTTGTTTTGTGTTGCGGTCCATTTTTTAAAATGTGTGTTATTCAAGGGAGGGTTTAAACACACACACACACACACACACACACATATACATACACACACAGGGGAGATTCTCTACACCGGTAGTTTCCCTTTGGGCGAGGGAGAGGCCGGCACGCCCCCCACCCCCTGCTCCACCTCCCACCCTGAAGAGCAGACTTACTGTCGATAGTTGTAGGCAATGTCAGCAAATTCCTTCCGTCTTGCTCGGTACACAGGATCTTTAAAGCCCTAGGAAGAAAGGAGATACTTGATTTCTCCAGGCTTTCGTGGGAGAGACCTGGCATATCTATGCATGTTTTGAGTGGGGGTCCTTGAGCTCTGAGAGTGCATCTCTCCTTCCCCTGATTATACTCTGAAAATAAAGTCTCAGTTAAACTGAGGGTAAGTTCTCCCACTAAATATCGTGAGTGACGCATTACTAGCAATGCTTTCAACTCAGTGTGAGCCTCTGCCTTGGGATTCCAAAGTGCAAACAGTGTCCAGGTTTTAAAGATATCTGATCTACAGCATTCTAACTTGTAAACTTGCTAAACTCGGCAGAGTTATTAGGATGAGTGTCTATGAAGAAGATATACAATAGCTGCTAAATTCCTGACCAATGGCATGTGTCTAGCATTGCCTCCTGACTTCTTGAGAGACAAACAAGTACATGCTTACTGCTATTGCAATTTAGAAAAAAATGCCATTTATTGAGTGTCTATTATGTACTAGTCTACGCGTGCTACGAACTTATTTTATTTATAACTCTCACAACAAATGTGTAAGGTAGACCAGTATGGTTATCCCTTTCTTTCCAGAATACACACTGGCTCAGAGAAGTGCAGTCCGGTGAAGTTGAAGCCAGGATTTGAATCACCCAGTTCTTGCTCTTTTCACTTCACTTCAGTAAATGTCAACCTTTACAACTTGGCAGGGGCTCAACTCACTGAGATTCTGCCTCAGTACATAGAAAGGATGATAATAATTTCTCCTCTGAGGCTGAGCTGCAGGCAGCCTTTCCTCAGCAATTTGCAAGCACCACACTTCTGAGTGAAAAGAGGCCAAGTGTGTCTTTCAGTGTTGGGGGTGTGGGGGGAGGTCACATCCCTGAGATGGACATGATCCCAATTGGTTAAAAGGACATTTTCCTTATATTTTCTTCTTAGAGTTTTATTGTTTCAGGTCTTACATTTAAGTCTTTAATGCATTTCAAATTCATTTTTTGTGAGTGGTGTAAGATAGGGGTCTAATTTCATTCTTTTGCATGTTAATATCCAGTTTTCCCAACATCATTTACTGAAGAGACTATTCTTTTCCCCATTGAGTATTCTTGGCTCCCTTGTCAAATATTAGTTGACTGTATGTGCATGAGTTCATATCTAGGCTCTTGATCCTGTTCTATTAGTCTGTCTGCTTTTATGCCAGTACCATGCTGTTTTGATTACTATAGCTTTGTAATATAGTTTGAAATCAGGACATGTGATTCCTCCAGCTTTGTTCTTCTTTCTCTAGATTGCTCCTTGACATTGGTCTAGGGAATGAATTTTTGGATATGACACCAAAAGCACAAGCAACAAAAACAAAAGTAAATAAGTGGGACTACATCAAACAAAAAAGTTTCTGCACAACAAAAGAAACAACTAACAAAATGAAAAGGCAACCTATAAAATGGAAGAAAATATTTGCAAACCATACATCAGATAAGGAGTTAATATCCAAAGTATATAAGGAACTCATACAACTCAATAGAAAAAAAATCAAATAATCTGATTTAGAAATTGGCAGAGGAGACATACAAATGGCCAACAGGTACATGAAGAGATGCTCAACATCACTAATCATCAGTAAATTGCAAATCAAAATCACAATGAGCTATCATCTCATACTTGTTAGAATACCTATTATCAAAAAGACGAGAGATAAGTGTTGGCAAGAATGTGGAGAAAAGGAAACCTTTGTGCACTATTGGTGGGTATGTAAACTGGTACAGCTACTTTGGGAAACAATACGGAGGTTCCTCAAAAAATTGAAAATAGAACTACCATATGTTCCGGCAATATCACTTCTAGGTATATATCCAAAGGAAATAAAATCACTTCCTCGGAGAGATGTCTGCACCTCTATGTTATTGAAGCCTCATTCAAATAGTCAAGACATAATAAACAACCTAAGTGTTCACTGACAGATAAATGGATAAAGAAAACGTGGTATATACAAATAATGGGATATTATTCATCCATAAAAAAGAAGGGAAACCTTCTGACAACACGGATGGAACTTGAGGACATTTTACTAAGTGAAATAAGTCAGACAGAGAAAGACAAATACTGTATGATCTCACTTATATGTGGAATCCAAAAAAGCCAAATTCATAGACAGAGAGTAGACTGGTGGTTGCCAGAGGATGGAGAGTGGGATAAACAGGGAGATGTTGGTTAAGGGGTCAAACCTCCAGTTACAAGATGAATAAGTTCTGGATCTAATGTACAGCACGACAATTATAGTTAACAATAGTGTTTTATATACTTGAAAATTGCTAAGAGAGTAAATCTTAAATGTTTTCACCACAGGAAAAAAATGGTAATTATGAGAAGTGATAGAGTTGTTAACTGACCTTATTATGGTAATCATTTCACAATATATACATGTATTAAATCAGCATCAAGCTTACACGATGTTGTGTCAATTATATTTCAATAAAGCTAGAAAAAAGGTCATTTTCCCCCCAAAATTGATTGTGATCTGAGTTTTAGTAAGACAAGACACTGGTGTCACCACTGGAGAAATTTGCTTTGTTCCCTCCAAGCATTTACCAATAAACCATGCCGTCCATCACTTTAGCTTGAAATTTCTCTGTCCCACCATCCCTCCAAACCAAGACATTAGTGAATCAAAAACAAAGGCTAATGTCGCGGAGAGTAATATGTAAAGACTTTTTTTAAAGCATAACTACTCCCTGACTTTCAGATATTGTTTTTTTTGTTTGTTTGATTGGTTGGTTGGTTATTTTTTTGTTTTTTTAAAATCCAGCTCTACCAATAATTCCAAAAACCCAGGGGTTCATGTATATAATGTAATTTCACCTGACAATCCATGGCATAGAGTCTGTCATACAGAAAGAACTACAAACACTTGCTGAAAGAGGAAAGGAAGAAAAGCATAAGGGGGAGGGAGGGATAAACAAAGGGAGGGAGGGAGGGAAGAAAGGAGTTCCCTATTTTATTTCCCAGGATATATTTTGAGAAACAGAGAAATCTAAACGTTTCACACTGGAAAAGTAAAGTAAAATTACCATACTGTTTCGTTTTTTTGTTCTAAAACTAAATCCCAGATAAATTAAGTGATTATTCAATTTAGAAAAGATTCCAGGACATGGTCATTACAAAGTATAACTATAGTGTTTTCTCTTAAGCACTGAATGGTTTTGAATAAACAGAAAAGCTTAGGGATCTGAAAACTTAAAACTGTGCTGGGCCCAGTTCTACTGGGTGAAGGTAAGTTGCTGTGGGATGATATAGTAAGAAGATTGGGCACTGTCCTTTGATTTCCAAGCAGCTCTAACACACCCTTTTAGGAACCTGTCTACTGGGCTAAATGAAGAACACATCTCCATACTTAGGACTCAGAATATAACGTTAATGTTTGTCAATCATTAATGCTTGACCTTTACAGTCATCCTCACCTACAAGTCTTATTTAACAGTCATGGCCTTCTCTAGCCCCTAAGTACAAAGCATAGACTTTTGCGCTTGTGAGGTGCCTTGGAGAATATCTGTATTTGTATTTTGATCTAGACATGAAGAAAGTGAAGCCCGTAGAGCCAATTGCCCAGGGTCCCTAAACTGCAGAACCTGTACCTCCACTTGGGTTTTCTGGTCCTAGCCAGGTGGAAAGTTGAGGTTTGAGGGCTGAGATGGGTAACCAGGGAGACAAGTGAAGAATTCCCTTACCCAGTGGATTTCCACTTCATTATACTGTCTCCAGAATGGGATGCCCATTGCAATTTCTCTTCCCATTTATCTTAATCTTCAAAGTACTTTGTCTAGGCAGTTTAAAGACTTTTCCATCAGTGAAAAAAAAAAGCTTAATATAAAATTATATATCCAGTAGGTATCAACTGTGTCAGAGGGATTATATAAATAGCATAAAAATGAAATGATGGAATAAATACAACCAAATCCAACAAAAGGTATGAAAATGGGAACTGTTTTATTCTTCTGTACTGTTTAGGCTTTTGAATTTTTCTACTGTGAGTGTGGATTTTTTTTTCCTTTTTACAGTTTGAGTTTATTTTGTTTCACTTTATTTATTTATTTATTTGAAGTATAATTGATTTATAATATCATGTTAGTTTCAGGTATACAGCACAGTGGTTGTTATACATACATATACATATATAACTTTTTCAGTCTTTTCCCTTATAGGTTATGACAAAGTATTGATTATAGTTCCCTGTGCTACCCAGTAGGTCCTTGTTGGTTATCTATTCAATATATAGTAGTGTGTAGATGTTAATCCCAACCTCCTAATTTATCCCTACTCCTTTTATAATTAGAAGAAAAGTAAAATAATATTAAAAATCCATCTCAGATTATTATGGGAGGTGACAGCAGATTCATACATTGAGCTACATCAACACATCCAAATATAATATAATACAAAGATTTTCTATATGGGAAGGTTTCTAACCATGGTCCTTTGCCAGCTCAAGTTTCTAAGAAGTTCATTATCAGCCTGTGAAAGGACCCTGCCAACTAGGCGGCACAGACTTTTGCTCTCTCAGTTAGCAGCGAAAGTCTGGGGTCCATCTCTCAGGGACTGGGTCTTGCATCCTCTGGGCTGCCAGGTGACCACGGGCCTCCGCAGACATGTGGAATACACTCTGAATTAAGCTACAGTTGGTGATGACTAATCATCCTGTCTCAATTAAGCTAATAGCAGCAATTTTGGTCGCACTGCATGTAACCAAGTATGTTTTGACAGGAAAATATATTGCTGGTGAAGGAGTGGGGAGGGGGAGGGGGAAGAGAGGAGAAATGGATGGGAGAAAGGGGAGAGAATTCTACAGGGTGCGAAGTGGTAACATCACCTGCGGTCCACATGCAATCACTTTCCTTAATCTCAGCATTTGTGTTACTTGTGGTGTCGAAGTCTGTGCTTTTGCTTCAGCGGGGATTTTGGGGAGACAGTAACCATATGGAAAAGTCTTCCGAGTGAGTATTCTTCTAGACTGAGATCTTTATCATTTCTTGATATCATGGCGGAGATTAAACCTCAGAAATGCCATCTTTAGACTACTGAAGTTGAACACGCTGGGTTGGATTACTCGCTCATTCAATCCCTAGGAGCGTGGCCTGATGGTTAGTTCACCTCTCAGAGCCCTAGTTTCTTCATCAGTAAAATGAAACTAGTAACGGTAGTTACCTCGCAGTGTCGGGTGGATTAGATTAGGTAATGTAAGCAGGGTATCAAGTAAAATTCCGAGTACAAAGGAGACAGTGAAAAAATGATGCATTTGTGCACAATGGTGGGAAATCCACAAGCTGAGAAGTCTGGCTCAGAATATGAAAAGGATGTACTCTGGAATGGCTCACTCAGTCCCGTCACCCATCCCTGGGCTTTTAAAAGAGCATCTGCCGAATTCTTACCTTGCGATTTATTTTGCATCTAGGGCAATAGTGAGAGTCTTTCTGCATTCTATCAGTCCCACACCAACTGGAGGAAGGATGGTACACAGGAGACAAGAAGTTCTAAGTCGTATTTTTTAAGTACCTGCCATCGCCACGCCATAGACACTCACCAAAGACTTGCAAGTCAATAGACAAGGACGGCGCTGACCACAACCCCTCCTCTTGCCCACTCTGCATGGCTGGCCATGGTCACCACCAATAAGGCCAAGAAGACTGTCCTGGAAAAGATTCTGATACCTGACTTCCCAAGTCAGTAATCTGGGAATTGTTTTACCTCTCTCCTCTTCACATTTGATAATTTTTGTCCATTTTTCCTTTCAAATATCTTGAGTTTATCCTTTTTACTTTAATCTCACTGCTACACTTTTTTTTTTAATTTTTATTTTTTTTGCGGCACGCAGGCCTCTCACCTTCGCAGCCTCTCCCGTTGCAGAGCACAGTCTCCGGACGCGCAGGCTCAGTGACCATGGCTCACAGGCCCAGCCGCTCCGCGGCATGTGGGATCTTCCCGGACCGGGGCATGAACCCGTGTCCCTTGCATCGGCAGGTGGACTCTCAACCACTGCGCCACCAGGGAAGCCCTCACTGCTACACTTTGATTCAGGCCCCCATCATTTCTCTCCTGGACTACTACAAATACTTTCCAAGTGGCCTTTCTTTGTCTGTTCCTCATAACCCCCTCCCTCACTTCAGCCCAAGGAGACTTACAACATACCAACCTGGTAGGGTCTCTCTCTGCTCTACAAACTTTCATTGGCTTCTTACCACTTTTAGGATAAAGTCCAAAATCCTTAACATTGTGCACAAGGTTGTACGTGATCTGGCCCTGCCTATGTTTCCAACTACAATTGCCTGTATACTACGTCTCCAAATTTATCCAAATCAGTCTTATTTGAATTCTTTGAACACACTATGCTTTCTCCCATGTTAAGGCCTTCACACATGCTGTTCCCTCTGATTGGAACACTCTTTCACACTCTCTCAGACTAACAAGCTACTACTTGGTCTTTCCAACTTGGTTTCAGCTTTTAGGAACCTACCTTGATTGTCCTGAAGTTTATTAGTTTCCCTCTACAATAAGTTCCCTCGGCAAACTGAGTGTTTCTCCTTTCAATCATTATATTTGTTAATAATTACTAAACTCAGGAATCTGTTTATCTTACTTATCACTGGATTTTCAGGGCAAAGCGTACTTAGCATACTCCTGAGTAGGAGCTGTTAAGAAAAATTACGCAAAACTTAGGCAAAAAAAATTACTGTGTGCCTTTTCAAAGTCCTATTAGATCACTGGCTAACAGGCTCACTGTATGCTCTAGGGGCAGGTATATTTGTTTGATGTGCAATTGACTACTTAGTAAGGCCCAAACTCTTCAAAGTTAGATGTTGACTTATAGAAGATTGGTAAGTTGCAAAACATTTATTTTGTGATCAAGTTGCAAATGACTTCTTTCCAATAGAAAACACTCATGGTGATGGCTTATTGTTTTATAGGACATTAATCATGTGTATTCACCTTTTCAGTCTCATTCTGGCGTCCTACTTTTCAATGACCATATACATGCTTTGGTCTCTTGTATCTTCCTTTGCACCATCCTTGTCATCTTGTTTCCCTTACTAACCAGGTCAATGGATTTTAGACAGATGTTCACTATCTACCTGTATCTCTTTAAAAATTATGCTTTTGACAGACCAGCTTAGTAGAAGTGCAAGAAGTCTTTGATGAGGGACTTCCCCACTGGTCCAGCGGTTAAGACTCCATGCTCCCAATGCAGGGGGCCTGGGTTCAATACCTGGTCAGGGAACTAGATCCCGCATGCATGCCTCAACTAAGAGCCCTTGTGCCACAGCTAAGACTAAGCGCAGCCAAATAAATAAATAATTTTTTTTTAAAGGAAGTCTTTGATGACTCAGCTAGCTGACTAATCCTTAGAACAGACTTTAACAGGGCTCTCGGGTGGAGAAGGATGGATGGGCAAAGGAAGAGGGAAGGAGAGACGTACTGGAAAGACCTGCTCTTGGGGATGAGCGAGGCTCTTTCTGGAGAGTAGGGAAAATCAATATCCATGCCTTGAAAGATTGAAAAGCAGTTTGAGAGATTTAGATCAAGAAGTAGAAAGAGACCCAGAAAAGCAGTTGTATTAGCTAGTATTTTCTCCACCAGAAAGCCTCCCCTTGTGCAGATCTTCAGCAGGTGCCAGGGAAACTGGAGGAGGGAGCTCTGGGGTTTGGGTCTGTGTGGCAGAGGTTCCTTGTGCTCCCCAAGATCTGAGACCCCTTACTTTCAGAGAACATTGCTAAACCACTGTTCCCAGCCTCCTTTGCAGGAAGTAGCAGCCCTGTGACTGAGCTGCAGTCGGTGGAATTCGAGTGAAGCTAAGTGAGTCACCTGGATCATAAAAACCTCCCAGGCATAATTTTTACTTTCTTCTCCCATGCCTGGGAGAATGGAGACAGCTTCCAGGACCCGGATGAGAGTTCTGCCATTAGATGGAAGGAGACTTGGTCTCTGTCAAGACTGCATGAAGCAATTTCCCTATTGACCAACACTGGAAATGAACTTTTATTGGGTTAATCCATAGAGATTTGGGGGTTGTTTGATAAACAGTTGGCCCTATTGACCTTGTTACTAGAGGGCTCACCTCAGATCTCCCTCTTTCCCAAAGTCCTCCCTAACCATGCCAGTCCCCCAACTGGACTGAACGTTAGAACTGATAGTGAACTTAGAACGGATACTGTATGCTGTCTGACTCATTAAACCTGGTGTTTAATCATGTACTTTGTGTGTTATGATTTAACCAAATATCACCCAAGCTGTGTTCCATGGAACACTTACCATTTAAGATAATATTGCATAGTATTCCATGAAAAAGGGGTTCCATGGGTAAATAAACTTAAGGGGCATTGGTTGAATGGGTGTCATTTTTACAGGATTTTCCAAAGCCTCTAATGAGATAATGGGACTTGTAAATGCTTAAAATGAGGTTCTAGGATACAGCCTTTCTCCCTTTGATCATGAATTTCTTTTTAAAGACTACAATTTGAGAATCATGCTCATGACCCTTGTAGAAGTCCTATGAGGTAGTGAATTTATTTTGATCTGATGCTCTGTGTTCAAAGTATAAAACACAGTGCACACATTTCTGCAGCATCAGTGTGAAAAGCTTGGCCTGGGGAAAGAAGTAGGGGGAAGGCTTTACGGAAACCTAGATATATGAGTTGGGCCTTAAAAGATGAAGAGAGGTTTGCCAGCAGGGAAAGAAGTGAGAGGATAAGGAAAGTGTCCCAGAGAAAGGAAATGACAGGAACAGGAGCACAGAGGCTGGGAGATGGTCAGAGAAAGGAGAGTCCGTTTTAGAAATGGGAATCCCACAGACCCACTTGAATTCCGCCTGCCAAGCTGTATCCCAGTCCCCTCCGGCATCCCTTGGGAAGAGTGGGCACCCCTCCCTGCTCTACCCCGAGACTGAAGGCCCCTGGAGGGCAGGAACCATGTCTTATGAATCATTTCCACCCCCTTTCCTCTACGCGGCTTGGGACACAGTTCACATACACGTGAGACCACACAGCCCTCTTCATCTGAGATTTCTCCTCTGAAAATGAGAAAATACAATCCTCCCAGGATGGTTATAACATTTAAATTTTGAAAATGTGGGTAAAACATTTAGCACAGTGCCTGACATACAGTCCACGTGTAAGAAATGCTAGCTGTGAATGTCATTCGCTTAATAAATGTTTGTGGAAGGAAGAAGGGAAGGAGAGAAGGCGGGAGACTGCTGGCAGAAGAAAGAAGGTCAGCTACCCCATTTCACGGTCCCGCTTCACGAGCAAGCTGAAAGGCAAATGCCCTTTACCCTGCCTTTCAGGAATAATCTTCCTTGGTCTCGTTTCCCCAAGTGGCTGTTTTGGAGGCCCTGAAGTGAGTTGCTGGGTCCAATGTCAGTGCACGCTGCCAGGGCAGGGGGTCAGGGGGAGGTCATCCTGAACACCAGGGGAACACAAGGAACGGAGGGTTCTTTCGGGGAGGACACCCCAGCCACTCCTCACGGCGGGGCCAAGCCCTGTGAGGCCCAGAGGCTGCAGGGAAGCACCCTGGAGGGTTTACTCTTGACATTGGCCCGTGAGTTCCCGGGATCTGATGAGAAGCCACAGGAAGGAACAGAGAGAGCCTGGCCTCCTCGTCAGGGGGACTGTGTACCTGATAAATTATAGTTTTATGATAAAATGCATGACATGGAGAGGCCAGGGACCCAAAGACATGGGCTGGATCTGTAAAGACAATGAATTCCAGGGGAGTTTTAAGTCCAGCCCCGACTGCCTCTGAGGAGACATGAGGATAAAGAGAGGGAACAGGCCATATCTGAGGACTGGCCTCTTCCCCCACTGTTCCCTGTGAGCCAGGCACGTGACCAACAGATGGGACATGAGACAGGGAAGGAGGAGGCAGCTGGGGAAGAGGAGAAAACACCCGACAGGGCCCATACCAGGTACGGGGTCAAGGGTGGCCAGCTTTTCTTAGAAACAGTATTTTTGGAGATGCTTTGCTCCCAGGGCAGAACGGCCCGACACTGACTCATCAAAGGGGATGTAAAGCTTCTCCTTGTACGACACTGGCCATCCCCAGGGCCCCATGGGACTGGGTTGCATCCTACCCAGGAAGATGGGACCGGCATCCAAATGTTCCGACTTTACCTCTAGTTTTTGCAGGAGAGGAAACTATCAAACTCTTAGAGGAAAACATAGGCAGAACACTCTATGACATAAATCACAGCCAGATCCTTTTTGACCCACCTCCTAGAGAAATGGAAATAAAAACAAAAATAAACAAATGGGACCTAATGACACTTCAAAGCTTTTGAACAGCAAAGGAAACCATAAACAAGACCAAAAGACAGCCCTCAGAATGGGAGAAAATATTTGCAAATGAAGCAACTGACAAAGGGTTTATCTCCAAAATTTACAAGCAGCTCATGCAGCTCGATATCAAAAAAACAAACAACCCAATCCAAAAATGGGCAGAAGACCTAAATAGACATTTCTCCAACGAAGATAGGCAGACTGCCAACAAACACATGGAAGAATGCTCAACATCATTAATTATTAGAGAAATGCAAATCAAAACTACAATGAGATATCATCTCACACCAGTCAGAATGGCCATCATCAAAAAATCTACAAACAATAAATGCTGGAGAGGGTGTGGAGAAAAGGGAACCCTCTTGCACTGTTGGTGGGAATGTAAATTGATACAGCCACTGTGGAGAACAGTATGGAGGTTCCTTAAAAAACTACAAATAGAACTACCATATGACCCAGCAATCCCACTACTGGGCATATACCCTGAGAAAACCATAATTCAAAAAGAGTCATGTACCAAAATGTTCATTGCAGCTCTATTTACAATAGCCCGGAGATGGAAACAACCTAAGTGTCCATCATCGGATGAATGGATAAAGAAGATGTGGCACATGTATACAATGGAATATTACTCAGCCATAAAAAGAAACGAAATTGAGCTATTTGTAATAAGGTGGATAGACCTAGAGTCTGTCATACAGAGTGAAGTAAGTCAGAAAGAGAAAGACAAATACCGTATGCTAACACATATATATGGAATTTAAGGGAAAAAAAATGTCATGAAGAACCTAGGGGTAAGACGGGAATAAAGACACAGACCTACTAGAGAATGGACTTGAGGACACGAGGAGGCGGAAGGGTAAGCTGTGACAAAGAGAGAGAGTGGCATGGACATATATACGCTACCAAACGTAAAATAGATAGCTAGTGGGAAGCCACCGCATAGCACAGGGAGATCAGCTCTGTGCTTTGTGACCACCTAGAGGGGTGGGATAGGGAGGGTGGGAGGGAGGGAGACACAAGAGGGAAGCGATATGGGAACATATGTATATGTATAACTGATTCACTTTGTTATAAAGCAGAAACTAAGACACCATTGTAAAGCAATTATACTCCAATAATAAATAAATAAATTAATTAATTAATTAAATAAAGGTGGGGAGCCTGAAATCCAATTTCTATCCTTAGATTAAGTAACTTCACAAGTAAGAATCAAAGAAGCTCTGGGAGTTCACACACACAGGCAGGAAGATTCACTGCCAAATCATCGTAACAGTGAAAGACTGAAAACCTCCTACGAGCTCGCTGTTGGGGGCTGGTTAGTAAGTGTGGCACTGCATTTAACACGTATATGTTCATGTCTGTCTAAATAAATAAAATATCGATTATTTTTGGACAGTGTAATAGGTGATTTTTGTTTTTTCTGTTCTGAAGCCTAGGAGCAGGGGGGGAATTCACCTTTGCTTCTGTTTATAAAACACCTTCTCAGTGTAAAAAAATGCAGAATAGTACCAAGAGAAAAAAGAGAAATAAAAAATAAATAAGATAAAAGAAGAGATTATGGATGGTCTTCATTCCCTTCCTCATGCTTTTCTGTATTTTCGAGTCCACGCTAAGGGGTTTAAGATTTGAATTGGAACAACAACTGTTCATATTTTAAGAGGCCAGCCTACCCCCGAAATAGCTTGCTCTTTGTCTCTGTGAAGAGGCCTGAATTTCTGTCGCTGGCTAGACGTTTGTCCTCAGGCACCGTGAGCACTGAGGTAAGAGTCAAAGAATCCAAAGTTCAGCATGGGACCTTAGAAAAGTTATTTACTCATGTTGGGCCTTAATGAATCTGTCTGTAAAATGGGAACGTCTGTTTTGCTTACTGAAAAGAGCCCTTGTGAAGAGCAAGTTCACAACCTGCTCAACTGTAAAGACCACATAAATGGAAGAAGAAAACAGAGTCCTGATGAAATGCAGAGGCTCCCAGTAAGTTACAGTAACCATCGCTTTTGTGAAGGAAAACAGCTTCCACGTCATTTAAAGATTGAGGGACCATTTGCCTGGGCAGAGAATAAAAGACCATCAACATGATGGTGGCATTTCTCACCCACGGGCTGCTCCTCCCTGGAACCCTCCGCCCTAGAAAAGGGGAATGATTAAGATCCCTGACCCCGGTCCTTCCCTTAGAAATATTAAAGGACACGGGACACAGTCCGAGTTCTCTGTCAGATACATCAGATCTTTTAAATTCTGACCACAACCCACTGCCCAGGCTCATAATCTGACACTCTCAAACGCTCACACCTAACACGCCAGCCAGCCATTCCCCAAATATTCCGGATACTTTCAGAACGCTGAGCCTTTGCATATGCTGTACCCTCAGCTCCTAAAGCCTCCCAGTTCCTTATTGGACTAGCATCTTGTTCTCAGGCTTTGAAATCCACTTCCAGTGTCACCACTCCCTACAGCTCCACTGTACCTGGCAGAGTTGTTAGTAGTTCAGTGTTTCCCGAACGCTTGATTTAAACCTCTGGAGTTGGACCAAGTCAGAAATAAAGATAATTTACATATGTGTGTGTGCTTGTGTGTGTGTGTGTGTGTGTACACATCACTTACATACATATATGATACATAAACAATAGTTTCTGGATGTAGATAATGATCTGTATTTGCTTCAACAATAGTAACCATGACAACGATGTTGCTGAAGATGTCTAAGTAGGCACTCAATAAATGTTTGTGGTACAAGCAAACAAAGACACATGGCTCCAAAGGAAGGGCGGGGCGTCTGGTGCGGCAGGGGAGGTACTAACAGAATCTCATCAGAGGGGCCATGGACTCACGGGGTGGTCTGCATCCAGTTCCGCTCCATAGCTGAGAATCTGATTGGCAAATCTGTCGAGCTCTTGAATGGTTCTTGGGAACCAGGGCACTGCAACACAGAAAGGGCAAAGTCCTGAGCAGCAGATTGGCAGGACACGGCCAAAGGCCTCACCGACATCAGAAGCTTGGGACCAGCTCCAATGAAAGTCCACGGTGGTGGCAAGTGGGGTCCCAGATAACCCCCGAAAGTCAAATCTTATTTTCCTTGGAAACTAATTTTATTTACTTATTTGCTTATTCAACTTTACTGAAGTATAATCAACAAAAATTGAAGGTATTTTAAGCATACACCATGGGGATTTGATAGACATATACATGGTGAGAGGATTCTCCCCATTCACATGCATCACCTCATATATTTATCTTTTGTGGGGGGAGGATTCTACTCTCTTTGCAAATTTCATTGATGCAATAGTGTTATCGACTATAGTCATTATGTTTTACCTTAGATCCTCAGACCTTAGTCATCTTATAGCTGAAAGTTTGTACCCTTTGACCAACCTCTCCCTATTTCCCGACCCTTAAGCCCCTGGCAACCAGTTATCTACTCTCTGTTTCTATGAGTTTACCTTTTTTCTTTTTGAAGATTCCACCTAGATGTGATGCCATGCGGTATTTAACTTTTTTTTTCTGTCTGATTTATTTCACTTAGCACCTTGGAAACTAATTTGAAAACACATTCCTAAACATACTCTCTTTCCTGGAAATTTTCTCTGAATTATCTCAAAATTCGTCTCCTTTCCACCTATCGTGGCATAGTGGAGTGGTTTTTGAAGGTTTACTGTAGCAGCAGAATATTTCATGTAATATGTGTTTCAGGCATATTCCGGAATATAAATTAGGTAAAACAGAGCTGTTCTACTGTAAGCACAGATGAGCCTGTGAGCTCTCTTCTCTTGACCCCATCTTCCTATCATGAGTCTCCCTCCCAAAAGGGCCCCCAGGGACCCCAGCAAAACCGTTTGATGCCAAAGCCAATTTGAAAGCCACTGGTGACATAGAATGAATGCAGTCCGGCAGTTTGACGATGGCTTGCAGCACCTAAAAATCTGTGGGCTTGTTCTGAAGCAGCAGCATAGTGGGAGAGAAGATGGGGTCTGCGTTGTGTGACCCACAGTGACTGGGTCCTGCAGAGGGACCCCAGGGCGAAGCGCAGGTGGTAGCTCCTAAATGTATGTGGCCTTCAAGAAAGAAGACACACTGGGAGTGGAGTCATCCTAAGAATGAACAGACGAGGACATTTTGAACTGTAAGTTCCAAGCAGTCAGGAACCAGGCAGGAGTGCACTGTAGTTCTAGGTGCATGGAGGGAAAGGAGGGAGGAAAGTTTAGGGGAAAAGATGCTGAACCTACAGCCAGTTAGGTCTGGCTTAGAATCTAGGCCCCAGCTGCCTATTCATCTTCTCTATGTCTCAGTCCCAACTCCGTGAAAAGGAGAATGGCAGCAACAGCAATAGAAAGCATCCCAAACATTTTTTGAGACCTTACCACGTGCCAGCCTCTATGCTTAGCATTTTTGGTGAAATATCTCCTTTAATCTGGGGATTGTTGCGGGATGTAAATGAGAATGCCGGCAAAGGGTGCAGCCGAGTGGCCCACAAAAAGGTAGCTTTCCTTCTCTTGCACGTTATTTCTGATTCTGGCCCTGCTCGGGTGGGGCAGGAAAGAACATGCGTGCCATCTAGTGGCCAGAGTGGGGAACTGTCTTCCATGGCATCAGACGGGAATCAGCTGCATTCCACCAAAAGAAGATGCTTATCTGAATAGCAGTAATGACGGTCCATTTAGAGCCTCGTTTCCATAGATCTGAGATGCTAAGCTTTCTAATTCCTATGTTAGTAATAAAAACTAACACTGAGTATCATTCTAAATACTTTACTTAGTATTTGTACTATTGGTGGGTACTGCTGGTCTCCCCATATTATAAATGAGAAAACTGAGATACAGAGAGGTTAAGTGACAAACCCAAATACACACACTGCTAGGAAACAGTGGATTCAGGATTGGAACTCGGGCTTGGATGACTCTGTGGTCTCAGCTCTGGATCGCAAAATCTGTCCTGCCAGGTATGGGGGTGGGGCGCACAGTGGTTGTGAGGGCGGGAGCCTGACGCCCTGATTGTCTTTACAGTTTCCCACCTGAAGGCTTCCACGCCCCTAAAACCAGCCCACTTCTCAAGGTGAGCTCCCTATGATAGTAATAATGGGAACAGACGTAGTAATTCCAGCTAATGTTTATATAGCTCTTGCTGCGTGCCAGGCACTGTCCTAAACACTTTACATACCGTACCTCACCCAATTCTCCTAACAGGCCCATGAGGTAGGAGTTATTAGTATCCCCATTTTACAGAAGAGGAAACTGAGGAACAGGGAGGGTAAGTCTCTTCACGGACCTCTGCGGTCCCAAAGGCTAGAGTTTGGAGTCTGGGATGACTCAACACCATGTTCTGCTCACTTAGCATGGGACCTGACTTCCCACTTTGTCACCTGAATTCTCCTCAAGCTTCTCTTTCTCCTTGAATCCAGTGCCTTCCTTTGCACAATGGACCTCTGTTGTCAGCACTGAAAATGGGGTCTATTCCTTACCCGAGTTTGGAAGGGCTTGAGGAAGGACATCCTATTGCAGTCAGCCAGGACTCGGGATTTCCTCCAAGACCCTTCCTGGTTCTCTAGCATGTTGTCGCCCTGTTACCTCACTTCCAAGGCAGCCCATCCCCACTCGTTCATAGTCTCTCTTTTGCCTAAAAATTATCCATAATTCTGGCAATAAGAGCTGCCCCCAGCCCTTTCCTGCTGCACCCCTTTCTGACTTGGGGGGGGGTGGCCGTTAGCCCTGCCAAAGGCGTTTCCATGATTATGTACTGAGCATCCCCTACTACCAGGCACTGGACGTTGAGAGGTGAATACAGTGCAGTCTTCATGCCTGTGGTGCTTATATTCTAGTGAGGGTGACAAGGAATAAACGATAAACAAATTTAAATATATAACAATGCCGGGAAGTTCCTGAAGAAGAACAAAGCAGTGCAAGGAGATGGGGATACTATTTTATATAACATCCTGTGGTTCCAGACCCCAGGGTGAGGGTCCTAGAGGCATGACACGACCTTGCCATGGCTCAAGGGGACTGTGATAGCCAGAGCCTGTTCCTAGATCTGTCCCAGATCTGGTTCCCTATTTGCCTCAGGGAGACACAGACTGGTCATGGTTAAGGGCCTGGATAACAGAGCCACACAGCCTAGGCTTGAATGCTGTCTCTATATTTACCCTCTGTGGCATCCAGGACAGATTATTCCTCTTTGTGCCTCAGTCTTCCCATAAGTAAAGTGGGGATAATAAAGTATACTTTATAGAAACAACATAAGTTTAAAAGAGTTAATATGTGTGATTTGTTGAGAACAGTGTCTGGTACATAGTAAATACAGACTCACGTTGGAAATATTGTGGGTTCGGTTCCAGATCACCGCAGTAAAGAGAATAGCACCATAAAGTGAGTCACGCGAATTTTGTGGTTTCCCAGTACATATAAGAGTTATGTTTACATTATACTGTAGTCTATTAAGTGTACAACAGTATTATGTATGAAAAAACAATGTACATACCTTAAATAAAAAATACGTTATTGCTAAAAAATGCTAAGCATCATCTGAGCCTTCAGTGAGTCGTAGCAGTGATAGCAGAGATCACTGATCTCCGAACACCATAACAAATATAATCATGAAAAAGTTTGAACTATTGTGTGAGTTACCAAATTGGGACGCAGAGGCAGGAAGTGAGCCAATGCTGTTGGGAAAATAGCACCAATAGACTTGCTTGACACAGGGCGGCCACAAACCTTCCATTTGTAAGAAACACAGAATCTGTTAAGCACAGTAAAGCAAAGCACAACAGAAGAGGTACGTCTGTACTAGTATTATTCAGCTGCAAGCTCCAGGGATTTTTTTTTTTCTTTTTACTCTGCCATTAATATAGTGCAGGGAGCAGAGTAGAAAGTCTTTCCGCAAGGCCAGGAAGTCAACCACTTACTCTGTTGTGTAACTGAGTGCGCATTTTATCGCTCAGAGCCTTAGTTTCTTTAGCCACAAAATGGATTAAAACTGTCATTCCCTATTATTGCCATCATTGCATGCATTAAATGCTATAGGAAATGAGACACATCTTAGCAGAGCGACCGGCCCACACAGTAAGTGCTCAATCGGTGTTTACAATTAGGATGGGAAAAAGTTTAATGATGATGATGAAGAAGGAAAAGGAGGAGGGGAAGAGGAGGAAAGAAGGGAGACTGGAGTTACAAGCTCCTTTTCAATCTGGCTCTGATGTTACCAGGATTCCTGATTTTGGGCCTCAGTTTCCCCCTGTATAAAATTCGAGCTGGGGGATTCACTAGCAGCTGCAGTCCCTTTTGGGTTTCATATTCCAACTATGGAGGGCTGAGGCTGGCCAGGGGACACATGAAAATATATTGATACTTCCAGTCAATTAATGTGTCGGCCTCGCTTGTTTCTGGAAGTAGAGCCACTGCATTCTTCAGCATCCAGAATGCATGGCCCCCACCATTTCCCTTTCTCTCACCCAAGAAACAGGGCTCTACTCCGGAGAGAAGCCTTGTTGTCCCCGCCTTGGTTCACAGCTGGGTGAACCAAGCTGGCCGGCTCCCAACTGAACGCCAGAGGGCAGCAGAGCAGCATATTTTCAGCTTTGGCTGACCTTTTTTTTTTTTTCTTCTCTCCTCCAAAGGGAAAACACTTTGTAGTTGGGCCACATGGCTTGGTTCAGACCTCTTGGTGGAAAATAATATCAGAGAACTTGAGAGGGCTGCAAAGACTCAAAGGATTCAAGTCTTGACAAAGAGAAGGCAAAGGTCGAAGCAGCTTAGCAAGCCCCAGGACCTAGTCAGGGAGACTGTCAGGGACCCCCAGGGGAGGGGGCACTGCGAGGCCATGGGGTGCTCATCCAAGTCCAGGGGCCTTCAGTGGCTTCTGGGCCCCATGATCATCCAGAAAAGGCCCAGCACAGAGCAGGCTAGAGAAGTGGCAAAGCTTTGTGGCTATAGTCACACAGACTCTGGAGCCAGACTGCCTGGGTCCAAATCTCACCTGGGCTACTTTGAGACATTGAGACTTTGTGCAAATTACTTAACCCCTTTGTTCCCCAGGTTCCTATCTGTAAAACGGCTATAATAAGAGTATGTACTTCCGAGTGTGTGAGGATTAAATGAGCTAGGACTAGGACAGTGCTTGGCACAGATACTCACATTATGAGTATTTGGTATTATTATCACTATCATGATCATTATTATCATTAGAGAAAGCCAGGTAATAAGGGGGGATGGGCCTGCTACACACTTTCTCCAGGCAGCAGCCCAGTCCTACCTTTGAATCGGTTCCCCCATCCCCTCCCCAGACCTCATGTGAGGTTAAGGTGTTGTCTCCCGGAGGCCGCCGTTGGGTACAGCCTCTGCAGTAGAAAAGAGGACCTAGGCTGGGCTTGACGATTAAGAGAAGTAGTTCACCAGCTGTCAGCCTGGGGAGCAGGGACGAGCAGGGCTTAAGGAAATGAGACCCAGGAGAGGCAAGTTCTGGGTGTTGGGGGGTCAGGGGGGACCAAGGTCCTGCCGTGGCTCACTGCCTGGGGAAGAGGCCCAGCTGAGCACAGCTGGGAAGCAAAACAGGGTGCGGACGGCAAGTGCTAAAGGCAGGAGACTGCAGAGAACTGACTGGAAGCCGGTAGGTCTGCGTTCAAGTTTCAGCTTTCCTACCCATCCCTCCCACAGAGAAAGTTCCTTGATTTCTGAGTTTCTGGCTTCTCATCCGTGAAACAGGCGCGGCAGCCACGCGCTCACCTACTCTTCGGTTAGGATGAGAAGCCACTGACACCCAGTAGGTAGACCTGTGTCATCATTACACTTGAACCTCTCAAAAAAGAGTCCCAGGGACACTTGTCTGGTTAAGTAAGGTTCCGCAGGCCACTGGTGGCAGGGGCAGGGCTCATACCTGTGTCTCCATCCTCGACACCTGGGCTCTTCTAATTTCCCCAGCCCCAAAGTCACAGTTACCTATTTTTCCTTTAAAGTTACATTTTTTGTGAGCTTCCCATACATCAGATGCTGCGCTAAGCGATTTACTTCCATTGTCTGTTTCAATTCTCAGAGTAACCCTAGGGGGGTGGACACGATTATTTCCGCTTTACTGATGAGCAAACTGAGGCTCAGAGAGATGAAACGACTTGTTCAAGATCACAGCACCGGCTGGGCGGGAATCCGAACTCTGTAGCTTGTGCGCTGAACTTGTGCGCTGAGCTGTGCTAGGCTGGTTTAGAATAAGGTGCAGGTGAGCGGCCCTTGACTTTAGATTTCTGTTTGAGGGGAAGGAGATGACAAACTAACACAGGAATTTAGAGGGGCTTGAAGAAAATCCCTAGGACATCCTCGGGTCCTCACCACCTTCCATCCCAAGCCCCCCTGGCTTTAGGGGAGGTAACTATTTAACACTTAAGTCCTTGGTTCCTCAAAGACACCTTCACATTTCCTTTCTCTTCTTCAGTGACACTCACAGGCCCTTCCCCTCCCACCCAGTCTCACTCACAAAGCCGGGAATCCAGACTGACCCCAGCGACCCAGGCCTCTGTTTTGAAAAGTTAAATCAGATTAGCTCATTAATGACCTTTGCAAATACATCCGCGGTGGGCTGGCCCCTGTGAGCCCCTCCACGGGCTGGCGGGCTGCGGGGCTCCGCAGTTAATGAATGGCTTGGGCAGGCTGGTGCAACAGAGGCCCTCTGTGAGGAAAGAAACATCCGGGGTGGGGGCGGGGTGCGGATCATTAATAAATATTGATTTGACTCCAAGGGAAGCAGCCCGAGGGAGAGCTGGCCCTGGACACCCACATCGTGGTCTCATTAAGTCGGGGTCAACTGCTCAGCCTGGGCGCCGAGGGGCGGCTGGCTCAGGGGTGCTCCGGAGCAAAAGCCTTCCGCAGCCCCCAGGCCTGGCTGGAGCCTGCTTCCCGGCCAGCGGGTCAGAACTGGCCCATTAGATTTATAGCAGTTCAAGGTGCAGCCTGGGTCCTATCTAACCCCCTCCCTCCACCAGCCCCAGGGTGTCGCCAACAAGGCACCCAGGCTTGCCCCAGACTTCTGTCTCCAGGCTGTCTCAGGGAGAGCCATAAATCCTCGGCTTCCTAGGCCCAGAATAGAAGGGTGTTTTGCACCCCTTCTTCCCAGGCTCCTGGATGTCCCCTCCGAAGCCTCCGATGGCCTCCAGCTGGGCAGAGAAGCCTTTGCTGTGCTGATCACAACAGATGAAGACGTCTGAGGGGGTTAGTTTTCTCTTTTAAGGAGTTTCTATTTTCTTTTTTGAAGAGGGAACGCCCTTCAGGAAGGTCTTGGCGAGAACAGGTGACCCAAACGCTGGCCGAGGGAGCCAAGCTGGTCCCTGCCTCCTGGATGGAGCCGAGGCGTGGTAGGGCAGGGCCCACTTTTATCACTGACAGCCCAGGCAAAGCCTTTGATCTCTCCGTCCACATGTCAAAATGAGAATGAGAACCAGATGAATAAAAGGAACCTAGCAGGAAGTAAAGAGTGAAATGGAGTGGAAATGAATAAATGGATGGAATGAGTGAAAGATACAAGGGAAATAATGAATAAAGAAAAGGGCATTTATTCCAATCACCAAGCTAACCTGGAGCTATCCTCCTCATAGCCTTTTTAAGATGTCACTTATCTTATAAACGTGCCTATTGGCAGGTTGTCCACCATATTCCCAAATACTGAATTCTGTTTTCTGAGCGCTCACGTTGCCCTGAGATCTGACTACTGGCTACTTACAGCTGGAGTTACAGACAACCTCCATTGGATCAAACAGAATGCATCTAAAGCCTTTTCCATATGTCTGTCCCCCTCCAGGAGCCCCTCGTTGGCCCTGCTCCCCCTCTCCCCACCATGCCCAAGAATGACTTCAGTGTATCTCCTAGGTGCTCCTGACACACGCCCACTTCCCTGTCCCTGCATAGACATGGCCAAACAGCAACTACCTCCTACACCATAAGACATGTGAGTCAAGGCACCACGTGTGCTGTTTTCCGTACTGCATCCCTCCGTGTGGCTGCCACTGAATGGACGCTCGATAAATATGCGTTGCATGAATGAATGATCAACCGAATTAGGGCATAAATGGGAATGAAAGAGAAGAAGGTGGTAAAGCAGACTCTGGTTTTTGAGAAGGAATAGTAAGAGAAAAAGGAAGAAAACCCCAATCGTCAGGATTTTAATAAGTAAGAGCCACGTAATTCATAAAATGCTAAGGAAAAAGAGAATTCCAGGGGGAAGACAGGGTCAAAGGCTACAAATATTTCAAAGAGGATGAAAACAAGAAAGAGGTTACTGCTTTTGGTAACGGATGTTGTCAGGGTGGTAAGGAAGAAGAGAAGGAAAAAAGGGAGGGGGGCAAAGGGAAGGAGGGAGGGAAAAAGCAGGAAATCTGAATGTGAAGCTGTTTCCTAGACCAGGGCTGTTTCCGATATAACACACAGCCAAGTGGATAATGTCCAAACCATGTTCACAGGAAGTCAGCTTCGGGAATGAGATACCATTCCCGGGGCCCCTCACATCATCCCAAAGAGGAAGTTATCTCCCTGGCTGCGAGGTGAGGCTGGCCCCAGTGAGGGGGTGACTGCCACCAACTCCCTCTGTGTTATTAGCCTGGTCAGTGTGTCCACCCGATGGATCTGGTGGTGGCAAATAGTCTGACATTAGGCTGAGGTTATAGATCATAAAGCTCCCCCCTTATTGAGGCTTAAGAAGGAACAATATCAAGGGCCTGTTCGACTCAAGCAAGTTCAACTCAATCCATCAAACACCCTAACACGCAGAGTGTCTTGCACGAAGACCCCATGAGCCCCAGAAAGTGGCCAAGTGGGTCTTAGGTCTATTCACAGATGAGGAAGGAGAGGTAAAGAGGTCTCCCAGCTGCTAGGGAGTCAGATGGGATTCAAACCTAGCTGGCAGTGTACAGAACAGGAATTCAAATCCTGCCTCTCGACTCTAAACTAATTGCTCTTTTTGACTTGCTATGATACTCCCTCAATCCAGCATGAATGGCAACTTGACATTCAGTTAAAATCATTTCATATTCCTGTATTACCCCTTCAGTCGAGGGAACACACCTGTCACAGACAGAAAAGGAGTTCTCAGTCTAATTCTTTGTAATTTTCACAATCCAAAAAGCACACCATGGTGGCCTTTCTTTACCAAAGATCGGGAGTTTGGGGATTCTGGCTTTGCCTCAACCGTAAGATTCCCGGGTATCCTTAGAAAAGACTCAGGGACAAGTTTACTGGCCATTTTGCATGGATCCTTCATGCCAGGCACATTGTGCAAAGTGTATCACAGAATCCCCACAGCCGCACTGGTACACAGATATCTTCATTTTACAGACGAGAAAAGCTAGGCCTACAGAGGGCGAGTAACTTGACCAAAACAGCTACAGCCCTGGAACTGAACTGGAAAAGTGAAGACTCCAAAATCCACACCACGGTGCAAGTGTACCACTGTCTCACTTCCTAATGTTGAGAATGAGAATCATGTTATCTGTTGCCCTAGCTATCTGAGTTGACTGTGGCAAAGCTTCCATGAGACAACCGAAGGGGAAAATCGTTTGGATTTGGCATGCAAATAAGGAATTCCTGTTAGAATGAAAGCCTGCTTACAACCTTATGATCTTCCTCAGCTTGAAGCCAGGCGACCTGGCAAACAGACTGGCTACAAACACAGCATTTACTCGGGATCTTCCCTTGCCAGCGAACAGAGCTGCCTCTGACAGATTGCGAAGCAGCAAGCCCTGGACCGGCTTCCAGTTGCAGGGCTGATGCCACCTTCCCCTCACTGGGCTTATCCTCTCAGCTGCGAGTCTGCCTGTCCCGATGAAGCAGAGTGGAAACGAAAGTCCCATCCTCAGCTGCCAGAGGACTTGCGGCAGCATCAACGCAGGCTGGAAGCAGCCCGGTAGGCTGGAAAAGGCTGTCAATCATTCCTGCGTGTCTTTGCAAACATGCCGACCCTCGGTCTCCTGCAGGCCCAGGGCCATGAACATCTACAGCCCTGAGGCACACTTGGGGCTGAATGAAACGCATGGGAGGAGGTTTGGAAGTGAGGAGGGGGACAAAGGAAAGATGATGGAAACAGAACAGAGGAGCAGAGGGAGAGAGAGAGGAAAAGCAGGCACAGGTGACGGAAATGGGGAAAACCCCCGACCATCTGGACCCCCTCCTGCCCTAAGCAGCTTCTCTCTACAGGGTCTCAACTCTTTGGGAACAATGACCCTATTGAAAATCTTCTCTCCTAAAAAATATGCACGCAGGTGCACATGTACCATTTTGCCCAAAATCCCAGGGGCTTTGCAGACTCCTCCGAGGAACCCTATCCTTCCTCCTCCCACGATGGATCTGAAACTGCAGCCTTATCGTGGCACTGCCTTTCACGGCAGCAATGTTGAAGCAGAAAAGGGAAACACTCAAGAGGGCTGGGAGGGGAGAGGGGCATATATGAGGGAAGGAATAAATATAATGATGTTACTTTGTCGTCTCACAATTAAATCTTTGTCTTCTCCACTTAAATCATTGCTTCAGGAATTAATCCAAATAAGAAGACAAATAAAATCATAAAGGCCCCTAGGCTAGATATAGGTAGTAGATAGAGAGATGAATAAATAAATAAATAGCCTTTCTACTCCCCACAGAAAATCACAGTTGTCCTGGCAGTCTGGACTCCCTTTGTTGCCACAGCAAGACCCTTACAATCACCACCACAGCATGAACGAAATCTACTCAATGGCCAACTGCTCTTGGAAAATAACGCCAAACGGATAAATTTCTCAAAAGGTGATGATCCTACACCTCTGTCTAGCCAAGTCATTTTGTCCATCTGCTGCTCCTGGCTGCAATCTGCCTCCATGTAGGAATTTTCCATTCCCCCCGCTCAATGTAATGTCATGCAGAAGACTCAAAGGGAAATGTAAAAGGATTAGTAGATTGATCGATGGAAGATATTAATGCTCTTTCATGTTGGGTTGAAGAAGGATTTGAGGTCATCAGGAGAGAGGGTAGCCGGAGAATAGACCTCAAGTATTCAAAAGACTCTCTGGATTAAAATCCTATTAAACTCCCATCAGCTTCTCTAGGAGGCATTTTAGAAGGTTGGGGTTTCTTTAACATGTCACCGTAATTAGCCTTCCCTTAAGCTGTTTTGGGTGGGGAACTTTAGCAATTAAGAAACTGAAAACTTTCATTTTCTAGCGCCCACACGGCCTTTTGAACGGTTTGAAAACTAGAATGGAAAGTGGTTTAGCCTAATTGATTTGAGGGGTTCAGATCTCTCCCCTTCAACCTGCTGTCAGACTCGCCCCTGAGATCTGAGCCCCTCAATAGAAAGGGCATTTTGTCAAGTGAAAGAATCAAAGGTTCGGATCTATGATGATGCCTTTCTTCTTCTAATCATCCTCCCGCGGAGTTGGACGGAAAGAACAACTCTGCAAAGGGATGGTTGTTTCCCCTAAAAAGGTCTGTTTCTGGGCCCAGATTCCAGTTCACAAAAACTACCCCAGACACCCAAAGGGCCCGTGTCTCTCAGCAGGTGCAAAACTGGGCTGTTTCAGCATCACTGCATGGAGATCAGCCGGTCCGTTACGTGGACATGAAGGTCAGGAAACCGTGTCAGGGAGTGGCAGCCAATATGGGACAGAGTGCACAACCATCCAAAGCAATAAGGGTCGAGAAACACGTGTTGTTTTAAAGGGTCAGTCTGAGCAGTTTTTTCCTCACTAGGTGAAGTATCAATCCAACGTTAAACATCAACGCCCTGCCACTTTGAGCCCCACCAGGGAATCAAACCTGTGCCACGTTCCACCTCTGACGAGCCCAACACTGATGACGTGGTGCCTCTGTGTCAGAACGTTGGCTTCTTCACTTTCACACTTGCTGGGTCCTCAGAGTCCAAAGTGGAGAAGAGGCCCAATTCCACCAGCCGTGTCTCCATCACAGCACCCGCCCCTCTTCTGTATTCACCTGGCTGTCCTGTCATCCTCGCCAGCCTATGAGCTCACGAGGGACGGGCCGTGCTGACTCTCTCTCCTTCCAGCTCCAAGCACGGTGCCAGGTACAGAGCAGTGTTAGACATCCGCTTGCCCACAGCTGCACAGAATTCACTCTGTGCCTTAAGGCAAGTCACGGCCTCCACGTTTTATGATGAAAAATTAAGGAGTCTGTTGGGCCGCCTGACCTGTGAGGTTATTTTCTAGTTCCCAGAATCTCCGAAAACGTAGCTGTGTACAGGCTGGCTTTTCATGGCTCCCATGCTCAGGTCATAATTTATAATAACAAGGATGATAATGCTAAGAATAGAGAACTTCTGTTAAGCCCTTAAACATGCTCAGTGCTGTTCTCAATGCTCCACTGGTGTTATTTCATTAATCCTGTGAGGCAGAGACTCGTACTCCCATCTGATACAGTGATAGACTGTGGTGATCAGTAATTTGCCCAAAGTCACACCAAGTGTGTATCCTGGTTCCGGAGTCTGCGCTCCTAACTGTTCCTCCACATCCTATTTCTGAGCCTCCCGTTCAGGCTGCCAGCCCTTCAGCTGATCTCTGTGCATCCCCTGCCTCCCCAGGGGGCTGCCTGCCTGCCTGTCAGATGCTTTGATTTCCTACCCCAGGGCCCCAGCTGGCCTGGCCTCTACCTGCTCTGAGCAGAGGCAGAGCCTGACCCACGATTCAGCAGGCCCTTTGCCCTGAGGGCCTGTGGCCCCTGTTGGGAGCAGGTGGCCGGAAAAGCAAGAGAAGTCGTTGTCATCAGGGCAGCAGCTCACTTGGGAGGTGGAAGAGGAAGGAAGGCAGATAGGGTTATTCTGAGGAGGAATTCCAAGTACGCGCCCCCAGTGACCAGAGACCCTGTGCATCGCTGTGCATCCTTGGCCAAGGCAGAAGCCCAGGATGGACTTCCTTGTCTTGGTTACAGCCACAGGAGGACACGAGCAGGAAGAGAGGAGGTCTCCTAGGATGGCCTCGGAGGTGTCTTTTGGAAAATGTTTCAGTGGCCTATGCGAAGAGGTGGGTCTTGTCTCATTGTAAAGCATCTCTGCCTATTAACATACTATTTTCAGGTACAGAGCCTGAAATCCTCTTGAGCTAGTCATCAATGTTTGGGCAAAAAAAAAGCTTTTGATTTTACAGTAGAAAAAAGTTTTTGATTATATGGGAAAAAAGTAGTTCATCTCAGCAATCACACTTCTAAGTATTTACTTAAATGAGTCGGAAACTTACATCCACAGAAAAACCTGCACATGAATGTTTAACAGCCTTACCCATGGATAAACAAGATGTGGTACATCTATACAATGGAACATTATTCGGTAATTACAAAGAATGAGCTATCGAGTCACAAAAAGGCATGGAGGAACCTTGCTAAATGTAAAAATAAAACAGCCTAAAAAGGATATATTCTCTATGATTCCATATTCATAATGCATGACATTCTGGAAAAGTCAAAATCATGGAGACAAAAAGATGAGTGGTTGCCAGGGGGAGGGGATAAGGAGGGAGGGATGAACAGGGGGAGAACAGGGCACTTTTCGGGCATTGCAGCCATTCTGCATGAGGTGTAATGGTGGATACATGACATTATGCATTTACCAAAACCAACAGAACTACACAATACAAAGCATGATCCCTAATGTATAGCCTTTAGTTAATAATAATGTATTAGCATGGCTCACCAATTTAACAACATCACATACTCTCATTTATCCAGCTGGGCACTGTTCTAAGCACAGACTATGGAAGATCTCATTTAGTCCTCACAAAAGCCCTATGAAAAACTGAGGTCAGAGCAGTTAAAGAGACTTGTCAACTTGTCAACTAGTTGCAGAACAGAGAATAGTATTTGTTTTGTTGGAGGTTTATAGGAATATCATGACCTGACCTATGTGGACACCTGCAAGAACAAAGGATTCCGGCACCAAGAAGTTTGCAACAAACAAATAAGTGGAAAAAGTAGGACTTGAACTGAAGCCTGTCCAACCCCAAGCCCATACTCCTAATTCCTTCGCTCTACCGCCCTACTCCCCTCCAGGGCACATCAATTACATTTTGTCATAGGGAAGAACAAATCTGACTCCATATTAGAGCTGTTTCTTTTACTTTAACCTTTGTACTCTGTTGCTTGTGCTTAGTCATGATGGCTTTGCACGTTTTGTAAAAGAATGTTGCCTATAGCCTGAAATATACAGGATAGCCTATTCTCAGGGCTCTGACCTTTAAGAGTTCACGCATACAGGGATAACTAGTTGCAGAACAGAGAATAGTATTTGTTTTGTTGGAGGTTTATAGGAATATCATGACCTGACCTATGTGGACACCTGCAAGAACAAAGGATTCTGGCACCAAGAAGTTTGCAACAAACAAACTCTTTCGCCTTTTTAGTTTCAAAGAAGCCCTGAATTCTTTGATAAGGTAAGATGGTTCTTTGAGACACTAGTCTGCTATCATCTCAGTCTGAGGGCTTTCTGAATAAAGTCGTTACTCCTTGCCCTAACAACTGGTCTCCTGATTTATTGGCCTGACATGACCCGAGCAGAACAAGTCTGGACTCAGTAGCAATTTCAGTAAGTAAATAAGGGGGCAGAACAAGTCATGACAACTGCTCTCTTTAGCCATCACTCACAAGCATTTGCTGAGAGCTGTGTATTAAGCACTGTACTAAACTCTGAGGATATTAACATAGGTAAGAGACTCTCCCTGCCCACCAGGAGCTTGTAATCTAGTGGAAGAGACAGAGAGACAGTGAAAGACCTAAGAACAGAGCCAAGGAGTTCCAGCTCCAGAATTGACATGTCATGAGAAGGACTTGGGGAGAGGCTATGAGATGAAATGGAGGTAACTAAAGAATTTGTCTCGAAATTATCTTTATATAGAAAGCACCCTGGATACCCTAATCATCCTACCTCTAGAAATTACGAAATTGACAGCAAAATAATCCACGAATGAAAAATATATGAAAATTGCAGCAGAAGACAACTAATATAAGAAACAGGTATCTTGAGGAAGGGGGAAAAGAACATTTATTAAATGTCTAAATATGCCAGGTACTCGTCTGAGTCCCTAACCTATATCCTCTCACTTAATCCTGGTCTTCCAGGGTAGAGATTATTATTATTATTATTATTATTGCAGTACGCGGGCCTCTCACTGTTGTGGCCTCTCCCGTTGCGGAGCACAGGTTCCAGACGCGCAGGCTCAGCGGCCACGGCTCACGGGCCCAGCCGCTCCGCAGCATGTGGGATCTTCCCGGACCGGGGCACGAACCCGTGTCCCCTGCATCGGCAGGCGGACTCTCAACCACTGCGCCACCAGGCAAGCCCAGTAGAGATTATTTTTGCCATTATTTTATGATGAGAATGTAGGGTCATCTGTGTTGCAACATTGCTGTCTCTTACCTGTGTCTTTCTTCTTATCCCGGGAAAGCTCGTGCACAGTGGCCCCAATTTCATGCCTCAAGATTCTGATGATGTTTGCCAGAGCGGGCATGCTGCGTTTATCCAGATAGGTGAAAAATTCATACTCATCTTTCTTTAAACGTGAAGGTCTTGATTCAATGTGGGTCAGGTTTATATCATTCTCCTAGAAAACAGGTGTAAGGGAGTATGTGAAGGGGGCAGTCACTGGAATTGACACAGACCAAACACTCAAAACCAGAGCAAAACACAATGAAAGGAGAAGAGATGAGGAAGAGTAGTTCTTTTTTTTTGTCTTTTGTTTTTTAAATATAAGAATAGAAGAAAGTCTTCAACACTGCAAAAGTTGTTTACCTTTTCTTCTGCAAAACCAAATAACTAATCACAAGAGGTGGGGGAGACAGTTCAAATGCCACAGAATTTAATCACGTGGAAATCTGCTCAGGGCTTAGAGTTGCAAACGTAAGATTTCATTGGGTCAGTGGTTGCCAAAAATATTTACACAGGAAAACCTCCTTTCCTGAATGACATCTCACAGAATCTCAGTAATAGTACCTCAATAAATAAATCAATAAATACAAGCAACATTGTTCTGCTTGAATAGAGTCCACAGGAGTCAGGCTTCTTGGGTTTAAATCAAAGTTCTTAATTATATTGGCTACGAGACCTTATAAAATGTACTTTCACATTTCTAACCGTCAGTTTCTCCACCTGTAATTTGGTGGTACTATGGTACCCGCTTCATAAATTTGTTGGAAACATTGGATGAGATGATACAAGCACCTTGCCAGGTACTTAGTAAATGCTCAGTTAAAATTATCCAGTATAATATCATTCATATTCTTATATAATTACTTTTCATTCAAGTTATGCCACAAAGGTGTATGTAGTACCTACTAGGTACTGATCACTCTGCAAGGTGGTTGGGATATATCAGTGGACAAAACAGACAAAGATATTTTCCTTTATAAAGCTTCCATTCAAGTTGTGAAGAGACAAACAACAAACATAAAAGATAACCGATTTGTGTATTATTTTATAATGATTATAATGATAAAGGCTAAGGAAAAAATACCAAGCAGAGCAGGATGAAGGGAACGGGCAGTCCTGGGATGGAATGAGGGAGATTACAGTATTTAATAGAGCGGACACACGAGGCCTCATTGAGAAGGGAAGGCTCATGTACAGGCATTCATTAAATGGCACAAAAATAATGCTCACTTAATAAAATGTCTCAACGTCAATGTCTTTAGCTGGTGGTACTTTAGTTATTATGGGGTTTGTCATTTAAGAAGAACTATTTACTTAAATTGGTCCTCAAATTTGAATGTGTGGTACTCATCTGCTACTTATTCAAAAGTCTGATTTCATTGACAGTACGGTTCTTTGTGAAGAAAACGAAGCCTCTTTACTTTATTAAAATAAAAAAAAGGGGGGGTTGGCCCAAACATTGAAATGGATAAAATGTACCCAGAAAAAAATGTTTAACTTGAATAACTCTATAATTTCAAAGAAATGAAATTCATCGACCTTGTAGTTCAAGAAGCGTATCTTTTTTCTTGATGGTTAGTGGCATATGGTTGAAGAGCACAGGGGTAATTACAATAACGATACCTTTTTGCATTTGAATATCACTTTACAGTTTAGAATTATTTTCTGTGACCTTCCCAACAAACCTCTGAAGAGGTTAAGGAACATGTAAAAAAATGAAATCAGAGATAAAGATGCTTTGTTAAAAGTGGCTGGAGAGGGAGGCCCTTTTCCTCTAATCTCAGACATTGGTCTTCTAACCACACAGCCTTTCCTGCCAGAGGTAACGGTGAGCATCCCTCAAATATCAGCTTTTATCATTGTTATTGCTATTATGCCAAACCCCCCCCCACAAATGAAACCTCTGGGTATAGTAAACACAGTAAAAAGCATTCCTACGCAGGCACCCTTCCTGCTCTTTCTTCCTCATGATTTTCAGGGGTACATGATGGAGCTATTATTTATGGGCACCAGCTGCAGAGAACACACCCCCTGACCAGGTAACCCAATGTGGGCGTCCCGACTAGAGAGAGAGTATGTGGAGGAGAGAAGGCCAGAGAGATAGCGGTTGCTCCAAAGCTTTTTATGCAAACAGAGGTGACTTCCTAAACGCAGCCAAGAGCAGTGTCATCCTTCTTGGCTCATGATGATAGAGAATGGTTACGCTCCGCCCGCTATTTACCTAAGTTGAAACTTCAAACGAAGAGATAACCAATTTCTGCCTTGTGTAGAGCAGAGAAAACAGCAAAGCCAAGAGCCAGGAGTGCACACACCTTCGGCATGGTTATCTGCGAGACAGTGTGGGAGGGCGGGTGGCGTAGGAGGTGAGAAAGGATGCAGAGTGAAAAAAAGGCTGGCAGGCAGACTACAGGCTGATAATGTTCCCCACCCATACCCCACCGCTCCCGATGTGACAGCACTTCCGGAGAGAAGACTCGCACTTTGGGGATAGCCATAAGACAATGTGTGCCCCGTGACTCAGTCTTTATAATTGTGGAGACCTAACTTATGGGGAAAAACTTTTACCTAAATTTGTAAGCTGACTAAATTCCCATAATAGGGGAATGGTTAGGTGGACTGCAGTGTAATCATTCAGTGGAGATTATGCAACTATTAGAAAGGAACCGACAACAACATGCATAAAATACAGCGCCAGTAAGCACTCCAAGATATGAGTGATAGTCTCTAGATGATGGGCCTAGGGGTGATTTTTGTCTCCTTTCTATTTTCTTTTTTATCACAGTTCAACTTTTCTAAAAACAACATTTATTACTTTTATAATGAAAATTTAACTTTGTCTCTTAAATGGTTATAATGACAGCCACTTGGGAAAATACGATGGATATAGATATGTGATCATTAAAATATGTTTTAAAAAATTATGCCCAGGTCAAGGAAAAAAAGGCTAGAATGAAATGCATCATGATGAGTTATGACGAGATTATGTGTATCTTCTAGTTATTTGCCAAATGTCTTATAATATTACGCATATAATGAAAATTAAATTATATCTTTTAAATGTGAGTGAAATTTCTGGCTAAGAATATCCAGCCAAATTTTTTAAACGACTTCTTTCCCATTTGAATCAATTTGTTAACAATTAACTCTCTAGCTTGGCATGCAATTTCCTTAGTGGAGTTTTTCCAGTTTAGCAGTGTGGATCCTTAGATAGATACCAATAACTTTGGTTGCTAAGAGAGGATTTAGAAACTAACCTCCAAACCTGATTATGATCTTAGTTCCCTTTTAGTAAATGAATTTTTATTTTTAAACAAGAGCTCTATGCAGGTTAAAAATTGACCCCTACACACTCACCACATCTTGGGGGAGGGATAAAGAAAGAATTCTTTGTGTTAATACACGTGGACATCTTAGCAGAGGCAAGAAAGGTTTAGAGTTAGACATTCCAAAGACAATTTCACAATTTGTCCAGTACTTAATTTCTGTGTACAAGATGGCTGAGCAACAACTTGATTACTCAGGACTCTTGAACAGACAGTGTGGGGACCAGAGAAAAGCAAAGTGGAATGAACAGTCTATTTGAACAAGGATTGACCAGAAACCCGCTTCTGCTCCCATCCAAGAGGAAATCTTTCTAAAAGGGGATTCGTCACAAGTGGATAAAGCTATAGATACACAGAATGAATATGATGAATTGTGGAAAACAGATTCATGCTTCTGGACCTTTTCTTGACCTCCAGCTTAGGGCCCCTTCCTCTCCTCCTCCGTTTCATTCCTCGAGGAAAGAAGAATGGTACAGCGAAAAGCATGTGAGCTTTGGAACTAATCTGAGTTCAAATTCTGTTCTGCTACTCACTACCTTTGGATACTCTAGTTGGCCATTCTCAACTTTTGTTTGTCTGTGTTTAAAATAAAAATCATAATATTACCTGGCAGCTTAATAAGAATTAAAAAGAGGGAAAGTACCTAGCACAATTGTGGCTTCGCTCACAGATACTCAGTAAGAACTCATTATACACTACCTTTCTCAACCTGGTGTAGAGACACATTTCCCTGGGAATTGAAACACATTAAGCTGATGAGTCATTTTACCCTTTCATATTTGCTTTACCTTAAACTTTTCTCAGCTTTTTCCTTGAGAGCATGTTTTAGAAAGGAGAAGGAAGTGCTGAGCATATTGTTAGATGAGACTAGACTGGAAAGGGGGAGCTTCTTGGACCCCCTACATGCTGTTGCCTTGGCATAAGTGCAAATGAAATTATGTCCTGGCCTGTTTCAGAGCTTTCTGGGGGCAACATCAAAGACAGTCACAAACGATGTCCCACGTCATTGGTCTCAAGCAAACGGACAGAAGGCTTTCATAACTCAGCCGATCCAACACCTTCCTTGTGCCAAACACTGTCCTAGGTGCTGGGCTACAACAGCGAACAAACCCGGAAAAACCTGGGGACTTCCCTGGTGGCCCAGTGGTTAAGACTCCATGCTCCCAATGCAGGGGGTGAGAGTTCGATCCCTGGTCGGGGAACTAAGATCCCACATGACGCATGGCGTGGCAAAAACAAAGAAAAAGAAAAACAAACAAAACAAAAACAAAAAAGCAGGAAAAATCCCCACCCTCCTGGAGCTTACATTCTTGAAGGAAGAGACAAACAATGACTATGATAAATAAATAAAATATACTGCCTTCAGATGGAACAGACAGAAATAAACAGGAAAGAGGGACAGAATATTCCAGGGGTTCAATGCAAGTGCCATTTAAACAATGGGGTCAGGAAGTCCTCAAACAATAAACAGGTGACATGTAAGCATAGACCTGAGGTCAATGAGGGAGTAGGACATGAGGGAACAGCAGGTGCAACGGTCCTGGGGTCAGACATTGTGCAATATGACTGAGGACCATCAACGAGGCCAGCGTGACAGGGGCAGAGTGAGCACGGGGCAGGAGGCAATAGGACATGAGGCAGAGGAGTAACCAAGAATGACCTATCGGCCGTTATCTTAACTTTAATTTTCACTTGGAGTGATATTAAGAAACTATGAGAGGTAATAGGGCAGAGAGAGAGAGACATCCTTTGACTCATGTTTTCAAAGGAGCAGTCTGGCAGCTATTTTAAGAATAGACTGGGGACTTCCCTGGCGGTCCAGTGGTTAGGACTCTGCGCTTCCACTGCAGGGGTCATGGGTTCGATCCCTGGTCAGAGAACTAAGATCCCAGAAGCCGCATGGCACAGTCAAAAAAAAAAAAAAAGAAGAAGAAGAAGAAGAAGAACGGACTGTTGTGGGACAAAGGCAGAAACAGTGTGGGGACTACGTCAGCATTTGGGGTGAGAAATGATAACTACAAAGATAAGTCTCACGGAAGTACAGGCAGGGCTTCCTGTATATTTTTACTGATCTCTGCTCACGAGAGGGCCAGCAACAGCCCTAGCTGACCAGGAGTCTGAAAATTAAACCCACTGGGCTGAACAGGAAAGCAGAAGAAGCACAATTAAATTCTAGAGGGAGCTCAAGATCATCTCCCACTCTACCGTGGAGGAGAGTTCTTGGGCAGGTTCCAGCTGAACTTTCAGAAGGATTCACGCCCTGGAGACCATCTTTTGGGATCCCACTCTTGCTTCTCCTGGAAGGGTCTCTGTTGTAATCTCTTGGTCTTTTCTTCCCTCAGTCTTGTCCCTCTTTGTTAGGTTATTTCTTCCCCCACCCTCCCTTCCATGTGGTCGGGATTGTGTCCAACTCGGAGGGAACCCCTTCCTGGGGAAGAGCCGGGCTAGCAGCTTAATCCAGGCTCTTTTCAAGGCTTTAGAGAAACGAGCTTTCTTGTCCCAAGTTCCCCTTTCTCCCTTTTCTTGCCACTGGAGGGAGAAAATCAAAATGGCCCCGTGGCCTGTTTCAGTCCAGGCTACTGATGTGCAATCACAAGTCATGTACCATCAATGGACCACAGCACTCTGTCTACATTTCCATGGCGTGGGATCTAACCTCATGATGAAAGTTTAGAAAGTCAGCTCTGTGTTGCTGTTTCTCAAATATGCCCAGCTTTGAACAGGTCAGCAGCTGAAAACAGTGTCAGTTTTCCATTTGAGATTCTTCTATTCAGTAGCTAGATCATCAAACCTACACAAAATGTTTAGGGTAGCATCATTTGCATGGACAAATAATGGGAGGAGGCTATATGTCCACCAACAGGAAATACGGTCACACGATGGAAGATATGGGAAAATGAGCAAGAATATATGTGCAAATATCAAAACAATGTTCCCCACCTTCTCCCCAAAAAGAAAACTGCAGAGGGATGGTTACAATATGATTCCAATTTTATGAAGATTAAAAGCTTGCAGGATAAACAACAAGGTCCTACTGTATAGCACAGGGAACTATATACAATATCCTGTGATAAACCATAATGGAAAAGAATAAGAAATATATATATATTTTTATTCATTTGTATATTTTTTTATATATATAAATGAATCACTTTGCTGTACACCAGAAATTAACACATTGTAAATCAACTATACCTCAAAAAAATAAAACAAAACTTGCCAAACCATGCCGTATATCTTAATGGATATCTCTGTATCACAAAGTCGAAAAAGATGCATGGGGGGCTTCCCTGGTGGCACAGTGGTCAAGAGTCCGCCTGCCGATGCAGGGGACACGGGTTCGTGCCCCGGTCCGGGAAGATCCCGCATGCCGCTGAGTGGCTGGGCCCGTAAGCCATGGCCGCTGAGCCAGCGCGTCCAGGGCCTGTGCTCCACAACGGGAGGGGCCACAACAGTGAGAGGCCCGCGTACCGGAAAAAAAAAAAAAAAAAAAAGATGCATGGGAATAGTATGTGTCAAATTCAGATTAACAGCTACCTCTGAGGAGGGACGTGCATGGGGAAGAGATACCCAGGGACTGTAGTCATTTCTGTAATGATGTATTTCTTAAGCAGGGAGTGAGTTACATGGGCGTTCTTTATATCATTATCTATATTTGGGGGGTTAAATAAGATGAAAAAGTCATCTGGGTTATAAAAACTTTCTTCCCCCCAGTGGAACTCAAGGCTCTTCTTATTTTGATTAAAGATGGAATGTTCCCTGTAAACATTTTACTGCCATAACTGCTCTGGACTTAAGGCCAAAGGGGCAAAAGCAACCCTTGTGATTCACTCTTGATTCTGTCCTGCTCACCAGACGCAGGGGTCACAAGCAGGACCTTAAAGTCCAAACTTTAGAGTAATAAACATCTTGTACCTGACCGAATGTCCCCTCTGCGATCCCACCTCTATCTCCAGGAACACTGAGGTTGGTAGATGGTAAGGGGATTTGAGGATTCTGTGACCTGGCCACTTGTTTATTCTCTCAACTCATCTGTTTCTTCATTCTGGAATGTACGTCCCCCCTTCCTCTCCCGTAGCCAACCCTCTAGGTTTCAGCTTAAACATTGTATCTGCAAGAAACCTCCCCTGGCCAATTTTGCCCTAAGCCTGGGTTAAGAAAGCTCATGGAAACTTGAGCTCCTCCACGTTCTAAAGGGGTAGAGACTGACTGCCTGGCTCTTCGCAGTCTCCTCAGCACCAATATACGGTCTGACAACAGCCGATACCTAGAGACTGTCATACAGAGTGAAGTAAGTCAGAAAGAGGAAGACAAATACTGTATATTTACGCATATGTGTGGAACCTAGAAAAATGGTATCGATGATCTTATTTGCAAAGCAGAGATAGAGACACGGATGTTGAGAACAAATGTATGGCCACCCAGGGGGGAAACAGGGGTAGGATGAATTGGGAGATTGGGACTGACATATATATACTATTGATACTATGTATAAAAGAGATAACTAATGAGAACCTACTGTATAGCACAGGGAACTCTACTCGATGCTCTGTGCTGACCTAAGTGGGAAGGAAATCCAAAAAAGAGGGGATTATATGTATATGCATAGCTGATTCACTTTGCTGTACAGTGGAAACACAACATTGTAAAGCAGGTATACTCCAATAAAAACAAACAAATAAACAAACAAACCCAGCCGATATTCAAAGTACGTTAATTGAATGCATAAATGAGAAAATAAGAGCTCATTGACTAATCAGATGAGGGGAAGGCGTGGGTCATCTGGGCAGAGGTCACACATAGAAAGTGAATGCGACAAACATAGACTGGATATGTCACATTTAGACTATAAACAAATATATAGATTTGTTTTCACAAGACCAATCTACCACAAAAATGGAAGGTGAACTTGGAAGCAGTTTTTACCTCTAAGTGTCTAGTCTTGGGCAGCTTGCTTAGTCTGGACCTGTGTGTCTCCATCAATTAAATGATGACAACTGAACACACCCATGTACTGATACTTTAGATCTCTGTATATCTGCCTGTTTGCTTGTTCCCTCCCCTGGTGAATTCACGGTAAAACGATTAGCGGAGTGCTGGCAGAGGAAGGGAGACCTCTTCTTTGCAACTTCCCCCAGGAGGCTGCTTCTAATTTTATAGCCCATCACTAAGCCACTCGCAGTAAAGGCTCTCAGGAGACTCCTGTTCTAAGAAGGCGCGGGATGTGAGCACGTAGAGGCTAAAAATATAGAGAGGTACGGAAAATGCAGAGAATTGAGAGATGAATCTGCTGAGGACAGTGGGATGTTTGTGGGTTGGCAGATAGAGGGTTGGGTATGTTTCTCATCGTTTGGCCCCAATTCACTAAACCATCTGCTTCACTGTCCCTACCACCCACCCAATACATGTAAACACTATACATCTGTATGTTCATTATAATAATCAAGCCTATTGTGTTGCATTCTGATGTTGCTACTAGCTGAAGTCTAGTAGACCACAAGCCCAATGGCAGGCAACATCATCCCTCAATGGGATGATGACTTTGGTGTTAATCATCTAAGGAAAAGACAGCAGTGCTCATTAAGCATGGAGGTGACTGCAGGAGTACTTAGCAAGGGACTCACAGGGAGCAGGTGATTCTCCCATATGGAATGTCTCTCCTCCATTGCCAATCTTGGAGGAGCTGGAATGTATTTTTTTTTTATCTTGGCCATGCTGTGTAGCTTGTGGGATCTCAGTTCCCCCACCAGGGATTGAACCGGGGCCAAGGCAGTGAAAGCCCAATATCCTAACCACTAGACAACCAGGGAATCCTTGGAATAGATTTTTATCTTCTGTCTTTATTAAGGAAAGGTAAGTTTACTTAGACCATAATTTTTGCTTTGATTCTGCCCTGCCTTTTTTTAGCTGTTTTGATAGTAATAATGCTTGAAATCAATGGCTTCCAGCACCCTTCTATAGTAGAGATGTTTCCTTCAGGTGATTTGAAATATGCTTCCTATAATTTCTAAGCTTTGCCACTGAAGTAATAAAAAATAACTAATATTCTTCTTCTACAATGGCCCTTCAAATATTTGAATGAACCTATTGTTTCCTCACCCCATCTTCCCTCTTCAAGCCAATTAAACTTAATTCTTTTTTTAAAAAAAATTATTAATTAAATAATTTATTTATTATTTATTTATTTTGGCTGCACCAGGTCTTACCTGAGGCATGCGGGCTTCTTAGTTGCGGCATGCATGCAGGATCTCGTTCCCTGACCAGGGATCAAACTTGGGCCCCCTGCATTGGGAGTGCGGCGTCTTACCCACTGGACAACCAGGGAAGTCCCATTAATCCTTTTTTTTTTTTTTTTTTTTGCGGTACGCGGGCCTCTCACTGTTGTGGCCTCTCCCGTTGTGGAGCACAGGCTCCGGACGCGCAGGCTCAGCGGCCATGGCTCACGGGCCCAGCCGCTCCGCGGCACGTGGGATCTTCCCGGACCGGGGCATGAACCCGTGTCCCCTGCATCGGCAGGCGGACTCTCAACCACTGCGCCACCAGGGAAGCCCCCGTTAATCCTTTAACTATTTCTCATAGAGCTAAGAATTTAAGAGTCTCTGATGCTCCATGACTCTCCAAAATTAGGGTGCATAGAAATAATGAGAGCAAACATTTATTGAGCTCTTACTATGTGCCAGATACTTTAATAAGTACTTTGCATGCATGAATTCATTTAATTTTCACAACAGCCCTATAAAGCAAGCTTATTATTACCTTCATTTGAAAAATGAGGAAACTAAGCCACCAGGAGGATAAATAACTTTCCTAAGGTGACCCGGCTCACAGGTGGCACAACTGGTTTTTCAACCGAAACAGTTTTGTTCCAGACAACATAGTCCTAATCCCAATGCTGTTCTACTCCTCAGGGTCCCAAACCTAGGTTATAACTGATAGTCTGGAGCACCTAACTCTAAAATAGCATAAGTTCAGTGGAACACTAGTGCCTGCAAAATGGTAATAGGTCTTTCTTGAACAAGGTTCCATGACCAAAAATGTCTGGGAAATTCTGAGTAAGATAGCATTGAAAAGGTTTCCACTCTGCAGGGCATTCCATGGTCTTTAATATTTTCACAGGCATGATGGCTCTCCAAAATCTAGACGCAGAATTTTTCAGCCATATTTACCCTTGTAACTCTCTAGTAAAACATCTACTAACTTGTGGCATTCAACAGAATATTGCTTAGAAAACACTGTCCAAAAGTGTAGTTTAGATTTTTCCTGTTTCTTTTTCTTTCTTTTTTTTGCCATTTATTACCTTTGATTTCATTTTATATGGTCTAGAAGTTTAGTGTCAACTACACAGTTTAAAGGGTTTGTCTGTAATTTTATCTAACGCTTACTTCTCCATCTCGTTCAGATACCATGAAAGACATGAGTACACAAACACACTGTGGCCACCATAATCCCTTGGTTCTACTAAGTTACTCTGCTTTTCTTTAATGGCGCTGCCCTGACTCTTGGTCATTGCCATTTGCTATAAATGTTCACAAAATATACTAAGTAATTCATTCTAAGTTTGGGGGTGTTTTTTTTTTACTTTTTTGGGAAAAATGTTTTTAAATCAAGGCTTTTGACTGTCTCTAGTCATCTTTCTCCTCTTCACATGTTCTCAAAGATTTCTGATAGGTTTCATAGAACACACGTGAAAAGAGTAAAGGAATAGATATCGTATGAGCATCATCTGTGGGCTCAGTCATACCATGCATCTCACATAGCGCATAAAACCTCATGGCCCCAGGGAGGTATGGTTCATTAGCCCTACTTTATAGATGAATAAACAAAGGCGCACATGTTAAACAACCGGTCAAGGTCAATGAACTCTGGGATTCAACCATCCCACATACAGTCCATGCTCCTTGGGTGCATTCATCCTCATAATTTAGTTACTTGTGGCTTATTTATTAGGTTGAAAGCATCCTGTTAATTTACTATTACTTAATTTATTAACCCTGACTACGGCCTGACCTCTTAAGAGGAAAATGCTGATGAACCGTATAACACAAAGACTAGAATGTGACATTCCTATGTTTTACGGATATATTCTTTCTTACAACCAGCTTGTCATTCAGACAGCACTCTCTCTCTCTTTTGTACACTCATTTCTTGCTCTCATTCAGGCAGACGTTTTCTTCCTCCTTTTGGATATCCAAGTTTAATTTCTTATAGACTATTTTTTAGATCAATTTTATATTTACAGAAAAAATTGAGAGGATAGTACAGAGAATTCCCATATACTCTATATCCGGTTTCCCCGAATATTAATGTCTTGTATTAGTATGGAACAAGTGTTACAATTAATGAACCAACGTTGATACCTTATCATAAACGAAAGACCATACTTTATTGGAATTTCTTCAGTTTATATCTCATGTCCTTTTTCTGCTCTACAATCCCACTCAGGAGACTACATTATGTTTAGCTGTCATATCCCTTTAGGTTCCTTTTCACTGTGACAACTTCTCAGACACTTCTTGTTTTTGATGACCTCGACAGTTTTGAAGAGTACTGGTCAAGTATTTTGTATTCTGTCCCTTAACTGGAGTTTGCCTGATGTTTTCCTCATGGTTAGACTGGGGTTATGGGTTTGGGGGAGGAAGGCCACAGAGGTAAAAGGCCATTTCATCAAGTCACTCTCTATGGCCCAGACCTAAGGAGTGGGGAGCTATGCTCTCCTTCTCTGACTCCAGAGGATCTACTTAAATTATTTGGCATTCCTCTGCCTGGGAGATTGGTCTCTTCTCCATCTATTTATGTATGCAGTCACCAGGTAGAATTTAATTAAAGTACTAGGGGTAAAAAATTACTTGCTTCAAAAATATTCCTTCTTAAAATCCAGGGCAAAAGTGTTGTTTTTTGTTTGTTTGTTTTTAAAGACCTTCTTGTTAAAATTAATTTTGGCTGCATTGGATCTTTATTGCTGCACACAGGCTTTCTCTAGTTGTGGCGAGCAGGGGCTACTCTTCGTTGTGGTGCGCGGACTTCTCATTGCGGTGGCTTCTCTTGCTGCGGAGCACGGGCTCTAGGTGTGCGGGCTTCAGTAGTTGTGGCTCGTGGGCTCTAGAGCGCAGGCTCAGCAGTTGTGGCACATGGCTTTAGCTGCTCTGCGGCATGTGGCATCTTCCCAGACCAGGGCTCGAACCCATGTCCCCTGCATTGGCGGGTGGATTCTTAACCACTGAGCCACCATGGAAGCCCCTGAAAGTGTTTTTGAAAAGTCTAATTTCCTTTGCTCATATTTAAATTAAATTTCACTCTTAATTGAACATTTAATATGTATATTGAAACTGAGTCTGCCAGCAATCCCACTACTGGGCATATACCCTGAGAAAACCATAATTCAAAAAGAGTCATGTACCACAATGTTCATTTCAGCACTATTTACAATAGTCAGGACGTGGAAGCAACCTAAGTGTCCATCAACAGATGAATGGATAAAGAAGATGTGGCACATATACACAACGGAATGTTACTCAGCCGTAAAAAGAAATGAAACTGAGTTATTTGTAGTGAGGTGGATGGACCTAGAGTCTGTCATACAGAGTGAAGTAAGTCAGAAAGAGAAAAACAAATACCGTATGCTAACACATATGGAATCTAAAAAAAGAGAGAAAAGGTTCTGATGAACCTAGGGGCAGGACAGGAATAAAGACACAGACGTAGAGAATGGACTTGAGGACACGGGGAGGGGGAAGGGTAAGCTGGGATGAAGTGAGAGAGTGGCATGGACATATATACACTACCAAATGTAAAATAGATAGCTAGTGGGAAGCAGCCGCATGGCACAGAGAGATCAGCTCAGTGCTTTGCGACCACCTGGTGGGGGGGATAAGGAAGGTGGGAGGGAGGCTCTAGAGGGAGGGGATATGGGGATATACCTATGCATATATCTGATTCACTTTGTTATACAGCAGAAACTAACACAACACTGTAAAGCAATTATACTCTAATAAAGATGTTAAAAGAAAAACAAAAAAAAACTGAGTCTGACACAAAGATGACTCACACAAGGCTCCTTGCCTGAAGAAACTATCCTGGGGTCAAACAGAATACATTTCACAAGGCAAATAAGTGCTGCAGTTAAAAGTTAAAGAGTGCTTCGGGAACACTGAGAGGATAGCACAGGTGTCCTTCTGTATCCATGCAGAAACAGTTCCAGGACCCCATGGGTACCAAAATCCTCGGATGCTCAAGACCCTTATAGAAGATGGTAATCATGGTACAATGAATACAGTCTGCCCTCCCTACCAATGGGCTGCATACCTGCGGATTCAGCCAAACCCAGATCGAAATTTTGGTTGAATCCAAGGGATGTAGGACTCACAAACATGAA
The DNA here is from genome assembly GCF_949774975.1 of Lagenorhynchus albirostris. Taxonomy (NCBI): domain Eukaryota; kingdom Metazoa; phylum Chordata; class Mammalia; order Artiodactyla; family Delphinidae; genus Lagenorhynchus; species Lagenorhynchus albirostris. The sequence goes on along the minus strand of NC_083105.1, from coordinate 19,133,793 downwards.
GGCTTGACTGTAATTAATTCAAGGAAAGTTTGATGAAAGAAGAGTGAGTCCAACACTGGCTTCCTGGTGCGCAGCCAGTGATTGTGAATGATCCTAATTATGAAATGGAGAAGCCTTAGCTCAGAGAGGATGAAAGACTTAACTAAGTTCACACAGTTGGGTCACGTATGAGCCTAAGCTGAGAATCAAGTCTTCCAATTCCAGATCCTATGTCCTTTTCGCTACATCAAACTAGAAGATAACACAGAAGTCTGCTATGCCATTATTCAAGGCGGAAATGAATAAAACACTTACCTCAAATAAACGTAAGACTTTGGCCAGCGCACCAACTTCTTCTTTGAGTGAGAAGATCAGTGATATGGCACTGTTTTGATTGGAGTTGTCTTCAATGTAGCTTGTTTCCTACAGGATTAAATGCATTTGGGTAAAATGTTTTTCACAGCTCAGCAATTCATTCCTGTGAAGCCTCCAAGGAAGAGGCGAGCATGAACTTCCTCTTCTGGTTAAGTTTTGGAATGCAATGGGCTACATATATTCTCTACAGAAGTATATGTGTGGCGGAAAAGAAGTAAATCAAGGGAAGTAAAATGTTCAGTGGTGCTCTTAGATCAGACTTCAACTTTAGAAAGCTCTAATTATTCACAAATGTCACCAGTTACACTATAGATTCACTGCCTTTTTAATGAGCAACTACCAAGTGCTAGGTAAAATTAGGGCTCTGAGAGAAACAAAGATGAATGAGAGGATGCCCCATTCATCAGAAGTTCAAATATACATACACATACGAGATAAATTAAAAAAGATCTTAGAGGTGGTATAATATGGTACAATAATTGTCCCAGGAAAACATTGAGAAATACAGGGTGGAAAATACTAAAAATAGAACACACACAGGCTTTTGAGTCCAAAGACATGGGTTGGAATCCTCTCTCTTCCATTTACCAACCAGAACACTTTGGGATAGCTTAGGCTTCTTAACTTCCTCACGTGTGAAAGCAGGCTAATCTGTAGTCATGACAAGCCCTGTCAAAACAGTATTCAGATGATGAAAAAGATAAAATAGTTTAAATATAATATTAAGAGAAATATGTAAAAATGATGGAAATATTAAGAATACCCACGAATGATTTCTTGGCCTTTGGCAAAGATGTCATGGGAACATTAAACTTGTTCCCAGATGCTGGGGTCTAGGACACCAATTGTTGAAAAAGAGTCACTAAGTACATAAGAGCACATATATAACTTATTGGAAGATGGAGGCCTTAAAACGGCAAAGAATGTCAAGGATCTAGCAACTTTCTACGTGCATGTGACAGCAAATTAAGGTGGGACTAGGGTTACCATTCCAGAAAGGGTTTGCCAAAATCTTTTAAAATTTTAAAGTTAAGTGTTAAATTAAGTTTTACAATAATACATAGAGTTCCATGTGTGCTTTCAAATAAACAGCATATACCTAAAACTGGGGGAAAGAAAAACAACCCATGCAGAACAGTTACTCTCTTGTAAGCAAGTTAATGAAATTAGTGGAATGGCTGTTACATCATCTCCATGAGAAGGCTGTGCTGGGCAGGGTCTCAGTGACTTGGCATCATAAGCCCTGTATGAACACGGATGACCCTCAGGATGAAATTCTTTTAATTCAGATTCTCCCAGAACCTCACCTGAAACAGAGGTGCAGGGGAAGAACCAGAATTATCAGCAAGTGTGATTAGAGGAAGCCTTAAATGAATTGCAAAACTGAACTGCTATATATCCTTATATGGACCATGATATTATCTTTCTAAAAATTATTTTAATCTACCGTACATTAAAAGCCCCTATAATGTCCCAGATATTATAAAAAGCACTTGATTTGGGTTATCTCATTTAATTTTTTTTTTTTTTTTTTTGCGGTACGCGGGCCTCTTACTGCTGTGGCCTCTCCCGTTGTGGAGCACAGGCTCCGGACGTGCAGGCTCAGCGGCCATGGCTCACGGGCCCAGCCGCTCTGCGGCATGTGGGATCCTCCCAGACCGGGGCACGAACCCGTGTCCCCTGCATCGGCAGGCGGACTCTCAACCACTGCGCCACCAGGGAAGTCCTATCTCATTTAATTTTGATAACAATCTAGAAAGTAGGTTTTACTACTTTCCAAGTGCCCCTTTTATTGATGACAAAATGAAGGTTTAGAGAAGTTAAGTAACTTGTCCAGAGTTGCACGGTTAGCAGTGGAACCCATGCCACTGGATCCCAGCATGCTGTCCATGAATCACAGCTTCCTGCAGGCTCTGCTCTACCTTCCGTCTCTAGTAAACCCTGCCAGAGACACGCAGAGCAGTCTCTGATGTCAGTCTTCTTCCTAGGAGATGACACTGAGCCCTCAGTTCTTTCCAGTTTCCTTGAAATGACAAAAGATTTCCATTTCTAATTCACTTGGCAACATTCTCCTCTCCTGTTGGCCTCCAAGAAAGGGAGCCTATTTCTGACACACCTCAATGGTGTCACCTATGACTGGGGCCATTCAGACATGAACGCACCATGCTTGAAACTCTGTCATCCACCACTTTCCCACTCCTGTGTGTGTCCAGCCAATCACCAAGTCCAGTCTGACCTTCTCCAGAAATAATTCTCGGGGTCAGGTCCTTCTTTGGTTCCCACTGCCACCACAATCACCCAGCTTTTAGTGATCTGCAGTGATTGAGCCCTGCTAGCAGAATTTTGCTCGCGTCCTTATTCTACTCAGTATTCTTTAGGGGCTCCCCGTGGCCAACAGGATACAAGACCTCTTTGTGATATTCAAAAGTCCCCTTAGTACCCCACCTCCTGAGCTTCACCCACAGGAACCTCCCCTCCAGAAAACTGGTTCCTCCTTGCCCTTTCAACTCCTCATCAGAGTAAATGCACTGCATCCCTCCCTCTCCCCCTTCCAAATACATCATCCTTCCTCAAAAGCCCTCTTGGGTCTCACTTCTCTCAGAAAACCTACGTACTCGTCAGCCAAGGTGAACAATCCCTCCTTGATCTGTTTGTTCCATTTGGCCTCTGATACCCACATGGGACTTGATAATTGACTCAAAGAGGTGGACTTGTCTTAAGAGTTCGTCTAGTTCCACACTCTCATTTTTCAGATGGGGAGACTATGGGCCACCTGAGATCATCACACAGGCAGTGGGTGGCAGATTAAGAACTCAGGCTCCTGCTATGGAAAACAGTATGGAGTTTCCTCAAAAAATTAAAAATAGAATTACCATATGATCCAGCAGTCCCACTCCTGGGCATATATCCAGACAAAACTCTAATTCGAAAAGATACATGCATGCCAATGTTCACAGCAGCACTATTCACAATAGCCAAGACATGGAAACAACCTAAATGTGCATCAACAGATGAATGGATAAGAAGATGTGGTACATATATACAATGGAATACTACTCAGCCATTAAAAAGAATGAAATAATGCCATTTGCAGCAACATGGATGGGAGCTAGAGAGTGTCATATTAAGTGAAGAAATTCAGACAGAGAAAGAGAAATATCATATGATATCACTTATATGTGGAATCTAAAAAAAAAAGAACTTATTTCAGACTCACAGACTTAGAGAATGAACTTATGGTTGCCAGTGGGAGAAGGGTGAGGGGAAGGGATAGCTAGGGAGTTTGGGATTGACGTGTACACACTGCTGTATTTAAAATGGATAACCAGCAAGGACCTACAGTATAGCACAGGGAACTCTGCTCAATACTCTGTAACAACCTAATTAGGAAAAGAATTTGAAAAAGAATAGATACTTGTATATGTATAACTGAATCACTTTGTTGTACACCTGAAACTAACACAACATTGTTAATCAACTATACTCCCATGTAAAATAAAAAGTGAAATAAAAAAGAAGTGTTATGAGGGAGAAAAAAAAAAGATGTGGTATACATATATACAATGGAATACTACACAGCCATGAAAAGAATGAAATAATGCCATTTGCAGCAACATGGATGGATCTAGAGATTATCATACTAAGTGAAGTAAGTCAGACAGAAAAAGACAAATACCATACGATATCACTTATATGTGGAATCTAAAATATGACATAAATGAACTTCCAAGAAATAGAAATAGACTCACAGACATAGAGAACAGACTTGTGGTTGCCAAGGGGGAGAGGGGGGTGGGGGAGGGATGGATTGAGAGTTTGGGATTGGAAGATGCAAACTATTATATATGGGATGGATAAACAATGTCTTACTGTGTAGCACAGGGAACTATATTCAGTATCCTGTAATAAACCATAATGGGAAAGAACATATATGTATATGTATGGCTGAATCACTTTGCTGTGCGGCAGGAACTAGCACAGCATTGTGAATCAACTATACTTCAATAAAATTAATTAATTAACAAAAAAAGAACTCAGGCTCCTAAATGTCATTCATTCTATAGAATTCCCTCTGCTATAGACACAATGTCCACATTAAAGGCTCTGTTTCTTGCATAGTAAGGGCTGTACTCTGGTCCAAACACCAGAAGTTTACTCAATACCACTCCTAACAGCCTATACCTTACCCACATCTGTCCCCTATCACTTTCGTCATTCTCCCCATATACTTTCTAGATCAGGGTTTCTAAGTGGGTGTTCCTTGGGTCTCCACTCCAAAATTACCTCGTGATTCCTTGTTTGAATGCAGATTCCTGGGTCCCACCCAAACCTACCAAATCAGAATATTTGGTGTAGGATCTTAGAATCTGCATTTTCAAAAGCATCGCAGAGGACTCTTAACCATGCAAGATTTTGAAACCACTGATAAATATATAGCCTATTTTTTTTAATTATGACTTTTCTCATCTGTGTCTGCAAATTCACATTTACCGTAAGGCTCTACTCTTTATTGTTATTAATATTGAAGGTAGAGCCGGCCACGACTGAGTACCCACCATGTGCCCAGAGCCATATCTGGTACTTTTTACAGTTAATAAACATCACCATTGGTAGAAACTAGCACTGGCAGAAAAAACAGTTTACATATAATAGCTTATTCAGTCCTCACAATCGCCCCATGAGATGGGTGCTGTTATTTTGAAAATGAAGGAATACACTCAGCGAGATTAAGTGGCTTGTCCAAGGACACTCAGCTAACGAGCGGCAGAGTCTGCATGTGAACCCAGGTCCAACAACTCCAAAATCCTTAATCCACCCCCCAGTGATCCAACTGGGACAATAGCTCCCCTTTTCAAAGCTTGAGGGAAAGGAAGCCCATGGAATTTTGTGAAATGGTGTGGCCTTGAGTGGATTCCGATTCCAGCATTGTTATGCAGATCAGCATGAGATCTTGGACAAACCTCTTCCAGAACGTGTTTATAATGGCTCATAATCTATACTTTATTTGTTTCCAATAGACATATGAGTTGACTTAGAAAGACATGTACACTCAGGACGCATAAAGGTAGAGAAAAGTAGCTCCGAAACTAGAAAAGAAGGGAGAGGGCAGGGAGAAAAAACTTTACTAGCAACCAAGAAGGAAAGGATTTTGATCACCGAGCAATACCCTTAACAGAAATACATTCTCTTTGGGTGTGTCTAATAAATACATTCTGTTATCTTTGGAAAAGAGCAGTTTTCACAATTACCAGCAATTAATCTGCAGCAAGGATATTCCAGCAGCACTGACTTTCAATTGTAGTGCTTTTTGGGGTCATGGGAGGAGGTGTGTATTCACATGTGTGATTATACATACACACATCTACAGTGTAAGACACCCAAAAACAAGATGCAGACATCCTGCCTTGGACATACTCTGCCTCTGTATTCCAGAATTTATCTACAGGAGGAAGCAGTGTGGTGGAGGAGTGCACAGGGTGTTGGAGTCACATCTGGTTTTGAACCCTGGCTTTGTGCCACTCAGAGCTGTGATTTCTAAGTTCCCTTAATCTTTTAATCCATCACCCTGTTCTATGTTCTTTACAGCACTTATCTCTACATGAAAGTATATGTTCATTTGGTGAATTTTTTTTTACTGTCTGTCTCCTCCACAAGAATGTAATTTTCATCAGGGCAGAGGTTCTACTGTGCCTGGCTCAGAGTAGGTGCTCAGTAAGTCTTTGTTGAGTGGATGAATGAGCTGAACATCTTTCGCAGGATTGTTGTGCTCGCAGGTGGAGACCAGCCTTATGTCAGGATTACATCTAGTGTGTTCTGTTCATAAATGTGTCTTTTTTGCAGATTGTCCGAGCTGGAAGGAGTCCTGAAGACTATTCTAGTTCAAAATCCGCACCCCCCCCCCAATTTTACAGATACCAGACTGAGCCTCTCCAGCCCGATTAGGTGACTTCCCAGTACATAGCTTCAGTAAACCAAACATGAGAGCCCACAACTCCTAACTCCAGGTCTGGCATCTTACCACTGCAAAGCTCCACCAGCCACTGTGCTTGACTCAGTGTGTGTTCCTCCTGCCAACGTTCTGATGCATTTTGTTGAACAAACAAATCATTTCTGGCTAGACACCCCTGGCATTTTCCTATGCTCCAGGAAGTGTGCTAAGACCTTTATAGACATTATTTCACTTGATTCTCATACTAACTCTATAATGTGCATATTTTTATTCCAATGTTTCATATGAATAGATCTGAGGATCTGCAAAGTTAAATCCCTTGCTTTCAACACACGGGTGTTACAGAGCACTCTCTAAACCCTCCTCTTTACCCCCAGTCATCGACAGTGACAATTTGTGGTTCTCCATCTTCTAAGTGCTCTACAAATAAAACTTTAGTCCCCAGAGCTCCCTAACCAGATCGCTGCCCCTAACCTCCCGCCATAGTCACGGGGGCCCCACGGCCAGCAGCACAGAAGCTAAACGATGGCAAAGCTGGCATCTGTTCTGGGATCTGACGCCCATGCCTTCCCTCTTCAACACGAAGTTCTGTCTCCCAAGCCCTACGTACCATTTTCAAAGGAAGTCTTTCTTTCAGGACTCAAAAAAAGTTAGTCCAAAGTTCTGCAGTCTCTAGTTATACTAAAACATCAATCATCCTCTGCTGTCCAGGCTCCCTGTTCTCTAGATTGTTCTCACTAATCCTACAGTTGACAGATGCCTTAGACCCACGTTATCTCCCAGTGCTGGGCTTTAAGTCTGAACCCCAGAATCTGGGAGTGTGATCAGTCGATTAAAGAGTGTATTCTGCAGTTGTTCACCTCAAGGGAAAGGCAAAAGTTCTAGCGAACGGAATACACCCTGGACATTATCCCTGCCACATTTAGGGCTCTCTTACATTCCAAGTCCAAGGCTAACTCTTGTGCATTTTCCCCTCTTTTTAATTTTCTTCTTCCTCAGGTCTGAGTAAGTGTGAGACGTCTTCATACCCCATTTTCTCCCAAAGGTGAAAAAAAGCTACAATTTCTCATAATTTTGCCATTTTGATACCTGGCTGAGAACAGTTATAAACATCAAAGAAGAGCAGATCTGCATGGACCCCAACTGCCACTCCAGATCGTCAAGGACCAGTTTACAGAAGATACAGGCAGTGATTTGTCCAAAGACAGGCGACTAGTTGGTGGCAGCTCCGGAAGCCAGCTCCCTGACTCCTCAAGCCGTGCTCTTTCCCTGAAAGCCACACAGGACAGATGTCCTCTCACTGGGAAACATTTGTTGAGCACGTGTTATCTGTCAACTTCCTAGACATTTTCATCATCTTCAAATGAATTCAGCCTTCCTGGTGAGCTCATGGGAGTAGGAAAACCCAACACTCCTCAGACCTCTTTCCACCGGGGGCCAAACTCCCCTCCCTGCGCAGCCAAGGCCCGCCCTGGCTCACCTGTCCAAAGTCGCTGAGTTTCCTGACCGAGCCTCCGTTCTGCAGGACCACGGCTGACATGCTAGCTCCCAGCGCGTGCGGTCTCCGGAGCTCTGGGGCTTCAGTCGCAGGCGGGTTTGCAAACAGTGCAAACAGCACGTGGTGCTGAGGTTTTTAACCTGGCGTTAGGGAGGAGAGATTCCAAGGTGTCGCCTGCCGCGCTTACCCGCCACAGTCACGCCCCCGGTGGGCGTTGTCCTGACGCGGCGAGCTCCGGGTCACCCCCGCCTGGACCGCTCGGAGGGGAGGGGCAGGGGGAGCGGGCCGGGGAGGGTGTGGCTGGTGACGGGAGTACGGACTTGGCTTGCCCGCCTTGGATGGAGGAAGGCCAACAAGAGAACGCAGGGCCAAATGTGCCCTGGCGATTAGACAGGTTTGGCACTTCTGGGACTCTCAGAAGCCTGGGCACGGGTTCTCTGCGATTGGTGTAAACCTGTGACAGCCGGATGATAACCTTTATAAGAAACAGAGCCAAGATCTTAACTGAGATGGGGGAGGGGGGATTCCTTTCTATGTTACCACTAAGGAAACTGCCTTTTTTGTGCTCTGACTTCAGAACATCACATATAGGTGATGTTGTGAACGCTGGGCAGAGTGGCTAAGGAGCAAAGAGAATAATAAGATAAACGACCTGGGTTGAAATGCAGCCATGTGTCCCGGAGCTGTTTACATCACTGCTGGGAGCACCCAGAAGAGGACGCAAGCTCAGTCTTGCCAGGATGTTTTAAGAATGTGGATAAGAGAAAGAATGAGGTGATGCATTTAACACTTAGTACAGTTCATGCCATATAGTTAAACACTCCATAACTAGAAGTTATTGCTTAAAAGTATGCAACAACAAATGCTTACTGCGGACCCCTCTGTTGCATGCCAGGTGGTACTGGGGATACAGCAGTGACTTAAGTGGAGGACCCTGCCTCCTGCCCACACCCGTGCTGCCATTCTGGGAGGGAGACAGAAAACAAACAAATAAATAAGTTTAGGCAGAGCTAAGCCTTCTGAAGAAAATAAAATAGGGAGATGGGCTAGTAGGCAGGAAAATGTCATTCACCTCCGTTTTTTCAGACCCAGGAACTGAGACGAGGCATTCATTGCCACCAGGCAAAACAAAGTATAAAAGAGCACCGCAGAGTCAGAAGTTCAGAAAGGATGTGAAAAAATCAAGGGCATCAAGACCTTGAGTGCCTGCCTAATATTTAGCCAGGAGAGGGCAATGGGCTAAGAGAAAACAAGCCAATAATAGAGGTTGCTAGAAATCCGCCCCCTCCCCTCCCATAATCCTTTGACGGAATGACCAAGCACCTTCCAAAAGAGAAAAAAAATCTCAGATTCAGGATTCAAAACAAACAGATGAACTCCTGATTCCACCACTGATTAACTTTGGTCAAGTCCATGCCTCAGTTTCTTTGTCTTTAAAATGGGGCTTTAAGGGTTGCTGTTTAGGATTCTTTGAGCCTGTATGATGTGCCAGGCTTTCTACTGACTGCTAAGAAGACAGATATACGTTAAGTGTAATTTCTGTCCAAAAGAAGTCCTTGGGTGTGTGATTAATATTCTCTACGGTAAGTTGGAAGATCAGTGTTTTTGAACATGGAAGGGCAAGACCTTGACTTCCACCCTCAGGAGAATCGGTATCCTTTATCTGACTCCAGTGGTTTTCTAGTGTGGTAGACATGAAATGAAGAGTTTTACTGCACCCTAGGATTGCCTTGCAAACATCACGTCATCCCTTGATGTTGCTGGCATACTAAGGAGAGCAATGAATGTGACAGCGCCTGTTGTATTGCCATATAACAGGCATGCAATGAATGAAAACAGCAGTAACAGCTACTTACTTACATGCACATTGTATGTTAGACACTGCCAAGCTCTCCCCGTGCATGATTTCATTTCTTCCCTCATAAACTTGAACCGTGCACCCCCACTTTATAAATAAGGAAACTGAGACACAGAAAGTTTAGATAAGTAGTTCAAAGTCAAACTACATTTCACCCAATTCCAAGAGACTGGCTCATAAATACTCTTCCTTCCCTTTTTAAAATAAGACCAACACTGACTTTCAGGACAACAAAATAATAGCATACTTCTCTTTTCTTTTCACACCTACTAAAAATGGAATTCTTAATTTCCTCTCACATAAAAATGCCCCGGATCTGTGTTGGGAGGAGAGCGCAACTAGTTGTCTGCTACTTCAGAGAAAATCACTTAATAGCTTCTTTTAAAAATTATTCTGGCAAAAAGGAAAACCGTATCCATGAAATAAGATAAAAACTCACTTAAGATGAGATTGATGGTGACATGAATTTTGTAGATGATTTTCAAACTATCATTTTAATTGGGATGGAATATAATGTGTTGCTGTATGAAAAAGGGCAGTGCTGAGTCCTAAGAAAATTGATGTAGAAGGAACATTCAAGAATTCAGCCTATAGACCACTGAGATATTGTGAATGGCCAGAAAGGGGTGGGCACCATGTCGCAAGATGTGCAGTTGTGTACCCGGTAAACTTAGGGCTGACCTTCATTGATTTGGAAGTTGAAGATTTCCCAATCACTGCATGTTATCAATCGCTTTTCATTTAACCTCACAGGTAGAGAAGTAAGTTAATCATAACCTCTGAGTTCATGGCCAAAAATCAAAGCTTCCAAGGCCCCTCTCTTGTTTTATTTATTCATTCTCTTTTATCTTCATTCCCCACTCCCATTCCCTTACCCCAGAGGCCACATCCTTAACATGTTTTAATATTTAGCCATGGATTTGTTAAATGCAGGGAAATATTGGAGTGTGTACGTATTTTTCATGGATATGAGTGATGTCGTAGTATAGATTTACTATGGTATATACATGTACTATAGATTGCATGGTTTCTAACTTTTTTCTTTCAGCTATGTTCTTAGGATGTAGCCATGCTGCTGAATGTACTGGTTCTTTGTACTTTTAACTGGAGTAGAGTATTCCACCGTGTGTATCCACCACATTTGATTTCTCCATTCCCCAGTGATGGACACCTAGGCTATCTCTAATTTTCCACCACCCCAAACAATACTGCAGTAAGCAACCTCATCCTTGTCCGCTTATATACCTGTGTGAGAATTTTTCTGGGATAGAAGGGTAGGGTCCTGAATCAGGGGGAACGTGCGTTCTTAATTTCACAAAGTACTGCCAGACTGCCCCTTTGAACAGCTTGTACTAGTCCACACTCCCACAAGTAGGGCAAAAGAGTTCCTGTTGCTGGGTATCCTCAGTATTTGGCTTTTTCCAAGTGTCTGATTCTTTGCCAGTCTACTCAGTGAGAAAAGGTATGTTCTTGCTGTTTTTAATTTGCATCCCTCCTCTAACGAATGAGTTTGAGTACCTCTTTCTACACCATGCCACATAAGATTTCCCATACTTTCAATAGTTCATTATCAAATACTTTGCCTATTTTTCTGTTGGGTTTCCTGGTTTTTGTCTTGATTTGCAGGAATAATTTGTATGGTCTAGATATTACCCTCGTGCCTTTCTCAAGTCACAAAGATACCATCTCCCAATCTATCACTCTCAGTTAACTGTCAGCTGATGTCTTTCCTTGAGAAAAAATATAATTCAGATGTAATAAAAATCCATCTTAAAATAATGTTGTGGTTTGTGCTATTGGGGTCTTTTTAAGAAGTCCTTCCTCATCCCTAAGTTGCTAAGATATTCTCTTCTTTCTTCTGTCATCCTTAGAGTTTTCTCTTTCACAGTCAGATCTTTAATCTTTCTGTATCTCTTGTATAGGGGATATGGTAATCACCCAGTTGTTTTTTCTTCTCCCTCCATATCATGAGTCAGTTTTTTAATAACATGGGCAAATACTTTTCCCCAATTTTTAGGTCAGAATTTTCTGAGTTGAGATGAAATTGCCATTTATACCTGAGTCTTTCTCTAAAGCTTAATTTTATTCCATTGGTTTATTGCATTATGTCTCCTCTTGCGCCCATATCATACTGCATTTATTATTACAATATGGTTTGGTAGTATATCTTAATATCTGGTTGTCAAGTGTCCCTTCTTGACTGTATTTTTTCCCAAAGTTTATTTGTCTATTAATGCACACTTATTCTTCCATATTTCAGCTGAGACATTAATTGCTTTAACTCTGAATGTATTGGCTAATCTAGGGACACTTGTGTTAAACAGGAGCAGTCAAGAGTAGACATACGTGCTAGGTCCCAATTTGTTATGAATGCAGCCAAAGTTTCTCCATCAATATTATGCTAAATGTATGTTTTTGATGTTATAACTATCATCAGGTTTATGAACCCCTCTCTGCCCCCTGTGTGCTGAGCCTTATTTTTATCATAAAGCAATGAATTTAGCAAATGCTTTTTCTACATCTGCTGAGAAAATTATGTGACGTATTCCTTTTAGTCTATTAATGTGATGAATCACATTGGTAGATTTTTTTAGATGTTAAACTCTTCTTACAAACTAGGATAAACCTTCCTTAATTATGATATATTAATTTTTATTACACTATTAGATATGGTTATCTTATGTTTTATGTGAGATTTTCCCGTCTCTGTTTATTAGTGAAATGAAACTGCAATTTTATTACTTGTACCATCATCACCCTATTTTGACATCAAGATTACTGTAGCCCTACACGAGGAGTTGTACAACTTTCCCTGTTTTTATAATTTCTGGAACAACCTATAAGATAGAAATTATTTGTTTCATGAAGATTTGGTAGGGTAGGACCTCTTGTAAATATACTGGACCTGAAAGTTTGGGAGGCAGGAAAAGTAATGGACTATAGTTCAACTTATTTAACTATTATTGGCATGTTTATGTTTTCTGTTTCTTCTCATTTTATATTTTTTTCAGAAATTAATTCAGTCTGTCAGGGTCTCAACAAAACTAACATATTATTGTTCAAAACATTCTTTTCTTATTTTGTGAAGTTCTATTGTGTCTACCTTTATTTTTCCTGTTTCATTTTGTATTTTGTTTATTTGAATCTTCTCTTATCCTGCCAGATATTTGTCCAATGTGAGTCAGCATTACATAAGACTGCTCCTCTTTATTTTTTGTGTTGTCATTTATTTCATTGTTTCTCCCCACTTTTCTTTATTATGCCTTTGTTTGAGCTTGTTTTGTTGTTCTTTTCCCAACTTCTTGAGTTGAACACTTATTTGTTTTTTTCTTCTTTTTTTCCTGATAAATGCATTTAAAATGAAATGTTTCTAAGTACTGCTTTGGCTGTGTCTCATTAATTTGATACAGTCAGTGTATTTTACGATTGTTTGGTTCTAAATTTTGAATATAATTTTCTCAATAATCCAAGGGTTATTAGTAATCTACTATTTAATTCAAGGTACTTGAGATATTTTTAACTTTCATTTCTTAATTTTTAACTGAATTACATCATGGTTAAAGAGCCCAGTCTTTATGATTGTGATTTTTTGGAGTTTATTGAAGCTTTCTTGGTGGCCAAGCACATGTGGTCAAGTTTTGTAAATGTTTGGGCATGCTAGCAAAGAATAGGTATTCTTTATTTCTCGGATATAGGTAGAGAGATAGATATAGATATTTTAACATACTCATTTCAGAAGTTAATAAATCAGACAAAAATGATGTAGAACACAAACCATACATTCAAACGTTTACACATAGATTATAAGTATGTATGTATACATACATATCTTGTGTTTTAATCTAATCTGATAATTCCATCTTTTTATTAGAAAGTTTAACCCATTTACATTTATTATAACAACTTTTATGGTAGGACCTACTTCTGCTATTTTATTTCATATTTTCTATTTCCTGCACTTTTTATTTCATTTCTTCCTTTTGAACCTTTCTATAGAAGAATAGATCAAATTTTCTTCTTATGATTAAGAAGTTATCCTATTTGTTTTTCTTTGCTGATTGTTATGACCTGAAATATTTGTGTCCCCCCAAAATTTATATGTTGAAGCTTAATCCTCAATGTGGTGGTATTTGGAACTGAAGACTTTGGGAGATAATTAGGTCATAAAGGTAGAGCCCTCATGAGTGGGATTAGTGCCCTTATAAGAAAAGACATGAGAGAGTTTGTTTCTTCTCTCTCTGTTCTTCACTATGTGTAATATAATGAGAAGATGCCTATCTGGAAACAAGGAAGGGGGCTCTCACCAAACAGTAGATCTGCCGGCAGCTTGATCTTGGACTTCCCAGCCTCCAAAACAGTAAGGAAAAAAAAAATTTGCTGTTTTATCCACCCAGTCTATGTATGGTATATTTATTATAGCAGACCAAAACTGACTAAGATACTGGTTATCTCTGTTATTTATTTTTTCCATTGAGGTATGATTTTTAATTTCATTATTTGTGTTTGAAGAGTTAAACACTCCTGTGGATCAAAAATCCAAAAGTAAAAGCATAAATAGTGAAAATTCTGTCACACTCCCATATCCTTCAGGCACCTGATTCTCTTCCCCAAAGACAGCCAATGTTATTATTTTCTTCCAGAGACTTTTAAGCAGATATGTGTTTGTATTTGTGTGTGTACATGTATTCTTTCTCCTCCTTTCAAATAGTACCACAATATACATGATATCTTGTCATTTTGAACTTTTAACTTAATAATATGTCTTGAAATCACCTGTTTACTACGTATACCTTCCTCATTCTTTTTTAATCGCTCCATTGTACTTCTTTCTATGAATTATCATAATTTAATTGGTACTCTGTTAATGAACATTATTGTAGTTTCCAATCTTTTGCCATTACAAATAATGCTGTGATGAATAACTTTGTATATGTATCATTTTACACATAAGTTAGAATATGTCTGTATGAAAAAAAGACTCTAGGTAGAATTTCTGGGTCAAAGGAGTGGGACATTTATCATTTCAATAGATATTAAAAATTATTAATTATCCTCCAGAGGGTAACCATATAATTTATCATCCAAACTGGAATTTTTTGATAGTGAAAGGAGTGCTAGTGATAATTACACTGACACAGCAGATATAAATTGGAACTATCCCAGGCAAATCATTATGTGTAGTTTCCCAATCCATATGGGTTCTACCAATTTATATGCTACCAGAAAAATGTGAGAGTGTCTATTTCCTATAATTTTCCAACCTAATATGAGGTTGCTTACCTCAGTATTGACAAATCTTGACAAGTAGGTTCAGATACACAGAAAGACCAGACATCACTTGAGTAGATCAAACAAATCAGCTGAGTCAGAATTCACAGCAAAAAGGTTATCAACATTATCTAGGGAGAAGCAGGGCTATAGCCCTCACAAGTGAGTACACACACGTGGATGGTAATATCTGAGTGAATGAGAGACATATCAGACCTCATGGAAGCTTGGCACTCGCCTTCACACCAACCTGATGACCATGAGACTAAAACACGTCTGGACAGAGCCTTGCCTGGATCAAACAGAACTCATTGAATGACAAAATATTGATAATTACTGAAGCTAGGTGATAGGTAATTATTTTATTATCTCACTTTTATTGTATTTTTTGTCAATTTCCATAATAAAAACTTTTAAAAAGAGAAAAAAAAAACAGAACTCATTAACCTCATCCATACATTGCATAAGCTTATGAAGACGCTACAGCACAAAATCTAGAACCAACTTCCCACTTATCAATCTCTTCACGCTAACATGAACTGCGTAAGCCAAGAATGTTTATGAATTTATTGCTGTGGGAGCAGAACAAATGTTAGATACCCAGACATGTGGCCTTTAGGCCAGCCATGAGGCCTCTTCTGCACTTAACAAATTTTAAAATCCTTGACAATCTGGAGGAAAAAGAAACTCATTATGGTTTTAATTAAAATATCTTTTCTTTTGAGCATGGTTTCTATTTACTTTTCTGTGAACTATTTATACCTTGAGTTATACCCCTGCCCTTTACATTTTAAATCATCAGGCAGCACAGAGGCTTGGGCTTTATCCCAAAACCCTGCCCCCAGCCCCAGTTACACTGCACTGTGGATGATACCTGTTCTCCATGGAAGCATCTATAGTTATAATCTGGTATTGTTGTTCTTGGCACACACACAAAAGATGTCCAAATTATGATCATTTCTTTAATGGGGAGTTTTGTGTTTAGCATGAAGATTTCCCATTGGGGGACTTTAAACATGGCTCTGTGGTCTGGGTGATAGCTTCTGACTTAGAGAGGTTCAGCCCACAATAAATTGTCTCTTTGGGGTCATCTCACCATGCAGCCTAGTTCAAGTAAAACATACCTTCGTCCTGTCAATGGTGGAATCTAGCTTGCTCTCACTGTGGCCATCCATCCATGTTCAATATTCAAATAAGCTAGAGAGCTTCTTGCCTTTATACATGAGTTAGGCATAGTCCCTACATCCCCCAAATTCCAGAGAACAAAGGCCAAGCTCTCTGTTACGTTCTTTTTAACCACCCTAACTTGGTATAAGATGAAGAGGAAAGATGTCTGGAAAGAAAGGAGAAATGTGACAGCACACTTATCAATGGGAAGAAAAAATTTCACAGCACACTAACAAATCTCTCTCTAATAAAATTCTCTATTCCGATCGTTTGTGTTGGTCTCTTAGACTCCTCTTATAAATCCTTAAAGTGAGTGATGAGTTGAAGGTTGCAAAATGGGCCTCACCATCTCTTAGAGTGTCCTGTAAGAGTCTCAGACTCCAAAACAACAACCACAAAACCATGACATTTAACATACCATTAGAGTAGTAGCAGAGCCTATGGGTCTCAAACAAATTCAGATGTTCCTTTAAGTGTGTAACTAGGGCCATGCATTTATGTAGAATTTAGAAAAGGAGAATGTTGGGAGGTAATTTCCCCAGCATTTCTGCATGTCTTGGACTACCTTTCCAAGGGTATTTGCACAGCAAACAGCCTTGGAAGTGGGAGATAGTATCTCCCTCTGGGTCAAAGGGCAGATTTGTTTCCTGATCAGCATAATAGATAGATAGAGAACCTCTCCATCCCTGAAGAAATTCTATCATAATAAAATCTTTCTCCCCTCCCCAGAGAAGATTTTTGTTGTTCCAGGGTAAAGAGAATGCCTCTCTTTGGAGAGGAGGATGGGAAAGTTGCCATCAACCCTTAAATAAGACCAGAGTTTCCTAAGCTCAGTATTCCTCAGCTGTGATACAGATCCAGTGTGTGCTCAGCACCCGCCCAGATTCACTCTGCTTTGACACCCATGGACTTGAGGGACAAGGGGAGCCAGTGTAACCCTGAAACATGTTGCCTGTTTTGCTCCGAGCAATTTACTGCCTAAATTCATTTGGGCTTGTTGTTTCCTTACTGGCCAATTTCTGGAAGTTTGGCATGGCCTAGTAGTTACACTGATATTTGGGAACTGCTCAACCCACTTGATGCAGAAGAAACAAAGATGTGGCATATGTGGCGAGCTGCCCCATTTTCTTTCCTTCTCTCTCAGGAAATAGAAGCTCTGAATGTTAGCTAGCCAGCCCCAAGGCCTCCCAAAATAAAAGCATTTCCCAGGCTTCCTTGCAGCTAGATGTAATTACAGGTCTAACATTTGACCAAGGAAATGCAAAGAGAAGTGGTCTGTGCAACATCTAAGAATTGTTCCTAAAGGAAGCTGCCCTTCTCCTTCTCTTTTCTCCTTTTTGCGGGTCAGAATGTAGAAATGCTGACTGGAGTTCGAGGAGCCATATTGGATTATGAGGTAAAAGTGGGAATGGGGGCCATGATTTTCAGAGCAAAAATAGAGAAGGATCAAGATAGAAGGAGCCTGGTTCTTGACACCATGGACCATCACTCCAGCAGCCTTGGACTGCTGACTTAGACATTGACATAAGAGAAAAATTAACTTCTATTTCTACTTTGTTTATACCCATGTATAATTTTGAAATTTCTGCCACTCACAACTGAATCTACTTCCAGCAATAGAAGAGATGTGGGGATGTTCTTTAAGATGGATTTATCTGTCCAAGCACTACTCTTTCCTTATCAGAATTTAAAGAACAATGCAATGTCTCGCTGGAAAAATTTAGGATTCCTACCCTTCCACCCTGCACCCTGCACAGGCAGCTGGCTGTGAGCTTCTTCAGAACCTCACTTCTATGGTCTGCTTCTTTTTAGTCTAACTTTTCCCACACAGACAACCCAGAAATCTGAAGATTGCTATCAGTCAATGCCCACACAAACTAACAATTAATGTATGAAGAGGTTTTCATCAAAATAAAAATTAAGGCAGGCTATTCTAGGAATTCTTAGCAGAACTTAGACATTTCCTTGGGGTATAATAAAATCAGTTGGTAAACCAAATGCACTTGATCAAATTTATTAAAGGTACATATATAAAATCTTAAGACTCTGGAGCCATTACTTTAGCATCCTTCTTGGCGATCAGATTGAAGTCACTGTGTTGTCATTCATACACTCATTCATTAAATAAATATTTGTTGAGTATATTCTATGTGTTGGTCACTGTTCTAGACAGTGATGAGCAGGACATTCCATGCTCTCATTGATTTCACATTCTATTAGGGGACATGACCAGTAAACAGGAAAAGAACAACAACAACAAAAAAAAACAAGATACACTCACTACTGATATGGCCAAGAAGAGATCAAGTCTTAAAAAGAGGTATTATAAAAGAGATAAACTGTTTTGAAGAGGCTGATTTAAGCCGGATGCACAAGGAAGACCTATTCAACAAGGTAATATTTGAAATGAGAACTGAATTATGAGACAGCGCCACTCCAGATGCAAAGATATGAGGGGAGAAGGGTCCCACTGGAGGAAACATCTGCACAAAATCTCTAATACAATGAACAGGGGAATATTTTGAGGAACAGACAGAGGCCAGTTGTGGCTGAAGTAGAGAGGGGAGGGGAGAGAGGGAAGAGCTGAGTCTGGAGAGGTGGGCAGGACCAGTTCATGTATTTATAGCCAGTGGGGTACTAAAGCCAGCTCATGTAGTTGTGAGAGAGCTGGTTCTTCAGTTCTGTGAGCCTGTTGCTAAACACGTCCCTGATTATAAACTAAATTATATAAACTTAAAATTAAATAAATTGCATTTAAGACAAAGGTTATAAATCCTCAAGATTTAATTATTTCATAATTACTTTACTCAATTTTATCATCCATGCTCTTAAGGTTATTTACGCCCATTTTATCTGGACGGTAGAAATACTACATAATAATATGCTACCACACCTCTCTTCTCAACATCATACGTACATTGATAGCTTGAAATCTGCCAAAGTGGGAATGTTTACTCCATGGAAATCAGCAAACACTACAAGTCAGGGGTGAAGTCAGTGGGTTGTTAAACATTTACCACCATCCCACCAACAATAGTGACAGCAGCAAAGCCACAAGTAGGACTGGATCGAAGTCAGATGCCTCAGAGGCAGGACAACAATATCAGTCAGGGATGGAAGACACGTTGGGGCAGAGCGGGCTCAGCTACTGGTCAGTAGAGCTATGGCATCAAATCCAAGCAGATAAGGGTAAGATTCGGTTTAAGAAAAATCCAAGGTCAAAGCCAGGGGAAGCTGCCGCAATAGTGGGGCTTGGTAAGGGCTGGTGCTCAGCTGGTCAACGCAAGTACTGCCTCTTCCAAAAAGCACTTCCTCCAGGTGGGAGCCATCACCCCTTCTTGACTCAGATAGCATCTTGACTTTTCTTCTGTAACTAAACACATAAATTCTCTCGTTGTCTTGTTTTCACTGTCTGTCTCCTCCTTCTAGATTAAGAACTCTCAGACTAGAGACCAAATCTTAGTCTTTCTAAATTCCAGGACTAAGCATGGTGTCTGGTGCATAATACTAAGTACACAATTCATATTAGTTTAATCAGAAATGTAGAAAAATATGTACAAAAATGTTCAGGTCAGAAAACTTTGGGGGGGGAGTGAAAACTTCATCAACAGGGGAATAATTAAATTACACTTCATTCACATAGTAGCCATACAAGTTATTTTTTAAATCATAAACATTTATCATACTTAAAATGCACACAATTCAACCCATGACAAATAAAAGTCAAATATATAGTTTTGTATTCCCCATTGTGTAAATATGCCAGGAAGAATACAAAAACAACAAAAAAGAATGAGAAAGAGGCGTTTTCTTTAGACTGTGGGATTGGGAGAGGGGTTTTTTTGTTGTCTTTGTTGTTATCTCTTCCATTTAAATGTCTATGAGGAAGGAAATTTGCAAAGAAAGAAGGTAGCTTGCCTAGAAAACTTGCCCAAAGCCATGTTGGATTTCTAATTAGACGTAAATGAGCTATCCTTCAGCTTTATTCTTTCCATCTCATCCTCTCTGGAAAGAGAAAGGGACAAATATTTATTCTGCATTTAAATATTTATTCAGTATCAGGCATATTGCAAAGGTTGTCTTACTTAATTCATTCTATTGTATAAGCCAGTGAGAGAGATTTTGAATATTCCCGTTGTATGGATGAGGAATCTGAGATATTGTGGTCTTGTAGGAGAGGAGGCAAAAGACCTGGGGTGGTGATGTTAGTCTTGAGAAAAATACTCGTCATCATTTCCTGTTTACTCTTGAGCGACAGAAGAGCTCTCTGTGGAAGGTGAGGGTGGTATAAACACCCCTGTCCACTCAGAGACCCCTCTTCCCTGTAGAGCCTTGGTAGGTTTGACCATTTGAAAGCTAGGGTCTTGGTGGCTGCAGTCATTACTCATTGAGTGATAAATTTGGGAAACACATCTACTGAGGCCCACAGCCTACCAGACCGATGGGATGCTCAGTTTCTTGGTAAAACACATGCATGATCTTAGACATAGATTCTTTTTCTAATTCTTCTGCATCTGTCTCACCAGGGGGAAGCTGGCTGAACTCTAAGGTTGAGGAGACACTGGGGGGACTAGAAGTGAGTGAGATTCATCCATACAACCTAAAAATATATGTTAAGCTTTTGCTGCAATACTGGCACTGTTTTAGATTCAAGGATGTAACTGCCTCCCTGAGTTTGTGTTCTTTTTAGGATGTGGACCTTAATAAAATTACAGGAATAAATTCAAATTTACAGCTGTAACAGAGGACATGAAGGAGATGTACATGATACTGAAAGAGCCTTTCCCCAGGAGGTTTTCTTGATCTCAGAATATGAAGTAGAACATACCTAGATGAAAGAGGAAGGGAGGAACCTGGAACTGTCTGGAAAGTTCCAGGCAGAAGGAGCAGCATATGCAAAAGTATGTGGTGGAAACAGTGGAGAACGTGGTTGAAGATGCAGCTGGAGAGCTAGAGAAAGCCAGACCATGCAGAGTCTTGTAGACCATTTTAAGATTTTTTTTTTTTTTAATCTTTAGGCTGAAAGAGTTGCAAAGCCATTGAAGTATGTAATGAGACGGTGTTTCTCTGAGATTTGCATTATCACGAGATCACTCTGGCTGAAGTGTGGAGAGTGGAGGTGGGGTTGGGGGCAGGGCAAGAGCAGTTAAGACGTGATTACATTTGTCCTGGTGAGAAATGGCCATGGTTCCTTGGACTAGAATGGTACTGATGGTAGAGACGAAGAAAGTAGGATGCATTTGATAAGGACTTAGAAGGTATCCATTTAGATATGGTGGGTGAGGGTGAAAAACAAGTCAAAGATGATTCCTAGGCTGCTGAGTCGATGGAGAGAGTGCCATTCTCAGAGATGGCTCCATGTTTGCTCTTGACAGACCAAAGAGATCCATTGAGTTGGGCTCTCCAGGCTAACCATTGAAAAGATGCCTGTGGAACTGAAACTCATTGGGATATTAAGTTAAAGGTGGAGAACCTAGACCTTCCTTTATGTGTGGTGTTTCTAAAAGCAATTTTTCTATTTTGTATTTTACTTTTTGATTTAGAGAGTATTTTCACATACATTATCTGTAAGATACAAATTATTCTTTCCATTTTGAAAATGAGGAAAAAATTAAGTGATTTGTCCAAAGTCACACAGGCTATCTTGAGTCCAAATTCCATGCTCTTGTTGCTTAACTTCAGCCATTCAATCATTCATTCAGTCATTCAATATATGTCTACCATTTACTCACAGGCACTGGAGGCAGATTTATTATGGAGCTTATGAAGCTAAAGCATTAGGGTCCTGCACGTACATAGACTCCTTCATGGCTCCTGGAGGGACTCTAGCAATGGTTCATATATAGACATATATTTCTGTAAAATTTTCCAAAGAGAGTTAAACCACAATCAGGTAAGACTGCCGTCTCTTTCCACTCTGATGTCCTCTTCATCATACTTTTCATGCAGAGTGGCCCAGACATCATTGAGATCAAGCTAAGAAGAAGTTAAGATGAAGTTACATTTATTGAATAGTTTGCATTTAGTGGATGCATTTATGTCATCTGCAGTCATTTTCATGGATAGCTCTCGCTGCTTGTCTACCTGTAAGAAGTGTTTCAGGAACACTCCTACTGTTCACTGCCCTGGGTCACTGAGTCTTAAGGTTCGAGGTCAGAAGCCTTGAGAGTGTGGTCTAAGTGCCCAGTTTTCTTCAGCCCCTGGTCAAAACAGTTTCCTTTCCGGGGATCTAATGCACAACAAAGTGACTATAGTTAACAATACTGTATCGTATACGTGGAATTTACTAAGCAGGTGGACCTTATGTGTGCTCACCACATGCGCGTGCACACGCACACACACACACACACACACAGTGAAAAGAAGAAAAAGAAAATGGTAATTATGTGAGGTGATAAGTATGTTAATTAACTTGATTGTGGCGACATGAACAGCAAAACATCAAGCTGTACACCTTAAATGTATGCAATTTTAA
Source organism: Lagenorhynchus albirostris (assembly GCF_949774975.1). Lineage (NCBI taxonomy): Eukaryota > Metazoa > Chordata > Mammalia > Artiodactyla > Delphinidae > Lagenorhynchus > Lagenorhynchus albirostris. Next base: position 19,111,223 of record NC_083105.1, on the reverse strand, counting down.
TTTGTCAATTAGTTATACTTCAATAAAGCTGGGGGAAATATCATATGCTTGGGCAACTCCCCCAACCCCCCAATTTAAAAAAAGACCTGAATTTCTTTCCTTGTTAGGAATATACTTGATAATAAAGCATGAGGATGAGAAGGAATCGATGGAAAGTTAAGATTTCCAAGGTGGAGCTTCTCTGAGTGCAGACAACACCCAAGATATAGCCTTGAAACAGCATAGCCAAAGAGGAATGGAGGTTAAGTTTGTTGGAGTCTCAAAAGTCGAGGAAACGAGAGGCTCTGTGCTCGGTAGGTTGTTCCAACGGCCCTTTTCTTCCCACTGCAAATTTTTGCCAATTCTTCGGGGCCAGCATCAAAGATCATCCCTTAATAACTTACCAATCCTCTCCACCCCCTTCAGAAGTCAGCAGGACACCCCTTAACCCAAAGAAAGTATATTCATGAGACTAGTGTAACTTCTTTATCAGAAGAGATTAATTCTTCATAGCTCTGAATAATGGAGACTGTGTCTTATCACCTGAAATGCCTCTAGAGTACTAGTTCTCCATCTTCAGTGTACAAAAGGACTACTCCATAGCTTGTTATAAAGGCCAACTGGCCAGATTATGACTTGGTGGGTCTGGGATGAAGCTTCATAATCTGAACCTTAACAGCACGTCATGTATTTCTAATGTAGGTATTGTGTGGACGTGATACAGACAGCACGGTGCTCTGTGCTTGAACTGAATTGTATGGGATAGAACTAGTAAAATCAACTTGCAATGAATGGAATTACAAGAGTTTCACGCAGTCCTCACTGCAGTTCAAGAAATAACCGGCAGGTGGCGGGAGACTCATACAACCCACCTAGGAGGACTTCGAGCTTCCATGGCCGCCAAATCCCAAACCAAAAACTGCTCAGGAAGTCAAAGGGAATCCTGTGACCCAAGCAAAGCCGCCTTTAGCCAGAGTGGTGAGTTTCTTCTCTTTGCATGTGAATCCTGATGAGCCAATGGCCCATCTCTTACTCTGGCCCCCAGGGCTGAAGTTATGCTGACCCCATAATGCAGCCTCTGGCCCCTAGGAACCATGTTCCTGGCACTAGCAAGGACTGGTCTCCATCATGAAGCAGTATGAGGTCATGTGCCTTCTGAAGGTCCTTGCAGTAAAGATCAGCAAAAGATGTTTGTCTGCTCAAAGAGGGAAGCTGTTGCCAATAGAGGGTCATGTGGTCGTGCCTGTATTGTCTGTGTAGTCAGAGCTGAAGGGGAAGCATTTTACTCAGTCCCCTTATTTTTTAGACGGAGAATTGTCTAGGAGAGAGTAAGCCATTTGCCCAAGGGCACAGAGATAGAAAGTTCCAGAACCTGGAGTCTGTCTGACTTCAAGTGGCTAGCCTTTTCACTGCACTTGATACTACAGGTGTTAACGGGTGTGTGCGTGTGTGTGTTTACTTTATTAGTGTCTGCTCATGAATTATTGTCATACAGGAGAAGCTGGGGGTGACCGTCTGGTGGGGGAAGAGGGGTTGGACGTGTTTGCATCAACAAGTCCGCTTTTTACCTAGATCGTGTATTTACTTGGGGGTAACCTGGAGGATGAGGGAGGGTGAGAGTACACACTAACAGAGCATGAGGGGAGAGGGCAGAGGGCTCTCCATTGTTTTTAAACTGTGTTTTAATGGACCTTCTTGTCTTATACTCCTCCTTTTCTGTCTACTAAACTAGAAGCTGACTGAAGGCAGATTGTCTTATTTATCTCTGATTATATTCAATAGTTATTTGACGAATCAGTGAGCATGTCAACCTTGATCATTTGGGGATCCAAGCAATATTTTCTAACATCTGAGATGAATAGCACATACCTCCTGTGATGTATTTCAGTATGCTTATATTTAATTGAGAAATGCATATACAGTGTTCACTCGGTGCCCAGCACGGTTCTCAGCGTTTTACAAATATTAACTCATTTAATTCTGTTTTTGTTGCTGTTTATTTAAGGTTTCACGACAACGAATAACCATGTATCAGAAATTACCCTCTTCCTCTCCCTCCACCTCCTACCCCAAAAGACTCTGCAAATGCTAGGTCTAGGGAAGGGGGAGCGGGGAGGAAAGAGTTCAACTGTCCCACTTTGGGGGCCCACAGTTGCCCAAGTAGACGCTGGGCCCTGGCAGCGGCCTCTTTCTTGCTAACCTGGTGCGAGCAAACTTTCCCCTTGGCCGGCTGGGGCCAGCGTCAAGGTCTGCAGCGAGGTGCAGACAGCTCTCAGCCGCTGGCTGATTTATAGGCCAGAGCATTCCCCGGCCGCGCCGCAAGGAGTCGGGCTGAGCTCGGACTTTGGGGAGGTGATGATGGACACAGGACACGTGGCCACACAATGGGGACACACGACTGACCTCAGTCACTTCGGCAAACTGCCCCTGTTTTCAGGAGGCGGCAGGAGCGTTTCAGGAGCTCCAGCTCTAGGGCCCCGGGCGGCGCCTGCGTTCCTCTCCCCAGCAGGCAGCGCCCCTCGCCCGCCCCGGTGAGCGCAGAGGGCGCCCAAGGGCCTGCTGGGCCCCCGGAGCTCTCAGAGGCCTCTGACCCTCAGCCCCAAAGTCCTTCCCTCAGCATGCGAGCCTTGGTGCCTTCCATATTTTGTAAAGAAAGGCACACGAACCATCTCCGCTTGGGGGCTGAGACTGGCCAGGGCGCGCTGGGAGTGAACTTTCCCGGCTGGTCAGATAGGGACACCCGGGTATTTTGCGATGTCACCAGGCGGCCGGGCAGGGCCTGGGTGACAGAGGAAGGGTCAAAAGGGGGGTGGACTGTGCGTGTTGTGTGTGTGGCAGGAGGTGGGGGGCTGTGAGGAGAGGGAATCAGGGGAATGAATAGGGGGTTGGGGACGCCTGCATTTGAGAAGAAGCAATCAAGATACGGAAAAAATAAACGGATTTTTTTTCTTCCCTGCTATATGCAAACTGTCACTTCGGGTTACACTGAGCCTTTATCTGGCTCATTAGCATGAGCTGTGGCTAACGCGCTTAAACCCTCTAATTATTTATCATGCCGTCACGGAGCGGGTCGCCAGCCCGGGGCGCATCGCCACCCCGGGGCGCACTTGCGGGGACCCGGGGCGCAGCGCGCAGTCTGGCTGTGCGCTACCGGGAAAGACCCTCCCCGCCAGGGCCCCGCGGGGCGCTGCTCCACGAGACAGCTTTGCAGAGTTGTTGGGGTGTATCAGAAGTGCCCTCTCCCCAAAACTCACCCGCGGGGAGCTGATGCAGCACTCAACTCTCGTCTACACTCGCGCCCAATCTTCTCTATTGCCACCCGAAGCTGGAGCGACGGGGAACAGGATTTTTGCAAAACTGGAAGGCAAACTAGGAGCTGGGTGGTGTGTTGGGTGCACTCTTTAGAAGGACTTAGGGGACAGCCCAAAGGCTGCAGGAGTCCTCCTTCCAACCCTCCTCCCCACCGAGTTCCAAGAGAGTTCAGAAAGTCGCGGGTGGGCGGGGGTGGGGGCTGGGGAATGCGCTGGGCTGACAGCCGGCCCACTCACGTCCAGGGTCCTATTCAGAAAACAGTTTCAAAATAAGTTAACCTCCATCGGGTGTTTTTTCCCCCCTCCCTTTCTAATTGTCCCCCCTTCCCCCTCCGTCTCTCCGTTCTCATCTGTTTTATGTTCCTCTGCGTTCTGCCAACTATTTTATCTTTATTCCTTCTCTTTCTCTCTGGCCATTCATTCCTTTTTTGTGTGTGTGGCTTCCCCGGCTGATGTGAGGGCTCGTTACCACCCACTGCACGCTCGCTCCTGTAGCTGAGGTGTTTCTATACAAACTGGAGCGTCCAGTTGTCATATTAATTATTACACTGAGTAATGACTGAAATGGTCAAAATAAGGGGAGAGTCGAGAGCGCTTTTTCTTGCTGCTCAAAGATTCAGCAAAGAAGCCGTGCAACAAAGCACTAATTGGTCCCCAGAAACACTCCGACAAGGCATGGAAGATAGGTTTCATAGAACCCGGCGATTGTGAAGGGGGGAAAGCGCTGAATGGACCCCACGCTCCTTTTCTAAACTCTCTTGCTGAGCAAAAAATGGACCTCTGTTTGAATACTGCCCTGATCCTTGAATACTATACCCAGCAGAGAAAAAATGCACCATTTATTGTAAGTTTTTTTTTTCTTCTCCAGCTATTCATGGGTTCTCTGTGAAGAATCAGCTGGTTTTGTTTACCGTGAAAGACCTTTACTTTATTTCCTTTCTTGGAGGAGGTGGGGAAGCAGGGGGGGAGGGAAGGAGAGCCATGTGCCTAGACAGAGAGGAGCTGGTCTACTGTAACAAAATAGGGTGTAACAAATCCTACAAAAGTTTCGAATGTATTGATTCTTTGGAGAGCTATATAGATTAACGACTTTCTTTATGCTTATCCGAGGAAGGTATTTAATCATAATGTAAATGGGGCTTTAGAAAAAATAAAGACTTAGCAGCGTTATTTCTCCTTATTTGAAGAACTTCAAAAGGATTTGTGAGGTTGGCTGCAAATTACCCCCTCCCCCTCCCGACCTCCCCTCCTTCACCAAAAAGCCACGAGAAAATAATAGTTTGTGCTTTTTTTTTTTTCCAGTTTTTTCCCCCCCTTTGTAAGGCGTATGGAAAAAGCAAACAGATTGGTTTGGAGCATGGATTCCTTAATGCAGGTGCAGGCCTGGCGGCTGTGACCAAGCAGCTCAGCCAGGTCTCTGGTCTGTGTACTTCTGCCCCCGACTGCAACAGCCCATCCCAGGCTGGTCAGACTCAACCCAGGCTGGGCAGCGCCGCTTCCGAACTTACCTTGGGAAGGGTGTATTGGAGACAGCAGACCTCACAGTAATGAACTTCTCATCTCCCCTGGGTAAGACAGTGTCAAGCACAGGCTCGGAGCTGCATACATCCCAGGACAGAGGCCCTGTGTTACAGCTACTGGAGGTGGGTGTCTGCTCTGAATTCCTTGCACGCGCACTTTTCTCAAAGAACCCCGGGTTTATGGGGCTTAACACTCACCAACATTGAAGGCTGCAGCAAAAATCTCCTGTTCAAATCAAGGCTCTGAGGCCTGCGTTCATCTTCGTCCTCCCTTTGCCTTTTATTCAGGATCCACTATAAATATAATTGTATTAAATGATTCATTCAATGGGAAACCTAGTTTCACTTTCAGTATGAACTCCCCTCCCTCCAGAGAAAAAGCACCAAAGGCACTTTTAGAAAGGAGGCCTATCTCCTTTCCGCAGAGAGAAGGTGCACAGTTACGGAGCCTGAGGGTAGCCTGTGAGCAAAGGTGGCCTGGCCTTCAGCTTCGGGTGGAAAGAAAGTGGCGGGAGATTCGGGGCCTCAGCACCGCAGGTCTCCCCGGCAGCCGACTGCTAAGCATCACTAGGAAAGTCATCTCCCACGTAGATCCTGGTGTTGAATGTAGTTTTAATCTAAGGTATGGTCCAGCTTCAGGATCCCCTAACATAGAAGAGGGGTCTGAAGGTGCAGAAACTGAGGCCTTTATTGTACTGGAGGAGAAAGAGGAACCTCCCCATTTTTCTGGGATATCTATATTATGGGTAATACACACCAAAGAGGGTGAGTGTCCTGCCTCCCCATCACAAGAATGGTAACCCCTGATACGTGTGGAAGAATTTGCAAAATGAATTCACAAAAAACAAAAGATTTAATTCTCCTGCAGGCCTTGACAGATAAGCGAAGGGAGTGCCACTACTCCATGTATGAATGAAAGCATGGAACCCTCCTTTTGTGAGTTGTTTTCTTCTGCCTCCACTTCTAGATAAATGGGACCTTGAGTGTCCTGGTCAAGAAAAGCCTGGAAATTTGCTCAGAGTCAGGCCCACTGGGTGTCAAAGGAGCCACAGACAGCTGGAGGGCAGGGCCACTGGCTCTGCTGAAGCCCTTTCCCTCTGCCAGCCATGAAGCTTGTCTGTATTCCATCTGACTTGTTACTGTTTGTGTTTAAAAGAAACAAACAAACACTTGGTTTCTATCTCTATCACCCCGGTTTGCCAGCAAGCATCACCACCATTCCTCAAAAAGGACAGGAATTACCCAGTAATTCCAAAAAGGACGGTGGGACAGGGTGGCATTTGATCTCCAATGGCTGGAGCAATTAGCACAGTGCGGTTCCAGGAAGCTGACAGCCAGGCGTCCTCTTCCCACAAAACCCTTCCTGGGTGGGTTGTGTGAGCAGGGCCTTCCTCCTCGTTTTGGAAAAGGCCATTCCTGTTAATCCCTTTCCATTTGACCTAGTTCTGAGAGCTCCACGTACATCTCTTTGAAATCTCACAACCATTGGAGGTAGGTGCTATAACCATGGGCATGTAAGGATGAGGAAACCGAAACTCAGAGTGTCGGCTCTTTGCTCAAACTCCCAGCTCTGAAGTAACAGAGCCTGGATACCGAATTAGCCTCTGCTTTATCCCTTAGTATAAGGTCCGGAGTTCCCTGGGCCTGGGAGAGTATGTGGCAGCTCTCTTAGGTGTGTGAGTGTGTGTTGGGGAGGTCAAATGTAGGTCACAGAATCAGAGGCAGGATTCTAATTGGCCCTTGAGCCTCAGTCCTTTGCTCCAAATTGGTGTAACAACCAGAACGCCAATTTCAGTGGAAGAACATGTTAAACTACCCCTGAGGGCTTCCCTGGTGGCGCAGTGGTTGAGAGTCCGCCTGCCGATGCAGGGGACGCGGGTTCGTGCCCCGGTCCGGGAAGATCCCACATGCCGCGGAGCGGCTGGGCCCGTGAGCCATGGCCGCTGAGCCTGCGCGTCTGGAGCCTGTGCTCCGCAATGGGAGAGGCCACAGCAGTGAGAGGCCCGCGTACCACAAAACAAACAAACAAACAAACAACAAAAAAAAAACCCCCCCCAAAAACCCTACCCTTGATAGTGCACAGTCCCCAAGGGCCGAGGCTAAGCCCCTAAGAAAAGATTCTAGACTGCTCTACCTTAGGGTTGGAGAAGGTGGAGAGGACAGCGTCTGGCTGGGAGCACTCTTTGTGTTGAGTGGGAGGAAGAGAAAGCCTGGGTTCCTGGAGGTTCTGCAAAGCATGTAAGGAAATAGGCTGAGGATGTGGGAGTGGGGAGGGTGAGGACGGGATTTTGGCTCGGGGCTGGGGCGGGAAGAATAAGGACAAATGTTCCGTGGCTTTGGCCGGAAGGATCCCAGCGCCCGCTGTCTTTTCTCCTGGGCGGAGGCCAAAGCGTAGGGCCGCTACAATGCGCGGCTTCACTAGTTGGCCCTTCTCTTTGAACGCCCATTACATGGCGCGCGTCTGTGTGTGTGTGTGTGTGTGTGTGTGTGTGTGTGTGTGTGTGTGTGTGTGTGTGTGTGTGTGTGTGTGTGTGTGTGTGTGTGTGTGTGTGTGTGTGTGTGTGTGTGTGTGTGTGTGTGTGGCTGGGAGTAGGCTCTGGCCTTGAAGTCCCTGATAAGGAGCATCTCTGTGCACCCGTGGAGCCCGCATCCTAGAAGGATACTGAGAACACGTTCCGGCCATCAGCAAATTTCCCCCGCTCGCAGATACGGTTCGAAATGAGCTGGCGGACGCCGCTCTAGCACAGATGGGGAAACCGAGGGCCTTAGCGGTTGTTTAAGGTTACAACGCGAAATGGTGGTAGAGCCAGGATTATGGGCCTTTGTAAAGTGTGGAAGGATAGAGTCTGAATTGGAAGGGATACAGCTTAATGTGAAAGATAGTGCCCTTTAGATGCGTTGATATTGACGGCCCGCCCCGTACGCCACGCACGCCCCGCTCCCCCCACCCCAGCCCCTATTCTGCTCAGGAGGGTGGATGCCTCCTAGCGGCCCGCACCCGGGGCGCACAGCTGGGGCAAACGGGTTGCGGAATGTGCCTGATAGCGGTATCCTGCCAGGTGGTCTGAGGCTTCCTCCTGTTGAAAAGCGGGTAATGCGACTCTGTTTAGGCTTCATGGCCTCCTATACTTCCTGGAAGAGGAGACACATGTAACCTGGAGCCCTCTCATCTCCTTTCCTGGGGTGGGGGAGGGGCGGGGGGAGAGGCCAGAGGTGTAAATCCCACGGAGTTCACCCCGGTCCTTTGGGGTCAGCAGGCCATAGGCTACTGTAGGGGAGGGGGCCGTGTGGGTGGGAAGTTTACAGAACTGATCTCTGTTGGCCCCATTCAGTCCTATGCTTCCTAAACACATCTGTTTTAAAAGGAGAAACTGAGGCTGAGATGTGATTCACCTCGGGACCCCGACACCACTGCCCTCACCACCACTATTGTTCCGACAGCACTCGCCCATACCAGAGGCGGTTCCCCGGTCACCCACACGATCTTTTAGAGAGAGACCCATCTCCACAAAGGGAAGTTCAATGGGAAGCAATTATTGGGATAAGTCAAAACGAGCAACCCTGTACCCAGGTCTCTAACCCAAACTGCCTATTCCTAGTGGACAAATCAACCAGATGGTGACACTCTGCTTTTTCCCGGCTGTGTAGACGCCACCTGAGACGCGCCCCCGTCTCCTTCTTCTCCGTCCACCAGAGCGGTAGTTTGCTCCGTTTGCTCCGTCCGCTTTCTCCGCAGCGCCGCGTCCCAAGGAGCCCCGAAGCTGGACCAGGCTCTGGCCAGAGAGGGCCAGGGCCGAGGGCCCAGGAAGGGCGCCTGGGTGGGCGCCGTCCAAGCGGCCGAGCGACGGCTGCAAGCGCCTCCTCCTCCCTCGCGGCGCCAGCACGCGGCCCGGCCGGGCTCGGCTCCCAGTCGCCTGCCACCGGCCCGCCGGGCACACGCCTGGGGCGGGATGGAGGCTGAGCCAAGGCCGCCGAGATGCCTGCAGCGGCGCCGAACAACCAGCGAAGCTGCTCCGCCCCCACCCCCAAGCTCCATCACCTCCCCCCATCTCCTTTCTCAGATCCACCCTGGGAATACCCCAAAGAGCTCCTCTCTTTATACACCCCCTTAGCCGGTCCGGAAATAATCTTTTTTTTGTGGGGGGATGGGGCGCGGCGGTGATGCTACAGGCAGCTAGGTCATCCTGGAAGAGTATCCCGGCCATACACACCTGTCTCCCTACAGCTCTGGTTACCACCACCCCTCAAAGCGATCACCTCCCTTCTTCTTGGCCTCCTCCACACTTGTTCAGTTGTAGGGGGCATATCCTAGATTTCACAACTGGATGGGACGTTAGAGACCATCTAATCCAACCTTCTGTTGTTACAGACGAGCAAACTGAGGCTCAGAGTGGATGTCACTTACTAAAGGTCACGGAGCTAGTGAGAGGATGCACTGGGACCAGAACCTAAGTCTTAACAGTACTTTAACAGTCCCACGGAGTCCTCCCCATCTCTCTGAACTTCAGTAGCAAATTTCCTTCCGCTCCCAAGAGCATCGAAAACCCCCAAGAGAGTGACAGTGGGGTAGGAGAAGAAAACAGGAAAAAATGGAGCCTCACTGCCCCCAACTTCCACACCGCCCCGTGTCACATTTTCTGCCCAAACCCTTCCCTGTGATTTTCCCCAAGTTCTCAGGAGAATCCCGGGACACTTCACCCCAAACCTTTCCACCCATACACCCCCAATTTCCAGAGCTATTGGCCCGTCGGCGACGCTGCCCTCCCCCTCCCCACCCCCCCTTCTAGAACCACCCCCGGCTGCCGCCCGCCCTGAGCGCGCCGCCTGTTTATTCAGCCGGGAGTCCGGCACGCGCCAGGCGCACGCACTGCAACAACAAACCCGGCTGAATGGAGAGTTTGCAAGGAACGGGCTCGGGGGACGGGCGGGGGGAGGGGAGGGGAGGAGGGGGAGTTTAGGGAGGGGGTGGGAAGAGGAGGTAAGAGGAGGGGGCGGGGGGGGCTGCAGCCGCTCGCTGCAGCAGCGGGGAGTGGGGGGCGAGGCGGGGCCAGGGCTGCGCGTGGGGCTGGGTGTCCCATTGAAAAGGCGGCCGCACTCCAGCCGCCCAGCACTCTCTCACTTCTGGCCAGGGAACGTGGAAGGCGCAGCGACGGGGAGCCGGCCAAGGAGGGCGAGTGAAAGAAGGAAATAAGAAAGAAAGGGGGTTAACAAAATAATACAAACAGCCCGAGCCGCGGCTGGAGAGACCGAGACCCGGCGCAAGAGAGCGCAGCCCTAAGGGGAGAGGAACAGAAGACTCAGCAGAGCGCGCTCACCACCGACTTTTGCTTCTTCTGCTGGTTTTTTTTTTTTTTTTTTAAACAAGAAGGCGCTAGCGGCAGCCTCACACGCGAGCGCCACGCGAGGCTCCCGAAGCCAACCTGCGAAGGGAGGAGGGGAGGGGGGAGGAGGAGAAGCAGTTGCACCTTCCTTGCTCCCACCCTAAGAAGTCTCCCGGGGATTTTGTATTTTTGTAACTTCTCCCCGGGCTCCCTCTTCATCTCTCCCCTTCTCTCCCTCTCTGTTCGTGGCCCCCCGGTCCTGTCTGTGTCCCCGCAGCGCGCGCCCCGCACCTCGCGTCCCCGGATCGCTCCGATCCCGCGACTCCTCGCCGGCCGCTGCGCATGGAGAGCTCTGCCAAGATGGAGAGCGGCGGCGCAGGCCCGCAGCCCTTCCTGCCGCCCGCAGCCTGCTTCTTTGCCACGGCCGCGGCGGCGGCTGCGGCGGCAGCGGCGGCGCAGAGCGCGCAGCAGCAGCCGCCGCCGCAGCCGCAGGCGCCTCAGCTGAGCCCCGCGGCCGACGGCCAGCCCTCAGGGGGCGGTCACAAGTCAGCGCCCAAGCAAGTCAAGCGACAGCGCTCGTCCTCGCCCGAACTGATGCGCTGCAAACGCCGGCTCAACTTCAGCGGCTTCGGCTACAGCCTGCCGCAGCAGCAGCCGGCCGCCGTGGCGCGCCGCAACGAGCGCGAGCGCAACCGCGTCAAGCTGGTCAACCTGGGCTTCGCCACCCTTCGGGAGCACGTCCCCAACGGCGCGGCCAACAAGAAGATGAGCAAGGTGGAGACGCTGCGCTCCGCCGTCGAGTACATCCGCGCGCTGCAGCAGCTGCTGGACGAGCACGACGCGGTGAGCGCCGCCTTCCAGGCGGGCGTCCTGTCGCCCACCATCTCCCCCAACTACTCCAACGACATGAACTCCATGGCCGGGTCGCCGGTCTCATCCTACTCGTCGGACGAGGGCTCCTACGACCCTCTCAGCCCCGAGGAGCAAGAACTGCTCGACTTCACCAACTGGTTCTGAGGGGCTCGGCCTGCTCAGGCCCTGGTGCGAATGGACTTCGGAAGCAGGTAGGTTGCAGTATGGAGGGAACGGGGGAGATTTTCTTGCATGCATCCTTTTTCTTCTGTAGGAGGGGGACTGTCTCCACGGAGATGAGGGAGGGGGGTTGATTTAAAGGACTTTGTTAAAGTCCGTCGATTTCAAATCCTGGTATGTTAGTTTCAGCCTTGGCTTCTGAGAGTGGCTTTGTCCAGGTCTCCAAAACTGGAGAGTAGAGCTGAGGCGTGGAACAGAGTACTAAGACCTGTCAAAAGAGGCGCTCTACCTGACAGATCTCTCTCCAAACCTCCTTTTGCTCCCACTACTGGCCTCCAAGTGCACACTAACCTCTCCCGTTTTTATGCTACAGGGCCACCGCGCAACCTGCATCTTTCGTGCTTTCTCGTCAGCGATGTTGAAAGGGAGAAAAAGGAAGAAAGAAGAAGAAGAAGAGAATAAGAAGAAAACAAACAAATCCAGGCAACCAACCCCTACGCCAACTAAGCGCCGCGTGCCTGAGAAGCAAGGCTCTCGCAAAACAGGAATGCGCTCAGAACAGTATCTGTGCACTCCAGTCATTCACGGGGATAGAAAGAGTGACTAGGACCCGAGTCAATGCACAAAATGCAGCTTGTGTGCAAAAACAGCGGGCTCCTGGCGGAAGGGAGCAGCACACGCCCTGTAGAAACTCCCACCCACCACTAACAGGCAGAGCTGACCTCCCCGCCCCCTCCGAAAGCGCAGTTCTTAGCCCTCTAGAAATGGGTTGGTGTCTTTCGTCTCTGTATCCTCCATCCCGATAAGCTGTGGACATTTGTCTGCAGTGAAAGTATGCTCTTTGAAACCCCAATCCTCTGCAGGAGGGGGGGGGGTCCCTCCCCAAGCTCCACTCCCTCACACCATTTTTCTACTTTTTTCATCATAGAATGCTTCCAATCTTTTGTGAATTTTTTTTATTATAAGAAAAATCTATTTGTATCTATCCTAACCAGTTTGGGGATATATTAAGATATTTTTGTACATAAGAGAGAGAGAAAAATTTATAGAGTTTTGTACAAATGGTTTAAAATGTGTATATCTTGATACTTTAACATGTAATGCTATTACCTCTGCATATTTTAGATGTGTAGTTCACCTTACAACTGCCATTTTCCCTATGTGGTTTTGTAAAGAACTGTCCTCATAGGTGAGATCAAAAGGCCACCAGATGTACTTCAGCACCAATGTGTCTTACTTTATAGAAACTTTGTTAATGTATTAATGATGTTATTAAATACTGTTCAAGAAGAACAAAGTTTATGCAGCTACTGTCCAAACGCAAAGTGGCAGCCAGTTGGTTTTGATGGGTTGCCTTTTGGGAAATTTCTATCACTGCCTTTTTTTTTTTTTCTTACTGTTTTATTACAAACTTACAAAAAAAAACCCATGTATAACCCTGTTTTATACAAACTAGTTTCATAATAAAACTTTTTCTTTTTTTACAAATGAAAATAATCAGCTGCCTCTGAGTCTTCTTTGACGCTACTGCCCCTGCCCAAGTTATTATGAAAATGCCAAAGGGAAAGAGCGGGGGAGAAGAAGGTGGGAAGAAACAAGCTAAGTGGCAGAAATGACAAAGATAAGTGCTGTGACCAGTCCTATCCAAGATGATTCTATGATGAATGTACATATATATATATATATATACACACACGTATATGGTTTTTCTCCACGTTCATGTTGCAAATGTACACAGACACCTAGAGAATGGGTGGTGATTAATGGCTACATCACCTTTTGATAACATGACTTTACACTGAAAAAATACCTCCAAAAGTGAACTGGAAAGAGAGGGTCCTCAGCCCAGTTTCTAACCCTTACCCCCATTCCGAGTTTCTCATCGTGAAACTGTGGAAGGGCTGGATGAGATAACGAACACTAGGGGTGAGAGAAAGGATGGTGGTGTCTGAGGCTGGGCTTGGGGGAGGTAGCCCTGTCCACACTCCCAGTGGTAGGTGTGTTCTTCCTTCACTGCCAGGCATGCATTTTCCACTCCTCTTCCCCACAGCACACACTTTCCATATTGGTTTTAAGTAAAGGGCACGTATGATGTAAATTTCTTACCGGAGTTAGATTTAAATAAAAGCCTTAGAAATGTGTGGTCGCTTTGAGACACTGGCCTATCTAAGCTTGTGACTCTATCCGAATGGCGTGAGCTGCGTGTAAAAGTACCCAATTACCAAGATTCAAAAAGAAATTGGTGGGTTTTTGGCTGGCTTGCTTCTTGTCAGTTAGCAAGGACGTGATCAGAATCCTACTCCGCCTCTCGCCGGCTCCGCGCTCGCCGCTTGCATTACTTGCAGATTCAGTTAGCGTGTCTCCAGCCAAGCGGAAAGCCGAGCGCAAAATGCATCTTACAAAACCCAACAAAGAGCAGGGAGCCAGCACGTCTTCCAGAGTTAAAAATCTAGTCTGTGTTGGTACATCTATACCATTTAGTGGCACAGAATAATCATTTTTTAAAGCCGCGATGCGCGGAGCACGCCACAGCGTCTGATGTCATTTTGCTAAATGACCCTCTATAGAATGCACATTGAGGCTTCAGTCCCTTTCAAAGAGATGAGCGTAATTAAGGCGAAAAAAAAATCAGTAAATTCCTCATCGCCATAAATAATCGGACTTTCTGCCAGCAGTGGGCCAATTTAGAGCTTACTTGAGGGAAGTGATGCTTTTGTGATGCCTGCTTTATTTTTTATCTTCTCATTTGGAGGACCAGAGCTGGGTCCCCCTCTCCCCCCACCCACCCCCGCCATGCGTTTCTTATTCTTTTAATTTAGCTCCTTTGCAAGTTTCCAGATAAGGTACGCAAAGAAAGTGTAGCAAGTCATTTATGGCTATGAATATAGCATTAGGATAATGTTTCAGTCCCCACAAAGGGGATGTTTCCCCCCTTCTCCTTGTGAAGACAGGTGTTCTTTTACTCACTTCTGAATGGGAGATATCCAGTCTCGTTAAACTCGGGGCAAAGTTAGCCGTTGTTTGCCACAATGCGGAGGCAAACTCTAAAAATTCACAAACACACACACAATTTTGCCGAAGCTAGGAAAGGGCAAAATCTCATTACATCTGCTCTAATCGCTTAGCAACACAAAGCCGGGGCTTGTGCGGCGAAGGGAAGCCATTCAGGGCGCTCTGACAGGCCGCATTCAGCCAGCATTAGTCAGCTCCATAAATCACCGCAGCCCATTGGCTGCGCGGCGGGCTTTGGAGCGGCCCTGGGCTGTCAGCGAAATACAAAACGTAGACCCCAGCGGCTAGCAGTCGCGGCCTCTCCCCCGTCTTAGCCCCAACTCCCGCTTTCTTTTCTGGGGGGAGGAGGGTGCTGGGGAAGAAAACTGCCTTGACGTTATTGACTGAGAAATCTTACCTATTCAAAATAAATGGCCTGGAGACCGCCGAATTCAGACTGGAGCCGCCTGAAATGGACCAGGAGGAGCGGGGAGTGCCGGAGAGAAAAAAATAGACCCGCCGCTGGCCGCAAAACTGTTGAATGCGAGTATTATCAGAGGCTGTGCTGGAGCTACTGGGACACACGTCTCACCTCCCTGACTCTGCCTTTCACATTGTTAAATTGGGAGTAGGGGGTTGTGCATGGAGAAATATCTATGTCAAGTTCATATCAGACGGGCCCACCGAAGAAGGAAGACACCGGCCCGCCCTCTGCCTAGAGCGTCAAAGGGCTAGGACTGAGACTAGTAAGAAAGAGAGAGTAGAGCGTGCATTTACACGTCGCTGTTCTTGCAGGGCTTGGGATGTTAGAGCAGGGAATCGACTTCCCCTTCCTTCTAAGCTTCAGTATTCTTGTTTATAACATGGGGCTGCTGGTACCCACAGCAGCAACAGGAGACTATGTAAAGGACTTAGCACAGGGCCTTGTAGGGGAGATTACAAGCTATTTGTAAATATGAGCTTTTGGTGGTGTTATTCTAGTCTCTCATTTTCATGGAGACTGGTTAGTTGATGCATCTAAATCAGCCTAGATTTGAGGCTTACCCACAAACCACATAAAAAGAAGTCTGGGAGTAGATGTGGAGTCAAGGTAGGCTTCCCGGGGAAGTCCAGGTCACCTTACCTCAAACATCACCTCCTCTGAGAAGTCTTCCTGGATCATCCTATCTAAAGCAGCTTTCCCCCAGCTACAGTCACTCTTTATCCATTATGCTGTTTCTCCTTCCTGGCATCTAGTACTACCCAAACAAAACAAAACAAAAAACCCAACAAACAAACAAAAAACACCTGTTTGTTTATACAATTGCTATCAATTGCCCCCTACCAGAAGGTACACTTCATGAGGACAGGGACCTTACTTGTTCACTGGAATCTCTCCAGCTCCTGCCCTGCTCTGCATCTCCGGAAGCTGATTTTGTGGACCTCTTCACTAGGTCTCTCTTGTCCTCTGGCTTCCTGCTGGGTTTGGCCACTAGGAGGCACCACTAGGAATTTGTGAGGTAGGAGTGGGGGCAGGTCAGGACACTTTTATCCCCGCTTCTCCCTGCAAAGCTCCTCAGTTGCTTTGGCAGTGGTTCTTGGTCTCAGGACAGCTCTTGTCAGGAGCCTTCTCTCCCATAGCAACAGCTCTTGCTGAGATGTGGTAATAGCTTCCTCTTCTGTCCCCTGCAAGCCAGAGATGGTAAGGCTCCCCCTCGTTCCTAGTCTCTGGGTGCTGCAACCTTTTGATTCCTTTAGTTCCACCCACCTCCGTCTCTCCATTAAACTCTTTTCATTTGCCCTTTCAAGTGTGCTACCGGCTCCTGCTGACCCTGGCTGATACCCAGGTTATTCTCCCACAGGACCTCAGGGATATACTCGTTTTGTGTAAGATTTTCAGGGACTCATAGAAACTTCGTAGGGCAGAGGTGAACCTAGCTCTATTCAAAACCAAACTCTGGAAGATCACTTTACCTTTTGGCGCTGGGAATGACTTACTTGAAAGTTTGTAAAAGAAGTCAATTTCAGTTTTCTCTTCTGGAAAATGCCTTCCCTTGCATAGATCACCAGATGAATAGAAAATGAAAGGGCTTCAGAGCTGTCTCTGACTCTATCAGCACAAGGGATACCGCTTCTCACGCGCTTCCTGAACCAGGTAGAGGGGTGGTGCTGGGAACTTTCCCCCAAGATAAACAAATACCATGCTGCTGTTGGGCAGCCGTTCATGCTTTCGTTCACCCATTCATTCCCTCATCCATTTACGCACTCATTTAAAAAGCGAGGGACACATGGCTAAGTTCTGTCAACATTTCTAGGACTTGTCTTATTTTGTATCTTCCAGAGCGAGCTCTCCGAGCTTGTTTCACGGCGACCTCTTTTTAAAACACTATGGACGCTTCTCTGATGTACTAAATGCCTTCAACGCTGTTTCCCTTTTCCTATTGTTGAGAAGTCTCTGAACTTTTTTCTCCCTCTCTCCATTCCTGGACCAAGAAATGATTTGCTTTCGGATTTCCTCAGAAACTCCCGGTTATCCGGACTCAAAGGTAAGGAGGGACGTGGATTCGCGGACACTAACGTTCTTTTTCCCACTGCGAATGCCAAGGGCTGGGCTACAGCGCAGGTTGAAGTTATATTCCTACTTCCTTTGTATGCAAGATTAGGTTGTTACAAAAGAGGGTGTGTAGGTTAATGGCAGGAAGCAAGTTGCAGCGCAGAGCGCGGGCCCGAGCGCGTGTCAGGCTTAATGATTTATTCAAGCAGCAGCGCATCCGGGCATTGATTGGCTGCAGGCATGCGTCCGCTGTCAGCAGCGCGCGCCTGGGCCTCGCCCGGCTACCTGACGGCAGGGATGGGGGAGGTGGGGGGGGAGGGGAGAGAAAGCTTGGTCCCCCGCTTGGAGGGGAGAGGTGGGGAAAAGGAAGAGGACGGAGGTGAGAGAGAAAGAGAGAGAGAGAGAGAAAGAGAGAGAGAGAGAGAGAGAGAGAGAGAGAGACAAAGGTGGAGGAAGGGAGAGAGGGAGAAGAGATGGAGAGAAAAAGGAGAGCGAGAGAAAGAGATTGGAAGAGAGGGAGAGGGAGAGAAGGGAGGGGGAAGAAGAGAGAGGAGGAGGAGGGAAAAAACGAGGAAAGGTGGGGGAGGGGAGGAGAGAGGGAGGGATGGAGAGATAAAGACGAGGAGAAAAACAAGAGGGAGATAGAGACAAAGCAGGAGAGGAGAGAAGAATGAATGAAAGAAGAGAGAGAGGTTGGAGAGGGGAGTGGGACGCGCTCCCAGAACGTCCCACGTGCGCCCCCCTCCAGGCAGCCTGCAGGCGGCCGCTCACAAAGCCGCCTTTGATGCGCTGGCGACCAGGGCTATTTTGGGGACGAGATGGGGGGAAAGGCGCCAACCCGCACTCCTTGAAGGGAGTCACTTTCTGCACAGTACGTTGGAGAGGACTGGGCCCTGGGTCCGGGCTGTCCGGGCAGGAAGTGGATGCAGGGGACAAAAAGCTTGGCACCTGCCAAAAGCGAGAGCACTTGGAGAGCACCTCGCGCCCAACCCACTCCCTGCTCCCCTGCAGGCAGGGGAGCTGCACCGCCGCTGGGGTCTGCCCAGCGCCACCGCCTCTGGGCTCCTAAATCCTTTCCTGGGCGCAGCACTTCCGCCTGCCTTTCTTTGGGCCTCTAACTATCATCCGAGTCACCTTCTCCCTCTCCCTTCTTCACTTATTTGCTCTTTGCCGTCGTTATTTACAAGAATAATAATAACAATAAAGGCAGCACCACCCAAACACTTGTAGACTGGAACCTTCTCCAGCCAGTGGGCCCTTTGGAAGGAGGGAGTGCAGTGGACACTCGTAGACTGGAACCTTCTCCAGCCAGTGGGCCCTTTGGAAGGAGGGAGTGCAGTGGGGAGACAGAGCAGAAGGAAGCTATTTGGAGGGGAAGGGAGTGTGGCATTTGAACAGCAAACGGGAGAACCAGCAGCTGTGTGCACTTTCATGGATGAAGTTGTAGAGCCTAGAAGTTCAGCAGTCAGAGGGTGACTGCCTGTGTTGGGGGGAGCTGGAAATTCTATCAGTAACCACCCCTCTGCCCAAGACCAGGACAGAAGTAAACCTGCCCCCGCCCGCCGCCCGGCCCTCCCTTCCCACCCCCAGGACACACAGCCCTCGGCCTCCCCCAGCTCTGCTCTTGTACCAGGAAAAACAGTCTGCGTCCATTGTCCAGGTACCAGCGGGGCCTTTGGCGAGAGGGAGGCCGGCCAGCCCTCTGATCAAACTCAAAGTTTAGTTAAAAGACAAAAACAGCTGAAAATCTTCATGAATAATGCTGGGCCAGCATCGGCCCCCGGACCCCCCTCCTCCCCCCAGCTCAGTGTAGTGCAAGCCGGGCTCAATGCCCTCCCATTTTGTTATGCCGCTCGCCTAAGTCAGAATTTCACAGAAAGCCCAAGAAGAAAAGCTCCCACAATTAGGGGTCGCCTGTCAGAAAACATTAACGCCTTCCTCTCCCAGCCTGTCAGCCCGGCTGCAGATACAAACCGCCATGGCGAATTGGCCCTCCACCGCTTGAAGCGCCCGACAGCCAAAGGAGCAGGGGTTTCAAAGCCAAAGAAGCCGGAGGCCACCTGAGTGCGGTTTCAGCAGTGTCAGATGCGAGGGGACACTCCCAGCTTCTTCTTTGGAAGAATCAGCACAAGATGCCTGGGAGAGGCCATAGGAGATGGGTGTGAGGATGGACAGATGAACAGACCTCCCGGCCCAGAGCAGGAGAGCAAGGCCTTTTCTTACAAAGGATATAGTTAAAGTGGCTACACCCTCATCTCCTGTTACTGAGCATTTTCCAAGCGCCGGGCATCTTATTTTGCTCATAATCAGGGCAATCCTATAAGGTGGTGGATTATTATATATATTTGCCTTACGGATGAAAACACTGAGGGGCTGAGGGACGCTACGTGACTTGTCCATGATCACAAAGCCAGGTAGTGGCAGGGTCAGAATCTGAACTCATGTTTGTCTGACTCCAAATTCCATGTTCTGTCCACCATAATCCAGCCCATAGTTTCTTCAATGAGATCCGAAGACCAACTCGATGTTTGTCTGCTTCTGAAAGCCCCACCAGTACGAGAGCATGTTCTCTGCCATCGTCCCTGGATTGCCAAAAATATTCCCTGCTTTCAGAATATTCTGGAACATGCCTGACACTCGAAAGCATGTGAAAGCAAGGGAAGAGGGAAGAAAGGGAGAAATGAAAGGAGGGAGGAAGGGAGGGATTCCTTAGATTCCTTTTGATTTTCTTTGAACATAATTTTGTTCTGGAAGATACTTGATTTGGGGATCAAGAGACTTTGCTGGGATTCTCCATGCATCATCACAAATCTTTGTTTCCTCATCTGCATAAGTGGAGATAATAACACCTCTGTGTGAGGCTAATTATAAAGATAGAATGAAATAGACTATGCAGAAGTGCCTAGCATAGTATCTAGCACATAGTAGGTGCTCAAGAAAATTCTGTTGAAAATGAAATTCGTGAAACATATATAGCGAAAACATCAGGGAATTTTGTCTCCTGTTGTTCTGTGGTGGTCAGGCCACAAGGATGGTGTGAGCTAAAGCAGAGTCCATGTTCATGGGTGTTGGGGAGACTGCCTGGTGGCGTGGAAGTGTTTCAGTGCCTCTGAGAGGTGAGCGGTCATTCTCTGGTTTTGCTGTTGCTTACCACCCCTGGTGAGGCAGGGAGGAAATCTCAGCCCAGTTCGTGGAAGACAAAAATGAACCTCCAAGGGGTGATGGCTTTGCTGGAAGAAAGTGAGCACTAGAGGCTAGAACTGGCCACTGGGCTCCCCTCCAGGAGCCTTGTTCTCTCAGCATTCTGAAGTGCTTCAGAGCTCTGGCCTCTTCCCAGGTCTTAGAAGGAAAATCTTCAGAAAACCATTCATAGAAATTCAAGGAATGGCCACCACTTCCATTGCATCTGTCACTATTATTTAGATTATTTAGATGTGCATCAACTTCCAAATCTCCAGGCTTGCTGTTGCCACCCAGCAGTCAGCTCTTCCAAGTTCCAAGACACCAATTAAAAAAAAAAAGAAAGCAAGCAAGAAAAGTTTATAATCCAGGGAATGTGTCCCAATTCTGCAACAGGTGGTCAGCTTCCCAGTGAGTGTTTCTCCACTGATTCCTGGTGTGAATGGTTTGGTTTCCAGAGAGTAGGGATGAGCTTCATGGCCTTGTTTGTGTCTCCCACATTTTCCTGTTTTCCTCCTTCTCTGAGTAACCTTCTTCATCTTCCCGAAGACAGATTCTGTCCTTGATATACAATCATTACCTCACAGACTGCTGGCCATGAATAATGGAGGAGTGTAAACACAAGGTCTACTTTTAGGTATTTTATGAAAATATTCCATTGGCTAAAGATGTTTAGAATGCAGTCATGTTTGAAATGCAGACCAACTCTATGAACACGCCATTCCCCAAGCATCTAATGTAAGACTGCTGAAGTGAAAACTGTACAGTTTGTATAACCACGGCAACGTAGCCAAAGGTGGTTTGTATAAACTAACGATGGGATCTTTCCCATGAAAAGACAGAATGAGCAAACACCACAGCCCTAGGAGGGGGCCAGGCTGGATCGGTCCAGCATCAGCATTCAGATAGTTCATAATATCTCCACTTCCCAAGGGCACGGAAGCTAAACTTGGGAGAGAAGCCGCACCTGTACTAGGCAGTCTCCTTCCCCAGTCTTTTCCTGTTGGACCAACCAAGAAGAGGCCTACACCCATCTACACCCATCTCCTCATTCTCAAGAATATTACCCTGCTTCTCTGGGACACACAAATGAAGGGGATTTATTCTGTGGCGTCTGAAGAGGGTATATATTTCAGAGGACAGCCGATTTGTTGCTAGAGAGCCTCTACAGATGACAACAGACATGCCAATTCTAATTCTAGGTACTTTTTCTAAGGAAAACCATCAGACATGCTTAAAAGACACACAGCAAAGAGTGTTTGTTGTTGTAGTAGTGGTATTTTTTATAGTGTTGAAGAACATAACACAACCTGAAACTTCAGTGTGGAAGTATTTGTTCAAATATATATTGGCAGGCTCATAGAAAGCTATATGGTACAGAATTTTAAATGGTGATGTAGATTTATGTTTAATAACATGGAAATATATCTGCGATAGAATAAGTATCTTGTTATAAGTGAAAAGAAGAGAATAGCCATCACCTATAACTCTACCAACCAAAGGAAACCACTCAGTCTAATTATCTATATATTTTTTGACAAAGTGGCATCATACAATTCACTTTTTAAACTATGAACATATTTTTTAAAAATATGAACATTAATCAGTTTAGTCATTAATTCAGCAAATATTTTCCCAGGCCCTATTCTAGGCCCTCAGGATACAGTACTGGAAAAGACCAACACAATCCCAGCCCTTACAGTTTATGAGGTAAGAAAGACACTCCAAAGTCTGGTAGTTACACGTTTCTGAATCCTCAAATAGTCTTCTACAACATAATTTTAAATGTTGATAGAATAACATCTTAAACAATCTGTAGTTTTACACAGAGAGGTTTTGTTCTCTTTATTTTTTTTTTTTTGCTATTTGTGAATAAATTCTGAAATGAAAAACCTTATAACCAAACAATTACACAAGATTATGTCCCCAAGACACATCTGAAGGAGAACTGTTTTGTTAAAGGAAATGTGCTTTCTGAAGGCTTTTGGATTCATATCGCCTACAATTGCTTTCAGACAGGTGGAATCAGTTACAATTTCACCAGCAATGATGAGTACCCACTAGATATTATTGTATTTTAAACAAACAAACAACTTTACCAATTGTAAGTGATGTCACATTCTTTCGTGCTGCTTG
This sequence comes from Lagenorhynchus albirostris, assembly GCF_949774975.1. Lineage (NCBI taxonomy): Eukaryota > Metazoa > Chordata > Mammalia > Artiodactyla > Delphinidae > Lagenorhynchus > Lagenorhynchus albirostris. Next base: position 19,089,220 of record NC_083105.1, on the reverse strand, counting down.
TTCTCCATCCCAGTGACGTTCAAATACTTTTTTATATCTATTTACAGCAGTGATTCTCACACACTGGTCTGAGATGACGGCTTTATAATGAACGCAGGAGGATGTCTGCTTGAAATACGTGTTCCTGGAGATCCTGATTAACTACATGCTCTGGACAGTGGTTTTAATTGTAGCCCTTCTGGAGATATATCAGATAACTAACTTTAGAAGCAGCAACAATGATAAAACCGCCAGTTGGATAAAGGTGACTTCTATTCCAAATTTACTTTTCCCAGGTGCCGGGGGTCGAATGTCCCCAGTGGTAATCCGTGCATGGGGAATACAGAGGATTACTCTAGACTCTGACTCCCTTCCATTCTCTGCCTATCCATGCTGACCTCCCAGCCCTGCCCCCCACCTGCTGCTGGCCTAGAGAAGAAAGCCATTTCCATTGGCCTTGGCTGCCTGGGGAGATCTATATTACTCTGGGGAAGAAGAGAGCTGTCCCCATCTTGGTAAAGTGTGAAATTCGGTTTTGATTGCAAAGGGAAGCCATTTCAACGGGATTACACCGTGACCATGTAGATTAAACTCAGCCATATGGCCTGGGGACGCTTCTTCCTACTGTCAGGTAACAGTGCATTGCTAATGACGTGGTGATGACATTTTCAAATGAAAAAATAAAGCCACCTGGACTTAGAATAAAGGAGGTGAAAAATGACAAGATGCTGGTAAGCAGAAACAGAGCTTTCAGCCCTCTGTGGGCTTTGAAGAAGAGAAGGGATTTGTTTAATTGATAAGTGAAACCGATGAGCATGTGCCTGATGTTATATAAAAGGAGTTCTGCCTGTTTGGCACAGTAGAAAGGGATTCCAGTGTTGACTCAAAGAGATCGCTTAACCTCACTTAGCCTCAGCTTCTTCATCTGTTAAGTGGGCATAAAACCACACTTCACAGGGTTGTCACAAGAACAAAACAGGTTACGTGATGCTGATTTTTAATCTGCTAGTTGCTCTACGAACATTAAAAAGAGTAGATGTTTTTATCCATCAGAGCTCACGGTGGCAAGCAACAGAAATAAACTCTGGCTGATTGAAACTGAAAAGAAATTTATCAAGAGGATTTGAGTCATTCCTGGAATTACTGAAAAGGCTTATTCGAGGGTCAGAAAGTGGGCTAGAAAAGGTGAGGCTGAGCAGAAGCCAAAATCATGGATAAAGCCATTCCCCACAATCGCGGGATGAGGCTACCGCCACTCTGCCTCCAGCCTCCGGACGCCACTGTCTATACTGACACCATCTCCAGGACTCGACACTGGATGTCCTGCTGGGACTGATGGGGCCACTGCTGCCTAGAAACTGGCTGGCTGTAGCCGTAGCCCCCCAGCTGCCATTGTGACAAAGATGGATTCTCTGCTGTCCTTGCTTCTTTTTTTTTTTCTTCAGTATGCGGGCCTCTCACTGTTGTGGCCTCTCCCGTTGCGGAGCACAGGCTCCGGACGCGCAGGCCCAGCGGCCATGGCTCACGGGCCCAGCCGCTCTGCGGCACGCGGGATCCTCCAGGACTGGGGCACGAACCTGCGTACCCTGCATCGGCAGGCGGACTCTCAACCACTGCGCCACCAGGGAGGCCCCTGTCCTTGCTTCTTTATGACACTAGCTGTCAAGTCTACATCTGGGGAGGGAGCTTCTGATTACTTGAGACATTATAGATGCAAGGGAGGCCAGGAAGGTGGTGTCTGACATTGCCCACTTTTATAGTAGGAGACGGACTCTGCTTTCTACCAAAATGCTTAAGAACCTCCAATGGAAAGGTGCTCAGATGCTGGTCAGCCGCAAACCAAACCAAACCAAATAACAAACAACAACAGGAAACAGACAAGCAGCTTTTAGAGCAGGGGTCGGTCAACTATTTCCATAAAGGGTAGCAAGTAAATATTTTCTGCTATTTTAGTACAAGAGCAACAGGAACAATATGTAAATTAAAAAGTATGGTGGTGTTCCAATAATTTTTTTTTTATACAGAAACAGGCTCTGGCTTTCAGATCATAGATTTCATATCCTTGCTCTAGGGTGTTGATAGTGGTGACAACTTAGGGCAACTTGAGAAACTTGCTTTTGAGTTATACCTGGAGATGGGTTCAGGTGGTGATAGCCGCAATTCTTTAAATGGCACTGTGGCAAGACATCTCTCATCTGATTATTTTGCTCCTGGTAACTGCTGGTTCCACTATGAAAACTCTTTCCTAGGTAGGGGGTTAATATCTTGTAAATAGAATTGTAGTTCAGATCTGAAGTTCAGTTGAGCCCCCTCCAGGTGAGGAGTGTGGCAGAGGAGAAGAAGAAGAGCCTCCTTCATCTTCTGTCCTCCTGCACGATCACCCCAGGGCGCCCCTGGGTCTCCCAGGTACTCCTCTCCTAAGCTCTGCTGCACCGTCACACCTTTTAGGGCAAGTGTCATCATTGCTGGGTATGGATGGTATCAGAAGGGCATTTAGTTTACTCCAGGAGCCTGGCTATTGGTTTTTCCTTAAGGACATGTCAGCCACACTGGTGAAATAATCAGTAGCTTCTTATGTGTTCTATGTGATGTCCCCATAGATTGGTTTTATGTGACCTGGGGAGGGAGGAGAGTCAGTCCAATGGACTTAATGGCAAATCATCAGGTGTGAATGTTTGCTATCATAGAGGTAAAATAACTCCTTGGTGGGAAAAGATGGTTTCCTCTTTTCATCATTAATTTAAGTCATAGAAATTGTGACCCTGAAGTATGCCATGTCTACACTGAGCAGTGGGGCTATAAAGATGAAGAAAACATGGTCTCTGTCCTAGAGGACATTCAATTCGTTTTGTCTTTTTTTTTTTTCTGGGGGCACTCATTTATTGTATCAGTTTCTCCCCAGCACATGTTGCAGGGAAATGGGCTTAAGCATCACTCTATGAGGGAGGTCAGTCATCACTTTTACCAGAAATAGGTCTGATGGTGTGTGCAGGAAATCCAACCTGTGATGGTAAAATGAACTATGAGGGATCTTCCTTCCTCCCTCCCGAGGAAGAAGCTGGATATAGTAATCGAGGTTAGTATGATGGCCCACAATGCTCTCAGGCCACAGGTGCTGACTAGCTTTCCATCCTCACTTAGCATTGGCTTTGTGTCTTGTGGTCCCAGGATGATCGTTCTGGCTCCAGATCATGTCTGCTTTCTAGGCAAGAAGGGGAAAAATAAAGAGCAGAAGGGTTGTGCTGGCTAAAGCTGCTCTCCTCTAAAATGCTTTCCTGTAAGTCCCCTCAGTAAGTCCCAATTATACCTCTTAGGTCAGAACTATATCCAATGGCTAATGGAAGGGGCCAAAGAAGCCAGGAATAGGCTTTTAAAGCCAGGGATATTGCTGCTTCAAACACAAGTGGGATTCTGTTAATAAAGTAGAAGAGGAGGATGGATACTGGGTCTCAAGGAGATGCAAGGTCCCTTTACAGTAGATTTTACCCCAGGAGTTGCTTTGCACCAGTTCGTGGACCCAACCAACAAGCTGGCATCCGCTCCAAATCCTTTCAGTCTTCTTTATTTGTTTGTACTTTGAAGTTGGAAAATAGGTCAGATTTCTCAACACAGTGTCATCAGTTTCACTTAAGGAGCCATTGCATGTTTAAAGGTGGAAGTACGTAAGAGGTCTCCTCAATCTCTTGAGCTACAGATGACGAAACGGCATCCTGGAGTTATCAAATGACTTGCCCAACATCACACAGCTAGTAAGGGGTACATCCAAGATTAGAATGCATGGAGAGAATGCCAGGTATATCCTTTTGAAATTATGTTCTCAGTCAGACTGCAAGGATTTCAAACCATCAAGACCCTGAGAATCTGGACTTCCCTGGTGGCGCAGTGGTTAAGAATCCGCCTGCCAGTGCAGGGGACACGGGTTCAAGCTCTGGTCTGGGAAGATTCCACATGCCACAGAGCAACTAAGCCTGTGAGCCACAACTACTGAAGCCTCCGTGCCTAGAGCCCACGCTCCGCAACAAGAGAAGCCACTGCACCGCAACAAAGAGTAGCCCCCGCTCGCCGCAACTAGAGAAGAGCCCTTGCGCAGCAACAAAGACCCATTTCTAACTAGTTCCTTTCGTTACTAGAATCTGCATTTAAGCCCGTAGCACTGGCATTGATGTTTGAACTATATTCTCAGTCTTTCCTATTTTTTCCCATTCCTATCACTTCTAAGGGTCTCAATCCACCCCTCATTAGGCGTTTAGTAGGCTCTGAATATGTTGATTGAAAGAACATGCCAGTTTGCTTTCTAAATCTTGGTTTCTGATATTGCCACTCACTCAATATCTTCAACCAGAAACTCAAGAATCATTTCTAATCCTCTCTCTCATCCTCTCTGACTGGCACCTGCTGAGCAACCCTAAATTCAAAAGATTCTATATTATAATGTCTGAAAATCTATAAAAACAGGGAAAATATTCCAATTTTTTATTGGACTTTCCCCCCAGATTAATGATTACACCCATGAGGCTTTAAATTTAGAGATATTTTGCCTGTAAAGGTATCTGGAGGTTGAAGGAAACATACGAAGCATGTTATTTGAAAATGTAACAAATGTATTGATTAAATACATTTTTTCTCTGTTTCCAGACTTTTAATATACCCTCTATTTATCTGTTAGATTCAGCTCCTGCTTTCTCAGCCCCGTTGTTTCTGCCTCTGATCAGGACCTTACCATTTCTCCCTGGACCTCTGACTCTTAAAGAATCTCCTTGTTCTTGTCACTCCAACCCATCCTCCACATTGTGGCCACTGATTCCTTTAGAAACGATATGTAGACACAAAAGTGATCTTTCCGACACGTGATCATATATATCTCTTGTTTAAAATGTTTCTATGGTTTCACCACTGCTCATGAAAGTAGCTAATTTACTGACTCTACAAATATTCATGGAGCTTCCAACTACATGCCAGTATCAAGCTAGGCAGTGTCCATACAATACTGAATAAAGCGAACATGGTGGATACTCTCATGGAACTTCTATTCTAACGAATGGTTGACGACCTAACTTCTGCAGCAGCCCCACCCAAATCTCCGTCATCCCTGTTGACCTTTATATCCTAGCAATACCAAACAGCTTGTAGTCCTGCAAACGCCCTGCTTTTCCTTCTCACCACCTTTGCACACATCCTCTTTTATTGGTCTGGTGTATTCATTTGCCCTTTAAGTTCCAGCTCAAACATCACTTCCCCCAGGAAGCCTTCCTTGACCTAACCTTACACAGATTAATCACTTTTTCTCTGGAACATTTACATATTCTGTTGTTATTTAGTTGCCCTTATCACAATTTTCCCTAACTTATTTGATTACAGTCCTTCCTTTTTTCTAAGAGTGGAGAAATGAGAAAAATAAAAGGATTGTTATTGCATTTAAAATCCAGAAAAATTGCCAGAATCACTTTTTTTTTTAAAGTAGACTCTGCTGTATCAAGAAGAGAAATGTTGACAATTTTTATATTGACCACCAGGAGTTTCACTGAGCATTTTGCAACTCTGAGAACAATAGCTTTTAAGAAAAGGAGCCAGGAAATTCCATGATGTCTCATCTCACTCAACTATAACAATTTGTGAATTCTCATTAATTGTCTAACAATGTTTCATGAGTCTTAAAAGTAACTGAAATAAAAGGGATTATTAGCGTGTGCTTCATAATAGGGAGAAACCCTCAATTTTCAGAACACAAAAAGAGAACTATTCATTTTTTCTCTTTAGGTGTCAGAAGGTCTAGGGAACAGAAAGAATAGCCTATAGCAAAATGCAAACTGACTTGGGACTTTTATTTCTCAGCTTAAGAAAATCCTAGCAGGAAAATAAGCATGTGGAGGGAAAATTTAAGGAAAACTGATCCATGTAAAGGAGAAACTCATATTTCTATTCTCGTATGTATGTGTATATATATATTTTTTTTCTATAAAAAGGGGCTTTTATATTTTGTTTTCACACTAGACTATTAGGTATTTGGGAAAGAGATTGTGCTTCATATACTCAATGCTTAGTGCAGACACATAGTAGGTGCTCAGTAAATGCAGATTTTAATTAAATAACATTGTAATGCTGGTGACTGGTTTTGATGGAAAAAGATCTAAACTCTAAGAATGATAGAAATGGCATGAAAAAATATTCGCTATGTAAAGCCACAGGTCACAGGGGATTTCCTAGTTCTCTATTTGGGGCAGGCAGGACCTGGGCCCAGCAGTGTACGTACACACAGATAGCACAAGGCAGATGGGCCATAAACATATGTACATATATATGTAACTTAAGACCTGTTTATCTGGAAGTCTCAACAATCCCCTTCTCTTTTGCTGCCTTTGTCAGTGACATGGAAATATATTCCCGCATTTTATTTTCAACTTTTCAAACAGTCCAGGTGTGAAAGAAGTGGAGAAGTTCTCTGCTTCGCTCTGGCCCATTGGGGCGGGGTTTCGGCTTCCATTCTTTCCATCCCTAATTCATAATTTTTCATTTTGTTCTTAGAGCCCTCTTCTTTATAAATCCATTCAGCAAAAAAATTTTTTTTAAATTTATACAAATTCAGTGTGTGTGTGTTTTGGGTGGGCTGTGGAAATTGATTTACGAGTCAACCACTTTTTTCTTGCCATCTCCCGCTTGAGTGGTTTGTCGGCTCCGGGCCTTTCTTTCACTGGAGGAGAATAAGGTTGTCTGTGGAAGAGGTCAGCATTTCAAATTGGTGGAGTTCAACTGCACAAATGACATAGAACTGACAAGAAAAGACAGGGGGTTTGGAGGTCACAGACTGCATAGGTCTCGCTTAGGGTTTTTGCTTTGTGATGAACCCTGGCACCAAAATGAATTAAATAACAGGCTTAAGGACTATTGAGAGAGGGCTGAATGCAAATCAAAGATAAGTAGAAGTTTTCTTTCCTAAAAGGGGAATGATTTTTTTCCTTCCCTTTCCCCCTTCCATATCTATGCCGGCAAGAGCTGCATGTTAAACGTGATTTCGCTGGCATTATGCTGGGCGCTTTCACCGCGCTTGTGGCTGCGATGGCCTATCTTGGCCTATGATTAATGACCTGCTAGGCAATTTGGAAGCCATAATAACTCCGCGGTCCACACACAAACTATATAGTCGCATTCCTTTTGCGGATTTGCCAAGCTGTTACCAAGGGGCCCGCGTAGGAGCTGGATTGCTTGAGAGATAGTGGAGCATTTCTGCAAATGCCATTTGGGCCTTATCTTACTGAAAAGTGCGATGAGCAGCGGGCTCATTTACAAAATCCAAAGCGCAGATCTCAGGGCCTTTTTTTTTTCAGCCCAGATTAAGGAAAACAAAAAACCAAAAATTGCTCCAAAAAAAAAAAAAAAAGCCTGGTAAAAACTGATCTCTAGGTTCTGAGTGATTACATGGACAGCAGACAGCAGTGTTCCCAAATCTTGAATCGGATTCATCAAAGCCTAATGCTGATGATGCCCTCCCAAAGCAAAAAGTGGATTTTTGAAACCTCGAGGTGGAAACAAAGGCTCCTCTTCCGGGCGTGCTGTTTTGAAGTGTTTGCACATGTCGAAACGGTAAACCTGTGTGTGGGAGTGAAAGCGTATAAGGCTGGTCGTGCGTTCAGCCACTGCCTTGCACTGTGACCCTGGATACATTTCTTCTCCTCTCTGGGCTGCAATTTTCTCATGAGTTCAATGAGAAGGTTGGGTTTAGCAAACAAGCCAGTAGGCTTTTTCTGGCTCTAATTTTTATTCATGTAGCAGATATTTACTGAGTGCCCACCATGTACTTGGCACTCTTCCAGGCTCTTGAGTTGTTTAGGGAAGAAAGAAGACAAAGATCCCTATACCCAAGAAGCTTACATTCTAAAGGGGTGAGACAATCATTAACAATAAAGATAATTAATAAGTAAATTGTATGTGTAGAAGATAATGAATACTATGGAAAAGGAAAAATTAGGACAGAAAAAGGGTGAACAGGAGCATCATGGGGTGGGCATTGGAGGTAGACTGCTTATGAAACATGGTGGTCAGGGTAGGCCTTGGCAAGGAAGTGGAATTTGGCCGTGATCTTTAGGAGATGAGAGAGTCAGTCAAGCATGTATCCAAGGGGCGAAGCATTCTGGCAGAAAGAACATTCTAGAACAAAGTCCTTAACAGCCTAAGAGTCTACTGATGCTGTGTCATTTTCTTTGAGATTGACTGGCCTTCAGTTACTTAGCTAGCTGGTGACAGTTTTATCGCCAAGCTCCATGTTTTTCAGCTTTGGCCGCATGTTGAGAGTACCTTGGGAACTAGAAAAATATCGAGGCCTGGGCCCCACTTCCAGACATTCTGAGTTAATTAGTCTGGGGTGTATCCTGGACATCAAGAGTTTATGAAGCTCCCCAGGTGTCAAGGTCAAGAACCACGGATCTAGAGCAAGCAGGTCAACTCCACCATAACCTTTCCAGGGCTGTCATTGAGGAAAGCCATCTTACAATTCGCAGTGTCAGAACAATTGTCACTCAGTGCACAGGCAACATCTCATTAAAAATCTTCTATGCACAGGAGACATCCAAAGGAGAGTGGGATCGTCCATGCCTTTGGGGAGTTCACAGAGTATGGAGAAGACAGATGTAAAAACGATTCTTCAGACGCTGAGTTTGGTACAGAATAATAGAGCCTGTTGTATAATGCTGAAGGTCAGTTTTTTTCAAACATAACTCATTCAATTATGACTTCATTACATTTGCCGTATCCATGTAAAATTGACTCATGCCTTTAATTTAAATTTTTACTTTATCATAGTCCTAATTGATAACATCCGTAAGATCCTTTGTTTGATGTGCTAATTATATATATATATATATTATAGGTCAGCGTAAATGAATCGTTTCACTAAAACCAAATAGCTGCACAAAGTTTCAAAGTACGCATCTACATCCTAAAGACAGATGTCTGTCAATGTTGCCTGAGTATCCATGCAAATACTCCCCTTAGCACATAACCTTGTCATACATTGATGAGTTTGTCTCTAGGATAGATGTTGAAAAGTAAAATTGCTGTGTTATAGGGCATTAGCATTTTTAACTTTAATATATACTGCCAAACTGACCTCCAAAATAACCTAACCAACTCACACCAGGCTGTTAGGGTCATGTACAATTTCTCAGTTGTGTCTTTCATGCAGTGCCGCTGTTTATAGGTGACACACTCGTTGAAATCTTCTCACCTACTATAGTTGGGATTTATTCATCCAGATCTATCCATGTTCTCATTTGCAGCACAGAGGAGTTTGCTAGAGGTGGCTGGAAACAGTGTGGAATTATCTAGCCCAGGCAGGGATGGTACTCCTGATCTGAGCACTGTGCTTTGGCCAACTGAGCTAAGCAGTGGTCCAGCATCTTAAGAGTTAGGGACTGAAAATCACAGTAACCATGACACCTTCTCGGCACATCCGTGTTGCACTAATTAAGATATAAGATGTTAGGATATAGAACAGAGACCCAAAATAATAGTGGCTAAAATAAGCTTAGAAAATGAATTCTCTCACATAACTGTCGAAGTATAATAAGTTCGGGGATGGTACTGAAGAGTCACTTCTCTTAAGGTGTTGTCCTGATTCATCTGGCCCAAGACAGTGCATGGCCACAACCACATTCCAACCAAGGTGAAGAAGAGGGTGCACCCAGAAGTCACATTCGATCTGCTGATGCACAGAGTTTAGTCGCATGGCCATGTCTATCTGCAAAGGGATCTGGGAAATTTTTTTTGATAACCATGCACTTGGCTGGAAAAATCAGTGGTTCTACTATTGTGAAAGACAAGAATTGGTGGACAATAGCAGTCTTGCTGCATATATCAAAAGAGCCATTGCAGGTACATTTTTACAACGCATTTTCATATATGTGGTCTCATTTTACTCTCACATAATCCAGTGAATTAGAAAATCAAAGAGGGGAGAAGTCAAGAACCCACAGAATGGATGGTTCAGGAAATCACAGTATGAGCGGCCATTATCCACTGCTACACCTAACTCAAAAGCCTCATTTGGTCCTTAATGAAACACATACCTATTAGCCAAATACTTGCTAATGCCGGAAAAGATAATATTTCTGAAAGTAGTGGAGAGCTTTCTTTTTAGGATGCGGAAATGAAAGCTAGTTGGAAATAACTATGTAAGGACGAGAGGTGGAAGATTCAGGGATCACGATTTGAGGCTCTCAGCAGACAGACAGGACCACAGACATGGATGGCATTTTGAAGAGATGCACCGATTTTGTTCTGAAATTTGTGGCGGGTAGAGGGGCTGAGCAGAATCTACTGGAGATCCCTTCTGGGCAGTAACAGTGGCTTTCTGTACCTCTTGAGGTGGATTCTCGGTAAAGGGGGCACCATTGTTCCCCACCCTGTGTCCAAGCCCCTTTACCACATGACTTTGCCATCTTCCCATCAAAAGATGGATTTTATTTCCCCGGTTTGAATCTGGACTGGTCTTGTGACTTTTTTGGCTGATAGAATATGGCAAAAATGCCTCGCCAATTCCAACTCTAGATCTTAAAAGGCTTTGTGTGTTTCTGCCCTGTGTGCCTCTGGAACTCTGTCCGTTTGCATCCGAAGTAAACCCGGCAAGGCTTCTGGAGGTAAGAGACCCAATGATGCATCAGAAGTAAACCAGGAAGGCTTCTGGAGGATAAGAGACCCAAGGCTTCTGGAGGATAAGTAAACCAGGCAAGGCTTCTGGAGGATAAGAGACCCAGTGATGCAGGGAGTCAGCTACTTCCTAGCTGACTCAGCAGCTGACTGCACACGCATGAATGAGTCCGCCAGGACTAGAAGAACTGCTCGGCTGAGCCCAGCCCAGATTGCTGACCACATAATCATTAGCTAAATAAATAGCTGTTGTTTTAACCCACTAAACACTGTGCTGGTTTTATTTTCAGGCAGTATATATAAATATATACATATATATATATTATATAATATATATATTATGCTTAGCTCAGTATCTGGCCATAGTAAGCCCTCAATGATGACCTATAGTTAGGTATTTAAAAGCATTTTCTAAAGTGCAAAGTTCTAATTAATGCCAATTTTTAAAATAGCATTGTATTTTGGGTTTGATGGGATCATGTGCTCTCTGAGGCCACAGCAATTTCTCTGGGTTTTTTCCTAACTGAACATCACCCAGGTTTGACCATCGATTCTGAGTCAACCTTAAAGGCAGAGCTACTCTCTTGGTTGGAGATTGGCCTCATAGGAGGACGAAAGCTCTTGCCACAAAGTCCTGAATGTTCAACTCCTGGGGAGGGGGAGGGCCGTCGGCTCATCATAGGCTCTGCAAGGTCTCAGGGTCTCTAACAAGTCCCTCATTAGTTCCTCCTTGTCTGCACACTTTGTGACCTGCACGGCCTCCATCAGTCTGAGGTTATTCCAAGTTACCACGTGGCTGGCTTCTCTAGACCTCTTTCAGCATGAGCAGCTAAGGCAAGACAAACTATCTATCAACGTGTTCTCCAGGGTGCTCTCTAATCAGCCTTGCAAACATTTGCCTGGCTCCCTCTGCCGATACCCCTGGGGATCCCTCATTTGTGAACTTGGCCTTTTAGCTTCCATCTCCAGCCCTTCTCCATCTCATCCTCACTTCTTTCTCACTCCGACAAGGGCTGGTCCATGTGCAGTGTTCAGGGATGCTGCTGTACCAACAGTCCTCTCTGAGGGAAGTCACTTTACACAGAAATCTTGATGCTTTCTAGTCATGTAAATTTGACCACAGCTATTTAGATCAGGGATAAGTGCTGCCCCCAAGGGAAGCTATCTGTAGGCAGTCTAAGAAGTAGCATGGCTTAAGATTTCTGACCAGCAAGGGAGCTCTATACATTATGGTGACCCCAGCACCCAGAGAACTCTTACCTCCTGAGGAGGTTAGATTGGAGACACCCGAAAAGAAATATGGACAATGAAGTGGCACCAGCCAAGGGAAAGCAGTAAACAGAAGCCACTAGGAAGCAGAAGCTAAGAGACAGAGGGAAGTCCTGTCCTGAGAGAAGTGGAGTAGAAGTAGGCAGAAGGGGAGTGAGCCTTGAATACAGAGGAGGTGTGAGTAGGACCATATAAGGAGACTGTAAGTCACGTGGCTTTTGAGTCGCCAGAAACTTTTCAAAGCATCCCGAAGAGTAATCTAGAGTAATCTAGAGTCTGTTATTTTGTTCTTAGGTGGCATGCAACACAAACGAACTCTGGTAACTTGAAGAAACCGGAAGTGTGTTGGAAAGATGTGGGAAGGCTTTTAGAACTAGAGTCGCTAAAGACATAGGCTTGGTGAAGAGCACAAGGCAGAAGGTCTCCTGAAAGCCAGGAATCAAGACCCTCCTGAGTTTCAACGCTGCAATAAGTCAAGTTCAACTCCAACTTCACTCTGCCTAAGAGTTAAAATCACTGAGATAGTCTGAATGCCTCATCTGGACCTGCCTATGGTTGGAGAATTGTAGGAAATCTTATTTGACAGAAATTAGGCTTCTTTAACTAAAATACAGGGTACTGGATGATGGCAGGGCCAATGAAATAGTCATTTTGTCCTCTGAGGGCTGGGTCTGTGGCTGCTGACACTGATTGCTGAGTTTTCATCTTTTCATTTGCAACCTCCCGTCACCTGAGATTACCTGAGCCTGTTTCACAGAAGTGGTACTCCTTGATCGTCTCCAGTTTTGCAAATCTTACCCATTCTGAAATGGTATTTTCTCTTTTGTTTATTGGTCAGTTCTTTTCCTCAGGGGTTTTACCATCTTATATTCCCACTAGCAATGTATGAGTTATCTAGTGTCTTCACATCCCTACCGTCATTTTTTGTTGTAACAATTTTTAATTTTAGTCATTCTTATAGGCCTGTAGTGATATCTCCTTATGGTTTTAATGTGCATTTTTCTGATGGCTAATGATTGATTGATTACTGGTAAATTTGGAAAGTTTCTTACATATTATACCTTGCTGTCTTTTGTTGGGTATATTGTTTGCAAATATTTTCTCCCCTTTTCACATGGGCTTTCATAGAGTAGAAATTTCTAAGTTTCTAATTTTGTTGCCATTTGATTTATTAACTTTTCCTTCTATGGATCACACTTTTGGTGTCAAGTCTAAGAATTCTTTGCCTAGTCCTAGGTTGCAAAGATTTTCTCTTATTTTTATTTCTGAAAGTTCATAGTTTTACATTTTATGCTTACATTTATGATCTATTTTGAGTTAATTTTTATACAAAGTGTGAGGTTTAGGTTAAGGTTCATTTTTACGACTATGGATGTCCAGTTGCTCTAGCACTGTTTGTTGAAAAGGCAGTCTTTCTTCCATTGTGTTGTTTTTACACCTTTGTCAAAATTAGTTGGGCATATTTACGTGGGACTATTTTGAGGTTCTTTCTTCTGTTCCATTACTCTATGTATTGATCTCTCCATCAGTACTGCACTATCTTGATTACTATTATATGTATATAGTAAAACTTAATATTGGGTAGAGTGGTTCTTCCCACTTTATTCTTCTTTGTCAAGATTATTTTAGCTATCCTAGAATTCAGAGTCATGGTTGATCGTTTTTCCTTTCAGCACTTCAAAAATGTTGTGTCCCTTCCTTCTGAGCTCCACTGTTACAGATGATAAGTCCATTGTCAGTCAAATTGGTATTTCCCTATAGGTACCATGTATGTTCAAGATTTTATATTTGTGTTTAGTTTTCAAAAGGTTATATTGTGTCTTGGCACGGATTTCTTTGGGATTGTTCTCTTTGGGTTTCACTCAGCTTCTTAGATCCATAGATTTGTGTCCTTTGCTAAATTTGGGACATTTTCAGAGATTATTTCTTCAAGTCCCCTTTAAAACCCCTCTTTTTCTCCTCTCTTTCTGATATGAATATTGGATCTTTTGTTATTGCTTCACAGGTCCCTGAGGCTCTGCTCAGTTTTTTTTCAGTCTATTTTTATTTTGTTGATATAATTTTTGATGTGATCATAAACAGCACTGGTTTTGTAAAATTTCAATTTCTATTTGTTCATTGCTAATATATCAAAATACAATTGACTTTTGTATTTTGATTTTATGTTCTACAATCTATTAGATCTAGTTTACTGTAGCTTTGTTGTAGATACTGTCTGATTTTCCACATTGACAATTATGTCATCTACAAATGCAGATATACATTATCCTTTCCAATTTAGATGCTTTTTCTTCCTTGCCTTATTGCACTTGCTAGAACCTCCAGTACAGTGTTGAATAGAATGCCCTTTTCTTCTGATCTTAGCAGAAAAACATCTAGTTTTTCCCCATTAAGCATGACATTAGCTGTAAGTGTTTCATAGATGCCATTTACCAAGTTTAGGAACTTCCTTCTAGTTCTAATTTTCCAAGGGTTTTTCTTTTTTAAATCAGGAATGAATGTTAAATTTTGCAAAACACTTTCTTTCATTATCTATTGACATTATCATAAGTTTTTTTCTGTATTAGTCTATTAATATGGTGAATTATATTGATGGATTTTAAAATATTAAGCTAACTTTGCATTTCTGGGATAAATTCCACTTGGTCATGATCTATTGATAAATTTGCTTTTGAAAGAGATTTCCACCAAGTTCAGAATTCTGGGTTAGCAGGGTTTTTTTTTTTTCTTTTTCTTTCCCTTTTAGTACTATAAGGATGTTAGTCCATTATCTTCATTTATATTCTTTTCTGATGAGTTTTCTGATGTAATCCTTATGTTTGTTTCTCTGTATGTAATGTGCCTTTTCCCCCTCTGTTTGATTTTAAGATTTTCTTCTCATAACTGGTTTTAAACAATTTGATAATGATGTGCCTTGGTATAGTTTTTTTCATGTTTCTTTACTTAGGACTTGTTGAGAGTCTTGAAACTTTGAGTTTATAGCTTTCTTTAAATTTGGAAAAATATTGGCCATTATTTCTTTAAATATTTTTTCTAGATCCTCTCCTCACCCAACCCCTGAAATTTTGGGACTCGATTTATGTGTGTATATGGCCACATGTCTTTTCTCATGACCTATTGATGTTCTATTTATTTTTCTAGTCTTTTTTTCCCCTCTCATTTCATTTTAGTAGCTTCTATTGTTATGTCTTCACATTCAGTAACCTTCACTGTCTAATCTGCCACTAATCCAATCAGTGCTTTTTTTTTTTCACCTGAGGCATTATAATTTTCATGTCTCGAAGTTCAATTTAGGTTAAAAGTAAATTTAGACTAAACCTTTTCTATTCCTATGCTTGACTCCTCACTTACAGTCTAAATTCCTACAGATCAAGGACCAAATATAATTTCTTTGTGTCTCTCCTTGCAACTAAAAGCAATATATGGCTGAATGACTTTGGAAACATTTAAAAAAATACTTTTTTGAGTCTCAATTTCTTTGTTTATAAAAATGGAGATAATATTATCAGGTTATTATGATGATTATTAAATGCTGTAGTTTATCTAAAGTATGTCCTAGTGCCTTCACATACTATGGTCTTAACAAATATGAGTCCCTTTTGTCTCATGCATTGTAAGTAGTCCAGTAAAATTTTCTATAGTCCTGGAGTCAGGATTCACTAAGGATGTTCTGGAAAATATTTAACAATTGATTCTTTAGCAGGGGGGAAACAACAGCCTGATTTGTAGTATTTTCCATTATCTGGAAATCCTCTTGTTGCAGCTGATTTCAAGCAATCAACATGACATCATTGAACACAGAGTTGGGAAAAGTTGAATAGTAACACAGCATTATGTAATATTTCCATCATAGAGCTACAGATACAATAGATGAAAATAACCTCAATAGCATAGATAATAATATGTAGTAAAATAGGAAGTAATGAATTTTGGATATAACTTATTTTGATATAATTTTGGTGTAAGTTAATTTAACTTTTAATAGCGGCTATATTTAAAAACTGGCTCACCAAATTCAGGAAAATTTAGCAATTGGCTCTTGTAAGGCAGTACCAGCCAACTTCCATATCCTATTGTATTTTATCTCCCACTTCCCCAGCCCACCTTTCTAGGGCTTTCTTCCTTGAATATATATTTGGAAAAGTGGGAGTTTTCCTTGGAGGTTTCTCTGGAACTGAGCTTTGGAATCTGCTGCTCAGTGTCCTGTATTTTTCTATCACTCCCACTTCTACCCTGTGTCACAGCTCGATTTTCTGCAGAACACCAGAGAAATGGGTGAGGGCAGACCACTCTCTTCTCTAACTGTCCTTCCCCTTTAAACTCCCAGCATCACTCCACACAGAGCTGCAGGGGTGATTATGGCTTCCCTTAACGAAGAGTTAAAGAGTAATTAGGAAAAATTATAATGTTGGAAGGGAAAAAAATCTAAAAGCTGTATGATCATTGTGACTTCTCCCGAGTCCAAGAGAAAGCATATAAAACACTAAATCCTTCACTTTTTAAATTCAAGAGCTATTTGACATTTGCTCTGTGCTAGGCATGGTGTTAGATCCATTTAATAAGGGGACACATTCCAAGGTTTTAATTTGGCTATCCTATTCTCGGTTTTTATTCTCTCCCAAAGAAGCTATTTTTTCTAACCTCCCTAAGGTGAACTTCTCCTCTCTGCTGTCCAGGAGGAATTCTATTCCCTGATAGCCCCACCTTCTGCAGTCCTTTTCTCTAATTTGGTATCAAACTGTCTCAGTCTCATACTAGATGAAGTATGAGGGTGATGGGTGCTTTTCAGAATGTATATTGATGACCCCTCGCACCTGGGATTCCACCAAAGACACTGGACTAAGGTAGGTTTGGGGCTCCGAGTTTATAGAGAATTGCAGAAACCTTCCAGGTATAGTCTCCTTTGAGATATTCCCATCAGTGAAAATTACAGTCATACCTATTTATTCTCTTTAATATTTTGCATGCAAACATTAACCTATTTCATTAAGCACATAAACATATCTCTGAAGGACAAACATTAATTCTCAGTGCCAGTAAACCCCAAGCCCCTAAGGAGGAATAAAATGTTTACCCAGTGGTCTTACAACTTGCTAGGAACGTCTTGTCATGGAGTCAGAAAACCTTATTGTATGCAGAGGAGTTGAGTTCCTTTGTTTTACCCCGTTATTCCTAAATACACCTGCTCATGCCTTCCAAGATAAGGAACAAGCACATTGCTGGTCTACTTTGCTCCTTAGGCCTCTCACAGGTAATGCTTCAAATTGGGTTTCAGGTGTTAAGAATAAAGAGATGAAATGAGACACAGTCCCTGTGGGGAAAACACAGGTATGCAAATGAAAGACCATGATATGATGTGATAAATATCATAACAGCATAAACTAAATGGTGCGGAATCACAGAGTGGATCGTTCCAACTGGAAATGTAGAAGGGCTTGGGAAGTCTTCACACTGGCATTGACAGTGAAAGATTAGAAGAGGTTCGCTGGTAAAGAAGAGTGATGGTAAAGGGCATGCAAGGTACAGAAAGCATTTACAAAGAGAGAGAATCCTTTGAGTGGGGGAATTGTGTGAAGTCTACTCTGATAATAGTGCATGCGTGTGTGTGTGTGTGTGTGCATACGTGTGTGCATATGATGGGAAGCAGTGATAAGGCATGAGACCAAAAATGGTAGAGTGAAATGCCAAGGGTATTTGAATATGTTATGGGTTTGGACTTTATTCTGTAGGTGTATTGGTCCTAGGTGATATAGCTAATTTATGTTTTCAAGTAAGAGACTGATATGCTCAGGTATCAGAGATAATGTTGTTGGGATTGTTGACTAGACTTGTTGGGAGAGACTGGAGGCAGGGAGGCTATTAGGAGGCTGTCAGGATAATCTACTTAAGTTTCTTAAATGAGCCTCTTCCAGGTAGGTGGTGAGGCTGTTAACATGAGAGCGTACACAGGCAGAGGAGCAAGAGTGGGGGATGACAGTCGCGTGTTGAATTTAAAGAACCTGGAAAGCACCAAGGTGGAGATATCCAAGTCATCAGTTACAAATGACTGTTGGAGCTCAGGACAGAGGTCAGAATGGAAGGTTAATGGATTGGGGGAAAATAGGGGTTATATTAACTTCCAACTGATACTGTAATAAATTACTAAAAACTTAGGGGCTTAACACAAATTTATTATCTTTCAGAAGCCTGATACGAGTCTTTCAAGGCTAAAATCGAGATGTCAGCAGAGCTGCATTCTTTCTGGAGGCATTAGGGAGAGATTTTGTTTCCTTACCCTTTCCAGCTTCTAGAATTTGCCTTCATTCCTTGGCTCATGGCCTCTTTTTTTTTTTTTTTAAAGATTTATTTATTTATTTTTTGGCTGTGTTGGGTCTTCGTTGCTGCACGCGGGCTTTCTCTAGTTGGAGCGAGCTGGGGTTACTCTTCGTTGTGGTGCGCGGGCTTCTCATCGCGGTGCTTCTCTTGTTGCTCTTGTTGTGGAGCATGGGCTCTAGGTGCACGGGCTTCAGTAGTTGCAGCAAGTGGGCTCGGTACATGTGGCTCGCGGGCTCTAGAGCGCAGGCTCAGTAGTGGTGGCGCACGGGCTTAGCTGCTCCGCAACATGTGGGATCTTCCTGGACCAGGGATCGAACCGGTGTCCCCTGCATTGGCAGGCAGATTCTTAACCATTGCACCACCAGGGAAGTCCCATGGCCTCTTATTTCATCTTCAAAGCGCATCACCTAACTTCTGCTTCTGTTGTCATATCATCTTCTCTGATTCTGACCCCCCTTCTGATCTAGATTATCCAATAAATCTCTCATCTCAAGATATTAATTTAAGCATATCTGAAAAATCCCTTTTGTCACAGAAGGAAACATATTCACAGGGTTCCAGGGATTAGGATGTGAACATCTTTGAGGGGGAGATTGTTCAGCCTACCACAGGGGCAGATGAGAAAAAAGTGGTAGAATGAGGAAATAGAAGGGCTGAATGCAAAAATCTGGGGCACGTGAATGGCAGAAAGAGAAAGGAAATACCTGGACAATAAGTGTTTCTCAAAAGTCAATGGATCAAGAAATTTCTAAAAGGAGGAATTAAAACACTCTAACAGTCTTCCCTGCCTCAGACCCCGTAAGCCTGCCAATCACTAGGTTTGCCTTGTTGCTGACCTATAAGAGGAACAAAAACACCAAATGGCATATGATTCAATCATGCAGGACCTATTTATCAGTTCCTGATATATTAGCTCTCCAGGCCTTCCCTAATCAGCTCTAACCTCCTGACTTGGCTCTCAGATCTAAATCCAGACATGATATTCAGGAATGTGGCCCTTGACCTTCCTTTCAGAATTCAGGTTGACTTGCCCTCTGGTTTCATTCTTTTTCAATGTGGTAGCAGAGAGTAACAGCAGTCTTCCAGATCCCTAGGGAAGTTCAACTTCTAAAATTAATTCTTCCTTCCCTCAGGCCCCTTGAGTAGAAGTGGAGGCATGGGTTCCAGAGGTGTCACTTGATCTTTAAAATGTAGAAACACCCAGAAGAAGGCTCTTCTCTGTTACTTTGGGGCCATGTGCTTCATCTTTGGTGCAATGAATTGGCCAGCGTTTGTCTGTGCCTAGGTTATCTGTCCTCCATCTAGGTGAAAAGTAGGATACTCTGAATTGCAATAATTGCAGGACCACATGGAATAGGGAGCTAGTTCCCCTAACAAGAGGGGGTTACTATAACTACAGGAAGGAAAGGAAGGATGCTGGGCAGGCAACAAAGCAGATGTCCACTATACTGGGGATAGGCTACTAACTTTTCTACGAAGGAGACAACAGAATTCATGTAGCATCATCAAGAACTCTACACATAGATAATGTATATCAGAGAGGTCAAGTAACGATTATGCCTTTAATCACGCAACCTACAAAGAGTACACTTCATTCCCTAGTACCTGGTACTGATGTATAAATGTTATGAAAATAATATATCTTTGTAGCCCCTAGCACAGTGCTTGGCACATAGGAGGGACTCAGTGAACACTTGTTGAATGAGTGAATGCATAAATGAACATACTGCAGACAGATATGTCGGCCCTTAATCTATAGGTGCTTTCAGGAGGCAGTGCTGATTTGTTTTTTAAATGAAGAATTTATTTTGTGGACCTATGTCTAGCAGTAAATATCAAAATTTCTGACTTCTGAGCCAGCATTTTAGAAACTCTACTTTATCCTCACACACTGGCGTTGGTAACCAAGAACATCTGAAAGCTTTTGTATAATCTGATTAAGAGCTGAATAAGGAGAGGCAAGGGGTTAACGATCAGTGGTTTAACACCACATTTACCTAAGCTGAAAGGGTTTTTCTAAAGATCTTTTTAAAAAACCTTTGTGAAGTATGTAATATGAGGGCTGGGCTTGAAGCCCAACGTTAACACATCCACCACCCTTTCTGCCCATTCTTGTCACTCTCAATGGTTAGAATTCTTCTACACCTAAGCTCTGAGACAATCCTCCTCCATTTTCTTCTGGGGCAGAATTAATTCCCTGGTTTTATGGTGCCATCAGGAATCTGTAAGCTTTTACTCTGAGTGACTGTGTTAGTTATAACATGCATTCTCAAGGGAGGCGACATCACTCTTAAAGAGGCAAAAATTGGGGAAAAATTTCCCTAGGGTGGGGAAATCTTAGACGTTACAATGATTTGCAGCCCTTCAAAGGACCACAGTACATAAATAGATATACAGCATATCTTTGATAATTTCATTGGGGCCAATGAGGCAAAAACAATCTTAAAAGGCTCCTTTAGTGGAGCAATAATAATACTTTTTTAAGGGTTGGGAAACACTGGGTTATAAGGAAGTACTTAAAAACACATGAACGCTGTTCCTTTTCTCATCCCACAATGCTCTCAAGAAAAGGATATCGCATCGGGAGTTAGGAGATGAGTTCTAACTTTCATATCTACCACCAATGAGCAAACGCCTTCATTTATTTATTCAGCAAAAATTCATTGAGTACCTTCTATGTTCCAAACACTGCACTAGACTCTGGAGGTACAATGATAAACAAGGTGTAGAGTTCTCATAGAGTTTATGTTTGGGAAAGGAGCAGATAATAAATAAGATCCAAATATCTATAAATAATGATGATGATGATAAACGTAATAGATGTCTGTGGTAAATTATAATTAATTATAAAGAATTATAATACATGCTATAAAGAATTTTTTTTTTTTTTTTTGCAGTACGCGGGCCTCTCACTGTTGTGGCCTCTCCCTTTGCGGAGCACAGGCTCCGGACGCACAGGCTCAGCGGCCATGGCTCACGGACCCAGCCGCTCCGCGGCATGTGGGATCTTCCCCGACCGGGGAACGAACCCGTGTCCCCTGCATCGGCAGGCGGACTCTCAACCACTGCGCCACCAGGGAAGCCCTCTATAAAGAATTTTTAAAAGAACAACAGAAAGTTAAGCTGGTAGAATGTGAACAGAGATGGTCTTCCTGAGACAGCGACATATGAGCTGAGTCTTGAGTGGTGAGAGGGTCCAGCCCCATGAAGATCTGGGGCAGAGTTTCCAGGCAGAGAGAAGAGCAAAGATGAAAGTCCCGAGGCAGGGGTGAGCTTGCCCTGTACAGAGAATGGAAAGATGTAGCTGGAATGAGCTGAGTTGGGAGGACAGGGGTAGAAGGTGAGGCAGGAGATGGGCCAGGCCGGATCATGCAGGGCCACACAGGCTGTGGGAAAGAGCTTGATCTTATTCTAAGTGCTCTGTGACTTTGGGCAAGTCGTTCGATTTCTGTCAAATGGTGAGTGTGGGGTGTCAGGGTGGGGCAGCTGAATGGCTGTGTGTTCTAGAATGCTAAGTTGAGCCTCATCTAACCTAGGACCTGGGAGAGATGCCCCCAAATCTCTACAGGGAGGAAAGTAAGGCAGCAAATAAAACTTAGACACCTCCAAGGATGCTCCTGGCTGGGCTGGGGCAAACTCACGTTTCACCTAGAAAGGAGGGAGTGGGAAGAAACTTAGGGCTGGGATGCCGCATTCCTCTGAAAGCAGAACCTGCCCTCCTTCCATTTTCAATTTTTGAGGTGCACACACTGTGTTTCTCTCACTCTGCCAATCTGCTTCTCGTGTTACTTTGGAGTTGCAGAGTGAGGAAAAGCACAGGACTGTGGGTCAGGGGCCTTGAGCTCCGGAGCCCCATCTGTTCTTAGATAACTCTGTGACATGAGCAAGTCCATTCCCGGATCTGGGCCTCCAGACCCTCATCTGGGGACCGTGATTAGGATTCCTTCTAGAACAGACTCTCTGATTCTATTATTTTCCTTTCCACCAGAGGCGGGGACTAACATAAACCGTGCATGCAAGTGCACCCAAACCCTCCTAAAATAATAAGGCAATTTCCTTTGAAATGGTTGAGAAGGAAAGTCGGGAGGCCTTTGCAGAAAATGATGAAACCCAGTCCCAGCTGAATATTAAGTTAGAGAGAGGTCTGCAAGCGGGCTGGGGGGCGGAGAGAGGGGGAGATGCCAGGGTCGGGGAGAGAGAAATTTTAATTGCGATTGTTTGGCCTGCTGATCCTAGGGAAATGACAAGGAGCCCTCAAGCAGCCTCAAACACGGATATTTGAAAAGCAGAGACGGCTGGGCTCCCTCCCCTCTGAGGCTGTTTGAGGAGCCTCTGCAGCGCTGACAAGCACGGGTTTTGGAGGCCATTGAAAAGTTTTGGGCCTAAATAGGGTAGGCAGCTTGGCTTAAGTGTTGCTATGGAATACCTGGCAACCGGCAACAATAGGCCTTTTAGAGAATCCAGGGCAAACAGTGACCGTGGTAATGGGGCGGGCTTAAGGGTCTCCTTGCCTGGCTGGGCCCCTCCTCTCCTCACACAGAGGCCTGGGCACTGGGCTATGTTCCGGAAATTCCCTGCACAAAGCCCCATTCAGCGGGAGGAGGGTCAATGCGTGTGCTTTTGGAGGGGGTGGTGGTGAGACTTGGGGGGAAGGAGGGGGGAGGGGGTCCAGGAGAAGAAGCTTTACTGCCAAAAAAAAAAAAAAAAAACCCTCTCAAGTCTCTTTCTTCTCGCAAAGACTAAAAGAGGCACAGAAAGTGCTAAGTTTGTAAAAGAGGCTGAAAAGGTTCAGAAAAGTAGCATAAAGGGGCTAGGGAACGCCCCGTGAATTTTGAACAGAGAGCAGAAAAGGGACCCTAAAAAGCAATTAGTGACGCTTCTGGTAGATGAAGAGGCAGCTCGCTTGGGGTGGGGAGCTGAGGGCCCGGAGGTAGGTGCGCGCGCGGCGGGTGAGAGGTGGGGGGTGATGGGAGCAGGTGAGGGGAAGGGGTGAGGCCAGGGGTGGGTGAGGGGAAGGGGAGGCCAGTGAGGAGTGGAGGGGGGAGAGTGCACGTCCCTCCGCCCCAGCCAGTCCCTGCTCTAATCCCACGCCTTCAAGCTGCTCTCTACCGGGGCAGTGGGGCTCAGATTCGGTCCCCTGGTTCAGACAGCCCCCAAAAGGCAGTGGAGCCTGAGACTGTGACCGGCCTCCAGCCCCTTGGTCTGTGATGACCATGAAGGAATCCTCAAGCCTCTGAGAGAGTGGCGACTGCGTTCTCTTCGCAGCTGAGTAATGGCAGGATGCTGGAGAGCTGGGTGTCTGCCTGAGCTCCTGCGGGAGGCTCCTATGACAGCCCGCGGAGAAAGGCAAAGCAGCCAACAAATTAGCGCTCTACAAATCCCACGTGCCCGCGCTGCATAACATCCGTGCTCAAACGCCCTACTCAGCCTCTCTAAAGATAATAATTTTATATTTCCAGCGGAATGTGCACAGTGACAATTATCTGTATTCCTACTGTGTCGCAGCATCAACCGGTAATCAAGAGAATTATGTTCCAGTTGAAAGCAGATTTAAATAAACAGACACTAAATGGGAGCCAATAATAGATGTACCAAAATAGTCCGGGCGAGAAAGCAGCCGTTTAAATACAGGGCTGTTTAGTCGGGAAGGTACGAGGCATCCACACCCCAGGGTTTACAGCTCCCAGTCTGCAGCTCAGCCAGGCTGATTCTTCCTCCAGATCCCCTGGGGTTCTGACCAGAGTGCTATCCTAAGCTGCTTCTTCCCTCTCTCCCTCCCTCCCTCCCTCCTTCCCTCCCTTTCTCTCTCTTCTTTATTTCAATAAACATTCATCATTCATTATCAGCTAGGTACACTGAGGCACCCTTATCAAAATTAATAAATACTGCCCTTCTTGAGTTTTGTGACCGTCTGCTCAAGGTTCAGATTGCGTCTTGTTGGCTCCTGTACGGGGCAGGGGAGGAGGGTGTTGGCTCTCCAGGGAAAATCAAGCCGTTGTTTCTATAAGAAGGGAGAATGGAGTGCTGAAGTGACAAAATAATGGAGGTCCAGGACGCATTCATTCAACTATCGCATATTTATCGGAGGTTATTCTGTGTGCCAAGCACTGTTCTAGGTCCTGGGAATTCCAAGATCAAAGTGTAGGTCTCTCTTCTCAAAAAGCTTCCGACCTTGCAAGGGAAAGATAACCGGGCAGCTGAACGTGCCATATACCTTGGGGGGACCAGAGAAGGACCCTGCCAGAGTGAGACGGAGGGGACTTGAAGGATGAGTAACAAAGAGAATTTTACGGGACAGAAAGCTAGCGGGGAGCATTCCCAGCTGAGAGAAGAGCACATACATGGGCATAGAAACAAGAGAAGAGCTGGTGTGTTCAGGACACTGCAAGTCCTGCAGCTTCTAATGGCTTCAGGCTATGGAAGTCAGAGAGGGGAGGCAGTCAACAGGGCTGGCAGGGGAGGTGCTGGAGAGTTAATTGGTGACAACATAAAGGGCTTTGCTCATGTGTCTACTCTCGAGGTTGGGATGATCAGTCTCATTTCTGCTGGCTCCATGTTTCCCTGCAAGGGGTCCTCTGTTAGCATTACTCTCCCAGCTTTTCTGCCTTTTCACTCACTCCTGTCCGCGAGCAGGGAGTTCGCCTCCATTTCTCTTCTATCCCGTATAGAGCAGCCTTTCTGATGTATTCTTGGACACTTGTAAAAGAAGTCTGTCCTTATAGGGAGAGACCTGTCTGTGGGTGTCCCGCTGTTAGGCAATCTAATTCTGGGGTGTAAGATTAGGAAGCTATTGTTTCCCTAAACTAAGCCTGGTTTTGACTGTATTTTCATTAATAAAGCTGACCTTTTGAGTTCTGTCTGTCTCTGGCTCCTCTCAAGTGAGTACTATTATTTAAATCCTTGAAATGTCAAGGCAAACTAAGGTGGTTAGGAAGGGGGCCATTGGAGGAGGGTGAGCATGGGAACAAATGGCATGATAAGGTTTTTATGTTAAAAGTGTCACTTTGGCAGTTGGACAGAGGATGGATTGGAGAGGGTAAGGAGATTTAGAAGGAAAGAGATGATGAAGATTTCTTTTTTTGAAACTGAACTAAAAATTTTTAATTTAATGATTATATTTTCTAGGCTGATGTTTTCATATTTTGGGGAAATTTAATTTCAAAAGACATGAATATATTGTTTCATGTTTTACTCTAATGAAAATATTTAAAATTAGAAACTATGATGCTTAATTTTAAATTTGTAATATGATTCAGTATTAGAGAAAAGATAGCTAAGATGAAAGGCCCGACAATCTTGTACTGGGTTCTTCATACATGGCATAAGAGTTGTTTGTACACAGTGGAGACAGGATGCGTGTAGTCTACACGATATTGCCCTTTGTTAATCCACGTAGAAAGACAGGAGGTGATGGAGATCTTAATTAGGAAAGCAGTGGTAGTGGAGGATCTGAGTGGAGAAAGAGAAGGGATGTGGAGGGAGAGATATTCTGAAGATAGAATTAATAGTTGGGGTCTGATTGGATGTGAGGGTAAGGAAGAATCTGGGTTTCCGGTTAGTCAACTGGAGTCTCATTTGCTGAGATAAGGAATGAGGATGAAGTGCAGGGGCCGCGGAGCATAAAAGTGAGCTCATTTTATGACATACGGACCTCCAGGGCACAGAAAAGTCTATTAGGCAGTATGAGATGCAGACCCAGAGCGCTAAAAAAAATCACCTGGCTGGATTTATAAATGCGTCTAGAGATAATTATGGAAGCACAGGTATAAGAGAAGTTGCCAAGAGAGACGACGGTACAGAATGAGGCAAAGAGAAGCGTGTGGAGGCAAACCAACCTATGAGTCAAGTTTGACAGAAACATATTGAGTCCCTCCTGAGAGCTAGGGGGACTCATAGTATACTTTCTTTTATTGACGTTCGATGTTACTTGAGAACCTGAGCTATCACATAATGTACCTTCCATAAAGCCCACCAAATCACTTCTTTTTGCTTACTCAGAATTCAAGCTGCTGTGTGCTACGTATCGATCACTGCAGCCATCTATCTGTATACCTCACACATATGTAGCATATATAAAAGCTAACATTTATTGACCATTATGATGTATTGTATCTGATACTTTGCTAAACTCTTTACACACATATATACAAAGTAGATATTGTCAACTTTGTTTTACAAATGAGGAAATGGAGGCTCAGAGCAGTCTAGTAGTCCAAACTTTGAAACCAGGCCTGTCGGACTACAAAGCTGAATGCTCTGACCATAGGTCAAGTGGCTTTTCTTTATCAAAAAAGATATAACATGAATTGAAGTCTTTAGGAGCTTACTACCTGGCTATGGAGATTAAACATCCTCTCGAGAAAGGCTAAGACTAGACATAAAGTTAGACAGTCAAGTTTGAATCCTGTAACTTGTTTATTGAACAATGTTAAGTGCTGTGAAACTCAGTTTTCCTCATTGATAATATGAATGTGTAATACCTTATCCACAGGCATACTTCTGTCTTCCACCCTGTGGAAAGCTATATTACAGAAAGCTCAGTGACCAAGGTGGACACCCATATTGCAGAAATGTTTCTTTTCTCTCTAACTTTAAAAGAAAAAAAAAAAACCCAAAACACAACAAGCCAAGCTCTAAAACCTGCTGAAAATAGAAAAAGCATCAAAAAAGCATCAGCAATATAGAACTACATTTATTTAAATATCATAATAGGGCTTCCCTGGTGGTGCAGTGGTTGAGAGTCTGCCTGCTGATGCAGGGGACACGGGTTCGTGACCCGGTCTGGGAGGATCCCACATGCCGCGGAGCGGCTGGGCCCGTGAGCCATGGCCACTGAGCCTGCGCGTCTGGAGCCTGTGCTCCGCAACGGGAGAGGCCACAGCAGTGAGAGGCCCGCGTACCACAAAAATAAATAAATAAATAAAATAAATATCATAATAAAAGAAATAACATAATTGTGAAAAGGCTCTTGTTTATAAATATTAGAAAGAGAAATCTAACAAAGAAAATTATGTGACAATATTTAAGTTTTGATAAGAGAGTTGGATGTTTTTTCTTGTAAGAAAATTATAATTGAGACCAAGAAGGTTAGACATTCTAGTTCCTGTTTAGTATTTTTTCCTGTTTGTATTTACTATTACTCTGTAGCTGTACATTACTGTAACTTAAAGCTCTCTGTCAGAGTGAGAAAAGTAATCTGCTTCATTAATTTATCTGCTTAGGAGTACTTAAAGTCAAAGAAAATGAGATTAAATTATCTGTATTCAGAATTCTTTAAGAGTCATTCTGTCTTTATGGGAAAACGTTTCATCATTTCTTGTAATAAAAGTAAATAATAAAAAGTATCCATGTTCTTAATAATTGTATTTTCAGGACCACAGACAGCTCAGTTTATTTTCACCTCCTGTCCAAATATTTCATTTCATGGTCAAAAGTAAAATTACACATGCATTCTACTTATACAATATTTATTTTCAAATTTATATTTTTACTCTAAAAGAAGAAGACTTGTTTGGGAATCCTAGGTATTTAGTTAATTTTGCCCACTTTTAATCATTTTGGGTATTCCATTCTCAATTTTAATTACTCACTTCATGTTACTTAGCAATGAGTGATACAATTTACCAAAACCTATATTTTTCTCATATTCTTCCTTCAAAATGTCCTTGATACTGTAAAGCAAAATGTTCTCTAACTGAGGTTGAATGTGTGCTTAAAAAGGAGACATAGGGAGGAAGGGAGTCTGCAAAAGATTAGATTAGGATTACCTTTTCTTTCAAGTTTCATGTAGAGCAAGGAAGATGAAAGGTGTATAAATGCTACTTAAACTCACTTCCATACTAGAGTTTCTCCATGAGTATAAAGGGGAGGGACTCTTTTTTTTTTTTTTTTGTAGTACGCGGGCCTCTCACTGCTGTGACCTCTCCCATAGTGGAGCACAGGCTCCGGACGCGCAGGCTCAGTGGCCATGGCACACGGGCCCAGCCGCTCCGCGACATGTGGGATCTTCCCGGACCAGGGCACGAACCCGCGTTCCCTGCATCAGCAGGGGAACTCTCAACCACTGTGCCACCAGGGAAGCCCAGTGGGAGGGCCTCTTGGATGGAGAATCCAGGATGGGGTTAGGAAAAATGTGACTGGAGAAAGTCAAGAGGCAGTTGGAAGCAGATAGGAATAACGAGCAGTATCATTTAACCAGAATTCTTTCAGTTGCTGGGAAAGAAACTCAAATCCAATCCAAATAAAAGTTATTAGATTTATCTGGAAAAGTAGAGGAGTATGCAGTTTCAGGAACAGTTGTATCCAAGTGCTCAAATTACATATTATAGAACTCTTGTACTCCCCATCTCTCAGATTGGATTTTCTCTGCATTGGGTCCACTCTCAGGAAGGTTATTCCCTCATGCTAGCAAGGTGGCCACCACTAGCTCCAGGCCTACATTCTATCAGCATGGTAACTCCTGAAAAAAATTTCATCAAAAAACCTGGCCTGTTTTCACTGACCAATCACTGTGGTCAGGGGATGGGATACACTGATTGATTAAGCCTGGGTCATTGCTAGCTCCTGGAGCTACAGATTGAATCAGATCCAGAAGAACCACATGAACTAAGAGGAGGGGAGGAGAAGGTCCCCAAAAGAACCATAGGAAGAATGGATGATAGGCCGGCAAAAAACAACAGAGGTCTTGTATTCACTTGCTAGGGCTGTCATAACAAAGTACCACAGACTGGGTGGCTTAAATGTCGGAAATGTATTGTCTCAGTTCTGGAGACTAGAAGCCTGAAATCAAGATGTCAGCAGGGTTGGTTCCTTCTGAGAGCTGTGAGAGGAGAAGCTGTTCCAGGTCTCTCTCCTTGGTTTGTAGATGGCTATCTTCATGTTCACCTGGCATTCTCCTTATGTATCTGTCTGTGTCTAGATTTCCTCTTCTTATAAGAACACCATATTGGATTAAGGCACACTCTAATGACTTCATTTTATCTTGATTACCTCTCTTACAACCCCATCTCCAATGGTCATATTCTGAGGTACTGGGAGTGAGGACTCCAACATATCTTTTCTGTGGGGGCACAGTTTAATTCATAACATGCCCCTATACTAGACATACTTTATTTCCTGGTCTACATAGTCTCTACTCTTTTGATTTAACCCTTTGTTATAGGAAATGCCTTTCACCTAGAAAGTCTAGCTCTAACACTTAACTAATTGTTGGACTTTGGAAAAGTCATTTAACCTTTGTGCACCCCAGGTTCCACATCTGTGGGATATATCTAGCTAATTGTGAAAGCCAATGACTGTAAGATGACAGACAGCACAGTTACTTTTCTTATTATTTCTACAGCCTGAAAGACAGTGGCATGTCTTTCACACTAAGGCATGGAAGTCATTTAGGATTCCTCCAGTGACATGTGACACTTTGGATTGGTTATCGTTAATCAAAGGCTGGGTCCTCATCCTAGCCCTATACTCATTCACTCTGCCCCTTAAGCAAGGATCTGGACCTTAGTTTCTTCATTTGTAAAAGGAGATGGTGATATCCACCACACCTAGCTTGGAATTTGGAAGGACGAGGATGCAACGAAATAGTTTGTGACATCCCTTTGAAAACAGGAAACGTCTACACAAACACATATGGTTCATGGTGGTTGGTGACAAGGCTTCATGTGTCCGATCTAGACTCCCCAGTTAGAGTGACAGAGGACCTGAGAAGAGGAATCTTTACTGACAAAGTTTCCGCACCCTCATCTCTGTCAACCCAGCACCACCTCCAACTCAACCATACGGTAGGCTCTCCTTTGGTGCTTCCTGGTTGTTTGAGAAGCACAGACTTCGTCTTTCCTTTGAATTTTCTTTTTTTCAATCTTTAGAAATTCTGTTAGACCTACCCTAATCTGGCGAGCCCTTGTATTCATGACTGGGCTACCCTCTGATAATTTTTAAGTGGATACATTACGAAGGAGTAATCAGAATCATGGAAAATCTTGCTTGAACTAATGCTATCTTGAGTTAGGTTTTCATGTTAGTCAGTGAATTCACACATAGTTATAAAAAAGAATGTACTCTTCCATTCCTTTATTTACAAGCTATACAGTTTTATGGCTCTGATTAACTTTTGGATGCTTCTACCTTTGTTTGTAAAAAAGGCTATCCCTCTCACCATCACAGCTTGCTGTCCCAAATGGACATAAACAGGGCACTGTCATGTGTACATGAAAAAAAGATGACCTACAAAGACGATGTTACAGTAGGGTATTAAAAGTACAATTTCAGCCATTTCTCCCAATTAAGGCGAACTCATCTGTGATTTCAGCTTCCCATTTGAAATAAAAGTCTGGCGGTAATTGGAGCACAGAGCTATTCACCACTGTACTTCAATCTGGAAATAATTGTCTTTGTTCAATTAGGAATCTGCATTTTCATGCCAATCTTCACAGATTATTTTGAATGGAGAATGCACTCTGATTAAGAGCTATCCCTCTTGGAAGGAAAAAAAAGCAGGTCCCCATCCTCTTGTTGGATTTAACATTTTTTCTCCTAGCAGACTGAGAAGGATATCACACAAAGATTTTCTAGACTTATTTAATATGATAAAAATCTCCTACAGAATTCATATATAGTTTTTTTTTAATTTCAAGACCTCCTTGAGATGATTCTCTAGAGTTGGGCTTGACAAGGTATCAACTTGTCTGAGTTCTTCAGTTAATTTGTCATATTATAATGACCAGGTTTTCCACAGAGCAATATCTGACCACCATTTATTTTTGCCATTTATAGAACCACTTACTCTCTTAGGTGCTTTTTAAATACAGAATCATATATAACTCATAAAAAAAAACCTTGAAAATTAAGGATTGTTATCCCCATTTAATAGATGAGGACAATAAAGGTCAGAGAGTTTATGTGATTTTTTTTTCCCCAAGGTAACTCAGTGACTTATTGGTAAAACCAAGAGTCAGCTGCAGGTCTGGCTGGCTTTAAAACCTCTAGCACTTTTTTCTGATTAATTTAATACAGCCAAAGGAAAATAGTAAGAAGCATTCCTGTTAAAATGATAAGATTCTAATAGAGAGAACTATGAAAATGCCAACACAGCATATGTCTTTGCTATAAACCACCCTGCTCCAATAATTTTGAAAGCACCTATATCTAGCAGTTCTGGATGAAAATAAAAGGTCCACAATTATGAAAACATATTAGCACAATGACAACTTTCTTAAACACTGTGAGTTACTATCCATATCATTACATAATTTAATCCTTTCTCCAAGATGGATTCCTTTAGAAACTAGAACATGCCTTCTCCATTTTGGGATCCCTTCAACCAAACACAGTTATTAAGTGAGAAAATGATTGAATCACTCTCTCTTCCTTTTTTTCTTCTTTACGGGGGAAAGCGCGAACGCAGTCCCGCACTACCACAAATTCTGCAGTCGAGTTTATCACGTTTGGGGTTATTGCAGGGTTCAGCACATCCGGAGTGCAATGAATAAGTCTCGCCCGGGGAAAACCACCTTCGTGATCACGGTATCTCCCCTGCCAGGTAAGTATTGAATCATTCTCTTGATAACCCCAGGAGGTAGGCAGGATATATGGAATACATATATTACAGATATATTTTGTGTGTGTGTTTAACATATACATACAAGTCAAAAAACCCCATAAGTATAAGAAGTAGAACTCTGGCCAAACCTTTCATTATCCCCTTTAGAAACATTATACAGGTATTGTAAACCTCCACCTTTGAAGCAAAGTAATTCCTTCTCTTTAATAATACTCTGGTAAACACACCCATGAGTGTTTCCCATTCTTCTGTCTTTGACCATGCCATTTCATAACGACAAGAAGAAGAAAAGACTTATTTAAGCACCTGGATGGAAAGCGATAGCTAATCCAATTTTTCTTTTCGAAAATATAGAGTTAGTATTTGTGAGAGTTTGGGTCAAATGGGACTGGTAAGCACGGGGGGCAATCACTTCTACATTTCATGCTGAATAGGGTTCTGGCTGTGGAGTGTTTGGGGCTGTGGGTTGGTGGGAGGAATGTAGCATGTTCTGTTTTTATCAGTCTGCTCCACAGGCTACGGCAGGTGTGGAGATTACTTTCCAATAATTCCTGGAAGCAATATTCCCCCACCTTCACAGGAACTTGCCATCTGGCTCTGAGGGCCAGAGATAATTCAGCTTCTAAATGAGCTCAGCTTCAGGTCCTCCTGAGCAAAAATTGATAAATGAGTGAGATTACACTGTTTTATGGCAGTGTCAATAACACACCAGCATTTGGTCACTCAGGGGCCTTCAGAAAAGAAAGTAAAGCTTTTATTGAATTAACCTATCTCAAATGCAAGTGCATTATTTAAGGGCTTTGGGGAAGGAGTTGCCAAGCTTTATGAAGGCTACATAGAAAAACTAAAAATACGTTTGCATTTTTATGCATTCTACATAGTATGTAGATCTTTTGTATGCAAACTTTGGTCTCATAAGGTAAAATGCCAGAGTGAATTTTGGCCTTGTATACTCTAAAATGAATAATTTTACCCATGAAAATTTTCTTCCCAGGAAAAATGGTGGCTAAAGCTGAAAATTTTCTAAGCTGCCTGGATAATAAGCTTTGTGACTTGAGAAAACGTAGGTGTAGCCATCAAGCAAAGAGAAGATACAAAGCTGTGACATGAACAATTTAGACCAGAAGACAAAACTTCGAGAAAAAGAGATCTTTTTCCTCCTGCTCTAATTACCTTAACCAGTTGTCAAAATTGGTAAAAATTGATCAGATAATACCTTAAGTCTCCATTTGGTTTTGACCATGTGGGCATAACTATCTTGGGATGGTCGTTTTGTATAAAGAGCATGAGGGTGAAGATAATTACAATTTGATGAGAAGAGAATGAGATACTTGGAATGCAAAGTATTCAGCATGGCCCGATTTCCCAGGGTCCCCTGAGATTATGTGTAGCAATGATAAGATGACATAATTAAATTAAGTGGCATGGCAATAAGTAAGAAAGTAAGCCCACAGACTCTGTCTCTTGGGAGAATGTCAGCTCAAACAGTCTTTTAAGATGTCTTATTAAAAAGAGGGTGAATAAACTGGAGTTATCTCAGCTTGGGGAAATAAAACATAGTTTTCTTGGGAAAACAGAATTTTCTTCTCTGGAGGAAGCACTGGGAGAAGAAAACCTCAGAGCAAAGAGTGTTTATCTCTGAAATTTAAAAAAATGCAGAATTTGATAGGTGGAAAGTGAAGGGGCAATGGTCAACATGTTTTGGGAGTGCATTGCCCTATAGAAGTCTCTTTTCTATCACTCTCTTCCCTGCCAGGCAAAACTAAGTGACCATGCTTGTACCGTGTCCTACCCCCTGATTGGACCAAGATGGATACTTGCATTGGTGTCAGGAAGTCTATTGGGTGGCCTATAGCCAATCAAATTCTCACTCTTGAGAGAACTAACATCACACCGAGCTGGAGCAGAGTCAGTTCTGACCAAAACTAGATGCAAACCAAACTGAAGGAGGAGCAGAAGTGATGAGTGAAGTAGAAATGAGAGGAAGCTACACCATAGGGAAATGAATGGGGCAGACACCACGGAGGCAGAGCCCAGTTCCCAGCGCCTTCCCAGCGAGGCTCAGCTGATTCTAATTTCCTTTTTAAAGAACTATGTAAGAGCGCCTTTTATAATATTAATCTCACTTCCCCCACTTTTCTTTTTAGTTGAGCTAATTTCGGCAGGTTTTTGCTAGTTTACAGCTAATGACTCCCTGAATAAGACAAAGTATCTAAAGATAATATCCTTGGCATATGAAAACTACAGAAAATTGAGAATAAGGAAGGAAAAGATTTAATATTTATTTAAATATATTCCATGTACCAGACATTCTGTTAGGTGTGTAATATTTTAATCTTTTTAGCAACTATATGCCTCAAAGACATTTTAATTTTAATCATACCAATAAAGCAGATGAGTTTCAGAGAGCTTAATGAATAAACTTGCCTAAATTCTCACAGAGTCAGGATAGAAACTCAGCACTGCCTGGCCTCAGATGTCTTCCCTTCCACCGCCAGCAGACTTTGGAATAAAGCAAGTATTCTTACCAGGTAACATCAAGACTCTTGAAAACAGTGAAGAATAAGTAGCCATATGTGAAGGTTAATTTTATGTGTCAACTTGGAGGTGTTCTTGGATATGGTTAACACTTAAACTGGTGAACTTTTGTTTTTTTTTTTTTTTTGTGGTACGCCAGCCTCTCACTGTTGTGGCCTCTCCCGTTGCGGAGCACAGGCTCTGGACACGTAGGCTCAGCGGCCATGGCTCACGGGCCCAGCCACTCTGCGGCATGTGGGATCCTCCCGGACCGGGGCACGAACCCGTGTCCCCTATATCGGCAGGCGGACTCTCAACCACTGTGCCACCAGGGAAGCCCTAAACTGGTGAACTTTAAGTAAGCAGATTGCCCTCCATCACGTGGGTGGACCTCATTCAATCAGTTGAAAACCTGATAGAACAAGGAGACCAGCTCCCTGGAACAAGAAGGAATTCTCCACCAGATGGTCTATGGAGTTCATCTGTACCATCAGCTCTCCTGGGTCTTGAGCCTGCTGGCTAACACTGAAGATTTGGACTTGCCATTTTCCATAATTATGTGAGCCAATTCCTTAAAATAAATCTCTCTCTATATATATATTTTATTGGTTCTGTTTCTGTGGAGAAACCTGACTAATATGCCATAAAAATGTTGGATCAGAAAACCAAGGTTGTGGAGAGTGATGAAAGCAAGATGGCTAAATAAGGTGTCCTCTCCTTTATCACCTCTGAACAACAATAATTTGGCATCCATCTATGGACAAAAGTGCCTTTGTGGGAGCTTTGTAATCCAGGTAGGGGACGGTGAAGCACTGGTATAGTCCAAGACCGAGGAGAGCCATTTTGAGGCTAGCACCCAGGTGGCTGACTCACCAACCGTGGTCCTGGCTACAGACCTAGAAACAACTCCATATTCCCAAGGACTCAGCCACAGCCCATTTGGCTTGGTCCTGTCACCAGCACCATACATCAAGGGACTGAGAAGGAGTCACACCCACCTGTGTATGGGATAATAAGCATACAGAACTTGGTCCCAGCCTTTGACTTGAAGTGGCCCATGAGCCAGCTCTAGCCCCT
Source organism: Lagenorhynchus albirostris (assembly GCF_949774975.1). Taxonomy (NCBI): domain Eukaryota; kingdom Metazoa; phylum Chordata; class Mammalia; order Artiodactyla; family Delphinidae; genus Lagenorhynchus; species Lagenorhynchus albirostris. The sequence goes on along the minus strand of NC_083105.1, from coordinate 19,053,864 downwards.
CTCAGCTATGGTCCAGGAACCTCTGGAGGCAAAGCCAGCAAACTCAGCCAGACTGTAGATTCTGAAAGTTTCCCCTTAATGGGGCTTCTGACCATCCCAGCCATAGTCTGCAAGTGGTCCTGCTGGCATAGGGACCTGATAAAGGACACACCTGTCTGTGCCCCCTAGAGATCCTGAAAAGGCCCTGTACATGGCTCCAGCCCCTCCAGCCACAGTCAGGGAGCAGTCCAGCCCACCCAGGGAACTGGTGGGAGACACGCCCATCCATGCCTCCAGAGTCAGGTCTGCAGACCTCAATTTTGGCTTGTGAAACCCGAAACAGACCCATGGCTTGGTTCTGGCCCCTCTCAGCCACAGTCCAGGGCAAGCCCTGCCCACCCAGGGACACATTCAGTGATTAGACAGGAGCCCTCCCAGGGACCTGGCAGCAGCCATACCTGTCTATGCACCTGTAATAGGCCCACTGACTGAGGACCCAACTGGGGACTGTGAAGTGAACCCCTGTCCCTGTATCACCCAGCTGAACAAGGTCTTTGAGGCAGTCCCATCCACCCAGAGACCAGAAAGGATCCATGCCTACCCCAGCCCTTTGTAACAAGCCTGCTAATGGCAGACCCCACTGTAGACCTAGTGGCAGCATCAAAACTAGCTCCAGTCTAGCATGACTATAATTCCAGAGGTAATCCTGTCAGCCCAGGGAACTGACAGAAGGACTTAACCTGACAAAACCAATCTGTAAAGACTGGAAGAGATGTTTGCTCCTTCAAAGGCACAGACATCAAAATACAAAAACCAGTTGTGTTTCAATACACTAACAATGAACTACCTCCAAAAAGGAGTAAAGAAAACAATCCCACTTACAATAGATTCAAAAACAATTAAATACTTAGGAATAAATTTAACCAAGAAGGTGAGATATGTACACTGAAAATTATAAGAAATTGATGAAAGAAACAGAAAAAGACACAAATAAATGGAAAGATATCTTATGTTCATGGATTAAAAGAATATTGTTAAAATATCTGTACTATCCAAAGTCACAGATTCAATGCAATTATCAAAATTCCAACGGCATCTTTTACAGAAATAGAAAAAATAATCCCCAAATTCATATGGAACCATAAAAGGCTCCCAATAACCAAAGCAATTCTGATAAAGAAGAACAAAACTAAAGGCATCATATTTTCTGACTTCAAACTATATTACAAAGCTAGAGTAATCAAAACAGTATGGTACTGGCATAAAAACAGACACATAGACCAATGGAACAGAATTGAAAGGAAAGAAATAAACCTATGCATATACAGTCAACTAATATTTTAAAAAGAGCCAAGAATACTCAATAGAGAAAGGATAGTCTCTTCCATAAATGGTGCTGGGAAAACTAGATATACACATGCAAAAGAGCAAAATTGGATCCTTATACCACTCACAAAAATTAAATCAAAGTGGATTAAAGGCTTAAATGTATGACCTGAAACCATAAAACACCTAGAAGAAAACAAGGGAAAATCTCCTTGACACTGGTCTTGGCAATGTTTTTTTTAAGATATGACTTAAACTTCTTTACATTATTTTTTTTTTCTTTTTTTTGCGGTACGCAGGCCTCTCACTGTTGTGGCCTCTCCTGTTGCCGAGCGCAGGCTCAGTGGCCATGGCTCACGGGCCTAGCCGCTCTGAGGCGTATGGGATCTTCCTGGACCAGTGCATGAACCCATGTCCCCTGCATTGGCAGGCAGAGTCTCAACCACTGTGCCACCAGGGAAGCCCCTCTTTGCATTATTTTTCAGTGTTCACTATGATCTACAACAGACATCCTTAACATTTCAGTTTACTGTGAGTTAATGTTGTATCTTCAGGCAAAATGTATACAATTGTAAAGATAAAATTATCCCTCCTACTGTTTTATGATACAGTTATGTTACTAACTCTATAATACAGAGCATACATTACTAACTGCTTATTACAATGTTATAATTTGGGGGTCAGTCACATAAATTTTTAAAGAATGTAAAGGGAAGAATGTTTTATTGTTATTCCCACATTCACCATTTTCAGTTCTCTTCATTGTTTCCTAAAAGTTATTGTTTCTATCTGACATCATTTTCCTTTAGTCTGAGAATTTTCTCTTGCATTTCTTGTAGCATAGGTGTGCTACCAATAAATTCTCTTAGTTTTCTTTTATCTGAAAATGTCTATATTTCCTTAATTTTTTTAACATCTTTTTTGGAGTATAATTGCTTTACAATGGTGTGTTAGTTGCCTTAAGTTTTGAAGGATATTTTTGGTAGATATAAAATTCTGGATTGGCCTTTTTCCCAGTGCTTTAAAAATGTTCTTCTACTATCTTCTGGTCTCCAACATTTTTAATGAGAAGTCAATGGTCACTCCAATCATCATTCCTCTGTAGTTATGTGTCATTTTCATCTGGCCTCCTTCAAGTTATTCTCTTTGAGTTTTCATAAATTTGCCCATGATATCCTTAGATATGGTTTTCTTTTTATTTATCTTGCTAGGTATTGGTTGAGTTTCTTCAATATGTAATTTTGTGTCTTTCACCAAATTTGGAAAAAATTTCAGCCATTATTTCTTCACAATATTTTATGTCCTAGTATAGCTCTCCTTTCCTTCTGAGACTTCAATTATATATATATTAAACCTTTTGATATTGTCTCACAACTCTCTGAGGCTTTGTTTTGATAAATCTTTTTTATCACTGTTTTTCATGTTGAAACATTTCTATTGATTTATCTTGAAATTGACTGATGTTAAACCTATCCAGTGACTTTTATGGCATATACTACATTTTTCAGTTATAAAATTTCCATTTGAATTTTATGGTTTCTATTTTTTTGCTGGTTTTTCTGTCTTTTAGATTATGAGGATAATAGCTGGTTTAAAATTGTGGTCCAATAATTCCAAAATCTGTGTTATCTCAGAGTCAGTTCCACTGATTGTCTCTTAACTACGAGTCACATTTTCCTGTTTCTTTAAATGTCAAATAATTTTGAGTTGTATCCTGGAAATTGTGAATAATACATTGTTTAGACTCTTGATAGTGTTATATTCCTCTGAGGAGTATTGATTTTTATTTGTTTGTTTTATCAGTTAACTTGGCTGAACACAGCTGCAAAATTTTGTCTCTCTGCTGTGGGCAGCAGCTGAAATTTTAGTTCAGTTCTTTGAGCTTTGGATGAACTGTTAGGAGTTTGTACCTAAACTATGCATGTATAGTTTAGAGATCAGCCAGAGACTTGATCAAAAGTTTATACACAGAGTTTATGGCTCTGTCTCTCTGTCCTATTAATCCAGGGACTCTCCTCTTTTCCTGTAATTGCTATGTTCTTTAATTCTTCAAGCCAGTAATACTGTGCCTTGCCATAAAAACAGGAAACTCACTGAGCACCATTTCCTTTTTCCTAGTGTCAGTCCCCCCACAGATTCTGCCCATTTTGGTAATGCCTTCAGGTAATTGTTTCTTATATTCTTTCCAGACTTTATGTTGTTATTACTAAAGAGGTTTGTCATATAGGAGCTACCCAGCTATGACCAAAAGTGGCAGGCTGGCTAGAATGTTTGAGACAAACATTTGCAAATAACTCTGCACACAAGCCTCATGAATTGTATTCCTTTAGCTTTTCAGGAACAAATATGAAGAATGTTTAGTGTTCAAGGACTAATTTCAAATGAAGCTAACCTCAGGCATTACATGCTAATGTCACATTTCAGTAAGTGGTCAAACAAGTAATCAGACACAAGCCGTTTTAAACTGGAATTTCCTTAAGTCCCAAATATCAAATTCTATCCATCTATCTAGTAAGAGAGGAAGGGAGAAAGGAAAGAAGGAAGGGAGGAGGGGTGGGAGGGATGGAAGGAGAAAGGAAAGAAGGAAGGGAGGAGGGGTGGGAGGGATGGAAGAAGAAAGGAATGGAGAAATGAAGGAAGGAGTAAGGGAAGGAAGAAGCGAGGGAGGTAAGAAGGAAGGAGAAAATTTCCAGAGAAAATTGTTGATAGAATTTAAGCTTCCCCTGTGCAGGTGTACCTTCCTTATACCAAACCATCACATTGTACACCTTAAATACTTACGATGCTTACTTGTCAATCACACATTATAAAGCTGAAAACAAATAAATGAATAGGCACTCCCGAAACAAAAAGAAGTTTTGGCCAATTGCTCATATTCCCAGGTGAGCTGGTAAATACAAAATGTCAATGCTGAGGATGACCAAGATCCCAAACTGAAACCGTACACCTGAAACAGCCCCCTGCCCATGTCCACCCATCTCACTCTAATAACTCTTCTCTTTATTCTCCAGGACTCACACTCTTTATTTGTAAAAAGCGGTCATAGTATTTCCTCTTTCATAGGACTGTTAAACGGGATAACACAATGCTTGCCGTGTGTTAAGTGCTCAGTACGTTGTAACAGTCTCTATTTCCATTCCAACCTGTTTCCTGGACATTAAAGTGCTCAATAAGTGCTTGATGGTTACAATTTTTGAATTTTATTTCCTCGTTGGTTTATGTAAAAATATTTGGAAACAAAGTCATATAGGATAAGTAGTGGGAAAAGCACAGATATTTGGAGACAAAAGGACTTGGATGTGACTCTGGTTCTGTCAGTTATTGGCTAGTGAACTTCTGGAAGTTACTAAACCTGTTACCTTATTGGAGAAATGAAGAGAGCAATCTTTAAATATAAGCAAAAACAGCTATAATTTATTGAATGCTTATGCTGGGCCAGCGATTGTTCTAAATATCTATAATGCCCTGAAATCCTTACAACATAGGTATTATGTATTAATCTTATGATTATCGAAAGAGGATGATGATGATTGAAAAGATTCTGGTATTCTTGAAAATTCTTAGCCTCCTCTGGAGGTATTATCTCATCTCCCTGGTCACTTCACTTTAGAATGACCCAAGGCTCAGACCTGTGTCCTACTTCTCTTTATCAATTCCCTCTCCCATGGAATCTCATCCAACCCCCTGGCTTTAAATACCATCTGTAAACTGACTACTTTCAAATTTGGTTTCCAGCCTCAGCATCTCCCCTGAGTCCTAATGCATATATCCTAGCGTTTACTCTGAATTTTTAAACTTAACATGTCCAAAATGGAAGCGTTTTCCTAAAACCCACTCCATCCAGTTTTCCCTATCACATTTACTGGCAATTCCATTCTTCTAGTTGTAAGCCAAAACCCTTGTAGTCATCTCAACCCTGACATCCTGCAGCCAATCTTTCAGCACGCATGGTTTGGGCCCCTTTCAGAAAATACCCAATATCTGACCACTTCTCACCACTTCCACTGCAGCCACCTTGGTCCAGACCGCCATCATCTTTTGCTTGGATTATGGTCAATGCCTCCTATGTGGCCTCCCTGCTTTGGCCTTAATATTCTCCCTGCCCATTCCCTACCCTCACACTACTGCTGGAATCTATCCTCAACCCTGAAGCAAAGGTGATCCTGTTAAAAAGTAAGTCAGATCATGTCACTCCTCTGCTCAAAACTGTCCTCTTATGGGTTTCCATCCCACTCAGAGAAAAGCTGAAATCTCCCCAAAGGACTCTAGGGCCCTATGCTAGTCCTCACGCCTCTTCCCCGACCTGCACCACTGCGATCTCAGCTGCTTTTCCTCCCCCGCTGCTCATTTTCTTGTCCTCCTTGCTGTGCCTAGAATGCACTGGGCACACTGCCCCTCAAGAGCTTTGCACTTGGTTTTCCCTCTGCACAGAATGCTCTTCCTCCATAGCCTCAGTTTCTCTCTTACATCCTTCAAGTTTCTGTGCAAAAGTTCCCATCACAGTTAAGCCTCCTCAGCAAGACCAGCTACACAATATGCGGGACACAGTGCAAAACAAAAATTCAGAGACTTCTTTTTCAGAAAATATTAATAAAGGCTCTAAGAAATCTAGCAGTAGTAATTTTAACTCAAAGCTATCCATACGGGAGCTTCCCTGGTGGCGCAGTGGTTGAGAGTCTGCCTGCCAATGCAGGGGACACGGGTTCGAGCCCTGGTCTGGGAAGATCCCACATGCCGCGGAGCAACTGGGCCCGTGAGCCATGGCCGCTGAGCCTGCGCGTCCAGAGCCTGTGCTCCGCAACAAGAGAGGCCACGACAGTGAGAGGCCTGCACACCGCGATGAAGAGTGGCCCCCGCTCGCCGCAACTAGAGAAAGCCCTTGCACAGAAATGAAGACCCAACACAGCCAAAAATAAAAAAATAAATAAATTTACTTAAAAAAAAAGCTATCCAAATGTATTTAAGCACAGAAGCCTCTATATAACTATTCACAGTATTTCCATTTTGCAAAATGCCTGGCAGAAGCTTGAAGATCTCTTTCAATTCCATAATTCCATAAATCTATGCTAGTATAATATTAATAATCTATAAAATTACATAATTCATTATATTTTATCACATATAAATTATATAAATTTTTCACATACAAATTATGTGATAAAATGTGATATATGCACTATAAGAAAATGTATAATATATATTTATAATATATAATAACATGTAAAATATCTGATATGTATTTATATCATAGCTTTTAAAGGTATGGACTTTTAATCTTTTCTTTTAGCTTTATAGGAAGTTGGTCAAGCAAATATGAAAATGGGAATTTGCCCTTTGGGTGATTTCTCTATCCAAATAAGTTTGGAAAATGATATAACACACCTGGACAGTATATCTTTAAAATTTTTAATCTAGCATTCCTCTAGCTTTCTTTTCTTTAGGTTTTTGTAAAATTCTTGTGGTTTTAGCAGGAAATGTGACTTTCACTCTTTGGTTCTAAACCCTCAAGACTGAATGGTGATACTCAATAACTCTAGAGATGACAGCCTCTAAATGTATAAAGGTGGGAGAAGATTTCTTCAGAGACAGACAGAAGAGGCAGGGTGTCAAAGAAGAACTTCTTTTTCTGACAATAACGGAGTACAAGGGGAATCCATGTGCATTCTCTTCCATAGGGTATTTCTCTACTCTCCTGCAGACAAGATGCTTAGACATATGGATATCCTTTATCTAAGTGTTGCTCAGGGTGAAGGACCAGGCTTGTTTTTTAAATTACCATTCATCTACTTGTGTTTTTGAAAAATATAATTTAAAAAGTTACTAGAATAAGGGAATTTAAAATAATAAAGCCATACACAATACAAGGCCAGAAACATGAGACGCAAGAAGCATAAAATCACCCTGTCAAATTTCTATAACAGTTTCTAAATGCTTATCCTCAGTTCCTGTATTTATATTACCATAGCAAATATTTTGGGGATTGGCCCCAACCTGAGTGCTATATATCGAGCAACACTGCTCTGGGTCTCTTACCTTTGCCACTAATTTAATATGTAGCAAATACCACCACTTATTGTGATTTATCTTTTCATTTCCTTGAGAGCAAGAGAGATCTATTTGTGTCCTTGAAGTACATAGGAGAAAACACCATACACATTAGGTGCTCAACAAACGTGTCCTGATGTGCACACACTTGATAGACTGGGAAAATGAGAGATAGGTAAGGAGGTAGACAGAGCTTTAAAAAAACAGCATTTTTTTGTCCTTTATACCCCTTCTTTGTTCAAAGTTAACAAGGAAACAAATAAGCCTCTTTAGAAAATCTCTAAAATAAATAAAAGTTATTATAGGGCAAAAAGTTTATGATATACTCAAAACCAAAAGGTAATAGTTTTAGAAAGCTTTTAAATTTTTTTTAAGGAAAAGTTGTACTAACCCATTAACAAGCCTATATGTAGCTGTCTTGCTTTTAAAGATCTCTTGGGACAGAGATTGCAAAACTCCCCATAGGTGTCTCAATTGTGCATAATGTTACTTCAAAGCAACAGTATATGTCATTTTCATAAGGAAGAAAATGAATTTCTTGTATCATCTGAGCTTACCTGATAGAAAATTCAACTCTAAAACTCAAAAAAGGAGACTGGAGATGCCTAATTAATCTGCTTTTAAGAGTTAGATGTTTTCTTGATTCGCCTCTAAAGCTCTAATGGCAAAAGATTGTCATAAATTGAATACATTATTCATGCAGTCTGCTAGCCTTTACTGTAGACATTAAAGAGCAGAAGGATCTTTCATCTGAGGTTCACTACTAGCAAGAAAGAATTCTTTAGTGCAATGCTGTATGGTTAACTTCTTTTGAATAAACTAAGTTATGCTAGCAAAAAGATGGGCGGTGAAGTGGCCCTTGCCACCCTTGTCTAGAAAGCAGGATTCCTTGAGAGTATAAATCGGACTGCTCTAGAATCAACCGGTGGGCTGGTGGCTACTGAGTTCTACAGGAGGACAAAGAAGGACAGGTTTTGTCATAGAATCCAAGATATCGAACTTGGAGGTGTACGCCATTTAATTCTCCCCTCACAGCTGTTTCATGTCCTCTCTACTTCCTCCACCTTCCGCTTCAGGATAAGTTGACTCAGCCTACATTTGGACTGCAGCTCATTGTACCATTCAAAATATTTGTTGGGATCACAAACCACAAAACTGATTAGTTGGTAAATATAAAGATTCAAAAGTACTCTTACAGTAATAAAGAATAAAACTACAATAAAATAGCAACATACTGGAATGATACATGTGCATCTGAAGTGCTCATGTTAAAATTTGCAAAGACTCATTCAAGTTTATAAAAGAAGTCCATATCCCATCCATTAAATGGGTGAAGAACAGGTAGTTCATCCATGAGAAAATACAAATAGGGAACAAACAAATTAAAAGTATTCTTTTAAACATCTTTATTGGAGTATAATTGCTTTACAATGGTGTTAGTTTCTGCTTTATAACAAAGTGAATCAGCTATACATATACGTATATCCCCGTATCCCCTCCCTCTTGCGTCTCCCTCCCACCCTCCTTATCCCACCCCTTTAGGTGGTCACAAAGCACCGAGCTCTGATCTCCCTGTGCTATGCAGCTGCTTCCCATTAGCTATTTTACATTCGGTAGCATATATATGTCCATACTACTCTCTCACTTCATCCCAGCTTACCCTTCCCCCTCCCCAAATCCTCTACTCCATTCTCTACATCTGAGTCTTTATTCTTGTCCTACCCCTAGGTTCATCAGAACAATTTTTTTTTTTAGATTCCATATATATGTGTTAGCATATGGTATTTGTTTTTCCCTTTCTTACTTCACTCTGTATGACAGACTCTAGGTCCATCCACCTCACTACAAATAACTCAATTTCATTTCTTTTTATGGCTGAGTAATATTCCATTGTACGTATATACACATCTTCTTTATCCATTCATCTGTCAATGGACACTTAGGTTGCTTCCATGTCCTGGCTATTGTAAATAGAGCTGCAGTGAACATTGTGGTACCTGACTCTTTTTGAATTACGGTTTTCTCAGGGTATATGCTCAGTAGTGGGATTGCTGGGTCACATGGTAGTTCTATTTGTAGTTTTTTAAGGAACCTCCATACTGTTCTCCATAGTGGCTGTACCAATTTACATTCCCACAAACAGTGAAAGAGTGTTCCCTTTTCTCCACACCCTCTCCAGATTTTGTTGTTTGTAGATTTTCTGATGATGGCTATTCTGACTGGTGTGAAGTGGTACCTCACTGTGGTTTTGATTTGCATTTCTCTAATGATTAGTGATGTTGAGCATCCTTTCATGTGTGTGTTGGCAATCTGTACATCTTCTTTGGAGAAATGTCTATTTAGTTCTTCTGCCCATTTATGGATTGGGTTGTTTGTTTTTTTGATGTTGAGCTACATGAGCTGCTTATAAATTTTGTAGATTAATCCTTTGTCAGTTGCTTCGTTTGCAAATATTTTCTCCCATTCTGAGAGTTGTCTCTTCATCTTGTTTATGGTTTCCTTTGCTGTGCAAAAGCTTTTAAGTTTCATTAGGTCCTATTTGTTTATTTTTGTTTTTATTTCGATTTCTCTAGGAGGGGTGTCAAAAAGGATCTTGTTGTGATTTATGTCATAGGGCATTCTGCCTATGTTTTCCTCTAAGAGTTATATAGTGTCTGGCCTTACATTTAGGTCTTTAATCCATTTTGAGTTTATTTTTGTGTATGGTGTCAGGGAGTGTTCTAATTTCATTCTTTTACATGTAGCTGTCCAGTTTTCCCAGTATCACTTATTAAAGAGGCTGTCTTTTCTCCATTGTATATTCTTGCCTCCTTTATCAAAAATAAGGTGACCATGTGTGTGGGCTTATCTCTGGGCTTTCTATCCTGTTCCATTGATCTATATTTCTGTTTTTTTTGCCAGTACCATCCTGTCTTTTTTGTTTTTTTAATAAATTTATTTATTTTATTTATTTATTTTTGGCTGTATTGGGTCTTTGTTGCTGTGTACGGGCTTTCTCTAGTTTCGTTGAGCAGGGGCTACTCTTCATTGCGATGTGCGGGCTTCTCACTGTGGTGGCATCTCATTGTGGAGCATGGGCTCTAGGCATGTGGGCTTCAGTAGTTGTGGCATGTGGGCTCTACTGTACAGGCTCAGTAGTTGTGGTGCACAGGCTTAGTTGTTCCGCGGCATGTGGGATCTTCCCAGAGCAGGGCTCGATCCCATGTCCCCTGCATTGGCAGGTGGATTCTTAACCACTGCACCACCAGGGAAGCCTCATACTGTCTTGATTACTGTAGTTTTGTAGTATAGTCTGAAGTCCAGGAGCCTGATTCCTCCAGCTCCGTTTTTCGTTCTCAAGATTGCTTTGGCTATTCGAGGTCTTTTGTGTTTCCATACAAATTGTGAAATTTTTTGTTCTAGTTCTGTGAAAAATGCCAGTGGTAGTTTGATAGGGATTGCATTGAATCTGTAGATTGCTTTGGGTAGTATAGTCAGTTTCACAATGTTGATTCTTCCAGTCCAAGAATATAGTGTATCTCTCCATCTGTTTGTATCATCTTTAACTTCTTTCATCAGTGTCTTTTAGTTTTTTGCATGCAGGTCTTTTGTCTCCTTAGGTAGGTTTATTCCTAGGTATTTTATTCTTTTTGTCACAATGGTAAATGGGAGTGTTTCCTTAATTTCTCTTTCAGATTTTTCATCATTAGTGGATAGGAATGCAAGAGATTTCTGTGCATTAATTTTGTATCCTGCTACTTTACCAAATTCATTATTTAGCTCGACTAGTTTTCTGGTAGCATCTTTAGTATCATGTCATCTGCAAACAGTGACAGCTTTACTTCTTTTCCGATTTGGATTCCTTTTATTTCTTTTTCCTCTCTGATTGCTGTGGCTAAAACTTCTAAAACTATGTTGAATAACAGTGGTGAGAGTGGGCAACCTTATCTTGTTCCTGATCTTAGAGGAAATGGTTTCAGTTTTTCACCATTGAGAACGATGTTGGCTGAGGGTTTGTCATATATGGCCTTTATTATGTTGAGGTAAGTTCCCTCTATGCCTCCTTTCTGGAGGGTTTTTTATCATAAATGGGTGTTGAATTTTGTCGAAAGCTTTTTCTGCATCTATTGAGATGATCATATGGTTTTTATCCTTCAGTTTGTTAATATGGTGTATCACATTGATTGATTTGCGTATGTTGAAGAATCCTTGCATTCCTGGGATAAACCCCACTTGATCATGGTGTATGATCCTTTTAATGTGCTGTTGGATTCTGTTTGCTAGTATCTTGTTGAGGATTTTTGTTTCTATGTTCATCAGTGATATTGGCCTGTAGTTTTCTTTCTTTGTGATGTCTTTGTCTGGTTTTGGTATCAGGGTGATGGTGGAACTCGTAGAATGAGTTTGGGAGTGTTCCTCCCTCTGCTATATTTTGGAAGAGTTTGAGAAGGATAGGTGTTAGCTCTTCTCTATATTAAAAATATTTTTAATCTTTGCTAGTGATCAAATAAACTGATAGTAAAAGATATCTGTTTAGAAATGCTGAATTATACTAAAAAGTTAAGAATGTAGAAACTTCAATATTCATTAAAAATTAACATTCATACAAATTATATGTTGGAAGGCAAACTCGAAAATTCATACACTTTTGATATCATTCTGAAATTGGTAATTCACAAATGATAAACCACAAATAAAACTATAAAGAGATGCATAGAAAACACAGAAAAACATCAAAAATAGCCATGACCATTTGGGCCTGAAAAAGCCACGGAGGGATTTATTCTAAAGATGTAACTCAACAGACTCAAAAATTTAGAAGTACAGAAGATACTTATTTGAACTAAGAGAGAGAAACTTATTATACAACAAAGGGAGATTAAGGAGCCAATAAAAATATTTTATAAAGCTACATAGACATCTAAAATAATAACGATTATAGACTGTAAAACGAACATCAAAAATGCAAAACAATTTGAGCCATTTAAAAACTGCACGCATGTGGTGCCTTGCACAGTTAAGAATATGCAAGTGGTTTTTGAGTGATAGGTTAAGATTCTTTCCCTCTTTTTTGTAAATTCCTTTTCTAGGACTTTTTTTTTTTTTTTTTTGCGTATCCTATGTATATTTTCCCCTTAAATGTTTTTCTTTTGAGGGAGAAAGAAGGAAAGGATGAGTATCTGGAGAAGATACTTCTCTCCCTTCAATTACAGCTAGGTTTCTGCCGACACTAATTTTCTGCAGTGCTGTCAGCTCCTTTTCGGGGGAGTTGATGTGTAGCACTAATCCTGTCTGCTGGCTGCCTCCCTATGCAAATACTTCCAAACCAGAGCATCTTAGAGACCTATTCACGGCCCAAGACAACACACTTTTCATTAGCATTTGAAGTGCGAGGGCTGAAAAAGGGGAATGGACAACTTTTTTTTTCTTTTTCTTTTTTTTTTTCTTTTGGCTCGAAGCTTTGGGGAGACTTGAAAATGTACGTTTTTCATCCCTTTGCACACATCAGCATTGGCGCAAAACTTCAGAGAGACGCATTGACTGCCCTCAGGGGAAAGCATTCAGGGGGATTTTTACACATACACAGAGGGCCATCGCCTGAAATAAATCACAGAATGGAGGTGGCAGAGATGAAGAGAGAGGGGTTCAGTGGGCTAAGCTACGCGTCCAGAGGCATGAATTTAAATCACGATTTATTTTCTTCTCATTCTGCTCTTGCGTGAACCTCAGTTTCTTAATCTTCAGCAATGAAGAGGGGGCATTGGGAAGAAACGGCCCAAGATTTAAGATGCAAGGCAGGACTCGCATAAAACAGCCCTCTGGAGGGGCTGTGTCTGAAGCCCAGTGGTTAGAGCCTGGTGCTCTGAAATCTAGGTCACAAGTTCAATCCCCTTCTGGGTCAGTTAGCTTTTCTCTGTTCCACAGCCACAGACTAAAGGCCTGAGCCCCTTATTCAGGCCGAATGTCTAACAAAATATGTGCCCTTGGTCACTGCACAAAACAGCCCAGCCAAAGCCTCGCAAATCTGTCCTCCACTGTGGGGACCCATTGGGAAGCAAGCTGTCATTGGGGCCCTCAAAGCAGAAGCATCTCTGCAAGGAGGGTACTGGGGGAGTGTGAGGAGCAGGTCCCAGAGGCAGCCAGACTTCGCAGGAGGGAACCCCCGCCCTGCAACCTACTGTGTGACTCTGGGTATGTTATTTCATCTTTCTGAGCCTCAACTGTAGACAGGTAGCTCCTGAATAGGACTGTTTTGACGACTGAATGTGTTAATGGACCGTAAGAAATTAACACCGTGCCTGGCATGCACTGATCACTCAGTCAAAATTTGTTAGGATTGCCATCACTGATCCCCAAGGTAAAATAGTGCTCTAAGGCTACTTAAGGATATAGAGGAGGACGATTGTGAGCATGAAGGTCAAACAGAGACGTCTCCAGCTGATATCCGTAAAGAATTTATCATGCCTGAGATATACCAGGTACCGTGATAGACTTTTTTTGGGGGGTGGGTAGTATTAAAAATAATAAATCCCACGTGGGTCTTGTCCCAAGGAGCTTATAAAGCTAGATGACCCAACTATAAATCCTGATTTCAGCCAACCACCAACTGGGTTACATTGGATCAGATAACCTTTTGATGCCTCAGTTTCCTTATCTATAAAACGGGCACAATAACTACCTACCTCACAGGGCTTTGTGGAATAAAATGAGTAATACATGGGAAGCACTGAGTATTTATAGTAAAGCCTTCAAATGAGTGGAGATTTGTATTACAAGAAAATAAAAGCACACTCTTGCCATTCTTCAGCTTTGAAAAAGTTACAGTATCTGGTTGCAAGCTACCTCACAGACTCGGTATTTTTAAAATAATCTGATGACAACTTAGCTTTCTAGTTTTGCTTCTGCCATCCCAATCCACAGCTCTCCCCGTTCAACATACCTCGCAGTTTTCTTTTGGTGACGGGTCCACCTTTCCTTGCTGCCTCCTTGCTTTCACCTCATCCTCGCCTATATCCTCAAGTGCATCCTTCTTGTCCAGACATTTTTCTCTCTCATTTGTCCATCTGGTGAAAAATGCTCAAAATGTCCTTCTTCACGGAAGCCCTCTTTGAGCTGTCCAGAAGAATTTCTCGCCTCCTCTAACTACAGGTTTCTACATGTCCAGGGATAAATGGCACAGATCCAAAGCCTCTTAAAGTGGATCTGAGATAGGAGGGAAGGGGGCAGGGCACAACCATTAAAAGAGTGACATAGTCCTTGAGGACATGACAAAAACTGGTTAAAACCAATTAGGCCCAAGATGGCGGAAGATTCGACTTCCCATAGACCTTGAGCCTCATTATATGCTCATTGTAATACATTAGCATATGCTAAATGACATGCCTGCAGGCACCGCGGCAGTTCTGACCACAAAAGGCCAGAAAGTGGGCAGTGGCCCAATTCCTGGAAATCCCACCCCTTCCCCAAAATTGTTAGACTAATCCTCCCATCTATTAGCCTATGAAATTACCCAGCCTATAAAAACGAACCACCATATTTCAGGGATGCTTTCACTTTCCAAGACAATCCCATGCCCTGGGGCTGCTCTCACCTTCTGAGGTTGACTGCATTTCTGCTTATGGAATGTGCATCTGTCTCAGTGAACCTGCTTTCACTTTACTATGGCTCACTCTTGAATTCTTTCCTGCAGTGAAGCCAAGGACCCTCACTTAGCTGCTCATCTCAGGAACTCACCTGAGACCTGGAACCTGACCATCCTCTTGTGCCCAATTTTCCTGCAACATCTTTACAAAGGAAAAGGAAGAAGGAGGTCTTTTTCCCCTCCCCACTTTTCCTTTGATTATAAAAATGTAGCCCACTTAGTTCTTAGGGCAGAGACCTTTGCCTGACCACTTGTATCCTTCACAAGTATCCTGTATTAATAAATCTACTTCTTACCTATCACTTCTATCACTTTTCCCTCACTGAATTCCTTCTGCACTGAGACATAAAGAACCTGAGTTTCACTAAGTCCTGAGATGAGCTGTGTGGTTTCAGTTGGAAGACTGGGTTCTCGTCCCATCTGAGGTGTGGTTTCAGATCTGCTTAAAGCAGGGACAAAACTTAAAGAAAATAATGAAAAAGAGATTTCCAATTGGCCTTTTTTTTTTTTCTTGTGGTACGCAGATCTCTCACTGTTGTGGCCTTTCCCGTTGAGGAGCACAGGCTCTGGACGCGCAGGCCCAGCGGCCGTGGTTCACGGGCCCAGCCACTCCGCGGCATGTGGGATCCTCCCGGACCAGGGCACGAACCCGTGTCCTCCGCATCGGCAGGCGGACTCTCAACCACTGCGCCACCAGGGAAGCCCCAATACCATTCTTTTAATTGATCAGGCCACAAAACTTGGAGTGGTCCTTGACTCTTTTTTTTCTCTCTACTCCTACATCTGATCCATCAACAAATCCTCTTGACTCTGTATCTTCAAAGTAATCTAAATCCTACCCCTTCTCATCTCCATCACCACCCTCCAAGTCCAAGCTGCCAGCATGTCTCGCCTGGATTAAGGCAATGTTACCAAGTCCAAGCTCATCCTTCTCCCCACGTGGCAGGCCAATAAATCGAGAGAGAATTGTTGGGGCAAGGAATAGTGACTTTATTTGGAATGCCAGCAGACTGAGAAGATGGTGGACTAGTGTCCCAAACAACCATCTTGCCTGAGTTAGAATTCAGGCTTCTTTTATACTGAAAGGGGAGGGAGTAAAGCCGAACATTTCCTGGTTTCGGTCAGTCTCGGAGGGTATGTGTTAACTTCTTTCTTCCTGCAGTCATTCACAGGTGGGCCTGGTCAGAATGTTTCCTGTGAGCCAAACAAAGGTATCTTAGCCTAAGTCCTTACCTGGAAGGCAGGGTTCCCAGAGATGGTCCATTATGGATAACTTAAACTTATACGCAACATCCCTTTAGTGATTAACTTGTAATAGAATACAAAGTTTCTTCCCTGTTTCAGCAATGGCTTCTTAACTAGTTTCTTTGTTTCCATCCTTGCGCCCTACATCCATTCTCATCACAGCAGTCAGTGTGATCCTATTTAAATATAGCCAGGTCTTACCACTCTCTGCTCAAAAATCTTCCACGTTTTCCTTTCTTTCTTTTTTTTTTTCATAATAAAAGCCAATGTCTAAATAAAAGGGTACAAATGAACTTATTAACAAAACAAGTTGAGTCACGGATGTAGAAAACAAACACGGTTACTAGGGGATAAGGCAGGGAGCAATAAATTGGGAGACTGGGATTGACACATACACACTACTGTATATAAAATAGGTAACTAATAAGAACCTGCTGCACATCACAGGGAACTCTACTCAATACTCTGTAATGGCCTATATGGGAAAAGAATCTAAAAAAAAAAAAAAAGAGTGGATATATGTATATGTGTAACTGATTCACTTTGCCGTACACCTGAAACTAACACAACATTGTAAATCAACTATACTCCAATAAAAATTTTTTTTTGAAGTGTTTTGAGGGCTTCCCTGGTGGCGCAGTGGTTGAGAGTACGCCTGCCGATGCAGGGGACACAGGTTCGTGCCCTGGTCCGGGAAGATCCCACATGCTGCGGAGCGGCTGAGCCCGTGAGCCATGGCCGCTGAGCCTGCGTGCCCGGAGCCTGTGCTCCGCAACGGGAGGGGCCGCGGCGGTGAGGGGCCCGCGTACCGCAAAAAAAAAAAAAAAAAAAAAAAGTGTTTTGCATAATGAGAACCTCAAAAAAAAAAAAGCCAATGTCCTCTCAGTGGCTGTTTACAATCTAGGACATTCCCTTGCTCACTGTATTTTAGGCACATTGGTTCTTTGCTGCTCTTGGGACACATAAAACTCACTCCCACCTCAGGGCCTTCGCACATGCTATTTCCTCTGACCAGAATGCTTTTTCCCTAGGTAATCTCTCTGGAAAATTCTCTGATCTCCTTCAGTTCTTTTCTCAGATGTCACATTCTCAATGAGTCCTTCCCAACCATCCTGCTTAAAATGCCACCCTGCCCCCAGCCACCCCCCCCCGCCCCGCCCCAGCACTTCCTACCTCCTTCCCTGCTTTATTTTTCTCCAAACCTCCATCAGAGGTTCTGTGTATTTATTTATTTGGTTGGCTCGTTGTTATCTGTTATCTGGGATATAATAACCCTCCACTAAAATATGAGTTACATGAGGGGAGCTCCCCTGTAGTATTGTTCCCTGTAGTATTCCCTGGGCTTAGAAGAGGGCCTGGCACAGAGTAGCCAATCAGTGAAAATTTGATGAATGAATAAATGAAATGATGAATATAACAAGCTTAACACTGTGCCTGGTACCCAGCAGATGTTCAATAATTTTTTTTTTCTCACTAGGTTTTTGTGCGGACCAAAAAGGGTTACGAATGAAGAAACAGGATGTATTTCTATAAAATGCTACATAATTCGCAGACACTACTACCTTTACGGCTGTGTTTATCACAGTGCCTTGTATTTGGCTCACATGGACTTTGAGCTGGGATTTTGATGGGATTGTTGCCAGAAACAGACACTGGGACAGCTATAGCCCCTTATCTGCTGCAGGCTAGAAATCCAGATGACCAAGTAATTTTAATTATGTTTAAAATGACAGTAAATTTCTAATTGTGTTCTCATGGCTGTATATACAAGATAAATCCTATAGAGAATAGTCACAAGTGTTCAAAAATCATGGCCACCTGAAGCCATTTAGTGCCGGGGCAAGGAGGCCTAGACACCTCACCAGCTCCAAGGTATCCCTGTACAGACCTGGATAAACAAACCTTAGCCATTAAGAAAAGATTAGAGGTCCAGTTATATTAGATATCAAGAGAGAAAAATGTAACATATTTTAGGAAGGTTTTCATAACAAATGGTCAACATTTTATAAAACCTTATTTTTGAATCTCATCAGAGCAAGCTTCAAGCCTCTAGAAAATCAATTTACGTGAATTCCTCCAGCTTTCAAAAATACTAGAAATGGCATTATTATTTGCATACTACAAAGAGCTAGAAATACAAGGAAATAAAAGGCTTAAAAACTGGTCTGTTCTTGTTTCCACTGCCTTCTCCCTTCCCTGACACTGTTTCCTATACTGACAGTCAAGTATTTTCTGTACATTTCTGAATGGCCCATTTGTTATTTTTACTGTACTTTTAATGGGTTTCCTTCAGAGGTTTAAGAAGGATGATTTTTCTGGAAAGAAAATAAAACTGAAAGTGTCCTGTAATGACCAGGGATAGGATGAGGTAAGCCAATTTGAGGGAAACAAAATAACACTAAATAACTCAGCAAGGGTTTTGCTAAAGGGGGCCAGATAAACACTTAACAGTAGATAATTCTAATGAATTATCAAGGTATAAGTTAGACCTTAATCCTGCTCCTACTTGGAAAAGGCTCTGAGGAAGTGGTGATGAGATGGTACTTTTCCCAAAGACACCAGCAGAAGTCCCTCTGGTTGCCTTGGAGTTCAAGGCCTACAAGGAGAGTCCAGGAGCCTTCCTGGGATGAAGAGCAACCTTCCTCTTCTTCCCTGTTCAGGCCAGGACAGGCTGGGGCTCTGGAGAGATGACCCCAGGAGAGGTACTGACAAACATCACAGAATGCTATCCCCAGAGATCTGGAAACACATTGTCTGTTTTATTTTTCTCAACTCCCTTGGGACCCAAACTATTGCCACGTAACATATAAATAATCTTCTTTTAGAAGGATTTATGTTCAAGCACAAAGAAGAACAGCCAAAACCAATCATAAAAAGCCACCAGCATTTAGTGTGAGTGGGCTAACTTCCTGATTATGGGTGTCAGACCAGGACCCCCACTAATCACTGATGAGGACTTCAGGGAACGTAAGCCCTTGAACCCATGTCTTCCTGCCCTTCTGAGACCTGGCTCTGGCAGTCTCCTTCCCCCTCTCCCGCTCCTTTAGCCTCTGCCCCTCAGCCTAGAAGCATGCTCAAGTGTCCTGAGAAAACCACCTTCTCTCCAGTTTCTTTTGCTCTTCCAGGCTTTTCACAGTGAAGGCATGCCTGCTTTCCCCAATTCCTCCTTTTCCAGTCCTGCGTGAGCTCCTCCAGGCTGCCTTCCACCCCATCATGGCCATGAACTTGCTAAGTTCACTGTTGACCCAATGGACATCCAATTATATTTTTCCTCTCTCTGCATGAAGTGCTCTATTTCCCAGCGCATTTCTTTCATGGAGGGTTTGCAATCACGGCCACTTTTTGGAGTGGAGAAGAGTGGGGCTTCCAGAGTTAAGGATATTTGCCTAAAGTTACACAGGTAATTCTGCTCAAGCGGCATGTGAACCCAGCGACAGCCAGCACTATAGGCTATGCCCTCCCCCCACAGCACACCACCTGCCAGTCTGAAACCCTCCTAAAGCCTCATAACAAAGTAGAATTGAGATAAACGAGCTTCTCTGTAGGCAAATAAAAGGTAAGAAATGTGTTTAGAGACAGAGAATCTGAGTAAAACTGAAGGATAAGGAGCTGTGAGCTAAAAGTTATAGTCCCAGAGAAAGTATCCAAAGGGCTGAGAATCATAGAACTCTAGGTCCGGAAGAAACTTTACCTATTCTAGAAGACAGCAGCTCCAAGTGTTACAATATTCATTTATTTCACAAACACTTTTTCTTTAAGCACCTTTAAAAATGCTTGGGTTAATACAGAGCTTAATTAGACAAAGGCCTTTGCCTAGAAAAGCCTGCCGCAGAGCAGATACTGCATGCATGTGAATAGCTTCCTGAGTGAGGTGAGGCATACGGGGAGTGCTGTCAGAAGGGAACAGGTAAGGCTCCAAAGGGTTCCCGCCCAGAAAGAGTATTGAATACAAGATGGAAAACCTTCCTCTGTCCTCGGGCAAAAGAGCACACCTCTGGATTGTGTGATAGATGAAAAGTTGACAGATGGAGAAAGTCCAGTTAAGGGAAAGCAAAATGTTTAAGCCATAGGATGGTTTCTGAATTAGCTATAAATAATATGACTAGGATCCTGTTCTGGGACGAGAAGAGCTCAGAAAAATATGTAGTGATACTTATAAACTTAGAAGACATGTAAACTTAGAAATTTTAAACTAATGTAAGGACATCCCCAAATCTGGATGCAGGTAGTTTTATGGCAAGTAGTAGGTAGTACTTTACATAATTAATAGACAAAGATTGAAAATACAGAGCAAATGCAGCTGGAATGCTTGAGAAATGAGCTATTATGGAGTCCTGCGACATTCAAAGAGTTGAAATATCATGGTTTTCAATAGCAAATTTTCCCCCAAGCTAAATGGCCAGAGCATTGCACTGTTTTTAGTTTCTCTATTTACCTTTCATGACAGTTCTCTCGTCCTTGCTGTCAGCTGTCACTTTTGCCTGCCGTCAGTGTTTCTCCTCTTTTCCCTTATCTCCTAATGCAGTCATCTTAATCTGTTGTAAGCTTGGAAGCCAGATAACTGAGCTTATTAGAATTCTGTGTAGATCAAGAGTTTATTCCAAAGGCAACATAAGTAGTTACGAACAGCAGGCATGTAACATTGCCTGACTGATGACATTCTCCAAGACTATTGTCAGAGTTGTCAGGATCAGAGATGACACTGACACAACCATCAACCAACGCCAAAGCACAGTTTAACCATGCGTTATATTTCAATTTAATCAAAATTTGATCTCTATCATGTTTGGTGCTAATTTATACCTCTTACTAATTTCATAGATCCTCTAACTGCTCAGCTAATCCATTTTTGAGCGCTGAGCTGGGCAAGAAAGAGTGAAGTCTCAGTGTCACCCCAGTTATGATCAGTGGAAGGTGTGATCAGAATAGTAGCTGTGGGAGAGGAGGACTATTACAGGACATTTCAGAAGCATAATTATTAGAATTTCCTGCATGATGGGGGGAGGGGTGATGAGACACTGTGAGAGGTTGAACAGGACTCCACAGTTTGGACGAGGGAGGACAAAGAACACAAGGGGAGCTAGTGTGGTGTGAAGGGAAGGGACGTAGTTGAGTTTGGTTTGGAACGGGTGGGGTTTGAAATGCTTTGAGATATCTAGGTAATTTCCAAAGTTCGGGTTGTCTTCAAGATATAAACATATTTAAAACATGCATCGGTATCAAACAAACTTCTCAAACACAAATAAAACCTTGTGTTTGAATTCCCTAGGATACTTGTTGGGTGACATAAGGACTTAATGTTCCGTGTGACCAGATGAGGGGAAGAGGCCGAGAGATATGAGCTATCACTGTTCCATTGACCGCTCAAGCCCCTTGTGTGTCTTTAAGCTTATGAAGCCCAGTGACGTGCTTATTCTAAGGGCAGAGAATCCTTTCTCAGACTCGTACTAGAACTGGGTTCAGGGCCATTTCTTCAAAGTCACAAAAGGGACTCATTCAGTGACTCCAGTAAATGGGTAAATTCTCTTTCAGTCTTGATGGGTCATGTCAGAGAAAGCCCAGTGAGAATTATATGGTAAACTCTCTCCCTGGAATCATTCTGTTCTATGCTGGTCATCCTAAGGATACCTAACACTCATTTATGTAATTAAACAAGTGCGCATATAGCACTCCAGTATACCAGAGTCTGTGCTAAGTGCTTTATAAATACTAACCCATTTCATTTTATATCAACCCTATCATTAGGTATAATTATTATCCACATTTTATAGATAAGGAAACTAAAATAAAAGGTTAATAAGATTTTCCAAAGTCACACAGATAGTAGGTGATGGAATTGGGATTCAAATCCAGGCTGTCTGACCCCAGAGCCTACGATGTACTATTGTTCATATCAGCCAATTAACTTAAATCAAGTTTCTAGGTTGAAAAACTAAAAATTGTATCTGTATATAACTTGTGTGTAAGAAGATCTTGGCACTTTGTTCTACTTCCATTTGCTCTAAGTACCTCCAATTTGATATAAAATTATTAGGATTGATATGAAGAAATGGATTTGCCTGTTTGCTCATGCCCTCCTTCTTTCAAAAATAATTGAAGATGTAATTAACATGTTCTACAAATCTGGAGGCATTGAATTTAAATTGCTAGTTGGAGTACCTCCTGTAGAAAACATCCATTAAGCATTGTAAAATGCCAGCCCACAGAGAAGAAAGGTACAAATATTTGGGGATTGGAGATTATAAAGTCAGGATAGACTCACACTTGGGAGGAAGCCTGATAATATTAGTAACACATTCTACTCATTGCGTTCCAGGCACTCTTCTAGAAAATTTATACACAGGGACTAAGTTTACAGTGGAGAAACCAAACCACAGAGAAGTTAAGTAACTTGCCCAAGGTTACCAACAAGTACATGGTGGAAATGGATTTGAACTCAGGCAGCTAAGCCCAGATCCTGTGCTCTTACCTGCTCTGCTGCATTAATCCAAGTTAGCCACATAGCAGCTAGCAATAAAGGGGGAGAATGATTGGCATCTCTGATGGAGGCTTTCTGGGCCAAGTCGCACAGGAAGTCAACAGAATCCCTGGAGAGATTCCTAGTGCCACGAGATCCCTTTATGACATAAAAGAACAACTCTCCATACCTGGGACCCACTAAAATCTGGTGAGGGTGACAGTGAGGCTCCCTGGGATTGTGTTATTGGCATCATGGAAAGGATGCAACTGGGTCATTTGCACCGTAATCCCCGAAGTCAGTGTTAGGAATCTAAATTATGATTTTAGTCTGCAATTAGTCCCCTCCATTTGTGACATTCATTCTGATTTAGTCACCACTTTAATTGAATCAGTCCCATTTTTGCCCTTACAGTATAGCAAATTAAAATTTAATTTGATCAAAATAAAAAATCAAGAAAAAGTTGCTGATAATAATTTACACAATTTAAAGGGGCACTGAATTAAGAGTTTAAACTAGATGACTGGCTTTGGGCAGTTCTCTGACACACTACGTGGGCATTTATTTAATCATCTGTAAAGTAAAGGGAGAAGAAACCAACAGTTATTGATTGCTTTTTATGTTCTAGGTACTTCCCATATGCTTGACTCATTTACTCCTCATAATATTAGTAATTGATAGATTAATGTCAGTTTTCAAGGTTGAGAAAACAGGAGATTAGAGAAGTTAAGAATTTTCCTAAAGTCATTCAGCTAGCAGGAATCAAAGCATCAAAATTTATGCATTTTTTTGTATTTTTCTTTCTTCCTTCCTTTCTTTTGTTTCTTTCTTTCTTCCTTTCTTTCTTTCTTTCTTTCTTTCTTTCTTCCTTCCTTCCTTCCTTTCTTTCTTTCTTTTGCACTTCACCTCCCTTTCACCACTGCAGATCTATAATTCCAGAATTTTAGAAGTCACAAAGGGACATGGTATTGCTCTATTCTTCAACTCTAGTGCTACTACCTAGGGGACCACCATGTCAATTCACTTTTACCTCCATCTTTTGGGAGTTCTCCTGGGATTCTGACTTAATAGTCAAGTACGATGGAAAAGTATTTTTATTCTCACTTCCAAAATTTAGATTTAATCAACTGTATGATGGCTGCATGTTCTATGCTTCATGCAGTGGGTCTATGGTAACCCATTAAAATGAAAAACTTAAATGCATTCCCTTAGGAGGTTAACTTATGTCTAAGGAGTGACAGATATTGGGGAAGAGAATTTGATTATAGGTATTGTTTGCATCATCTATTTTAATCTTGAAATATTTGAAAAGACTTGACCTAAAGACGAGAAGGGACCTGTTTTTGGCAGTGGGGGTTTTCTATTCTTACAAATGTAATTTTGTCCCTGCTGAAAATTCAGAAGTTGCTTTGCCCAAAGGACACTGACATCCTATACTATGCTTTATTTGCCATCTTATACCGCGCACTAAACCACTCGGGGCAAACTTCGAACAACTCAGCTATAGGAATGTACATCTGGTTTGAAAACTGAGGTCAGCTCCAGTGTGCTTCCTCCTGTTGCTCCCAGAGGAGGTGAAGACATCTGTGAACACATCGTCTCACTGCTTTTGTCTTCCTTTATTTTTATAAAATGGCCATCAGACACCCAAGCACTTAAACATCTTTCATTACATCCAGAGATTACCGTCTCCACAGTGGTTGTTTTGGGTATTAGTAACAAAGCCAAATATGGACTTCTGACGAGTTCCAAGAAAGAATGTGAGTGGAATGGATCATTAGAGTAATTTGTAATCATTTGAGAAAAAGTTGCCCCACACCAGTCTCTGGGATTATTATGTTCAAATAACTTACCGATATAAAAGCTAGATAAAGAGGACTAAAAGACTTTTCTCTTATACAAGGACACAAACAACCTTGTACGATATCACCAAAGGCATAAACAGAAGCCCAAATTGTGCAATCATAAGTTAGAAACAAAATGAGATCATACCAAAGAAAGTGGGCACCCATGTATACTAGTAGACAGGAGTTCCCATCAAGACCCTTTTGGTGTTCTTAAAAAATTCTAAGTACGCTTTTGTTTCAGAGAGGTTTCCTGCTTATTCCTTCTGCTTGGAATACTTTTCTTCCAGACAGCCACGTCGCTCACTTCCTTAATCCTTCAAGTCCGTGCTCAAATGAGGGTTACCCTGATCAGCCCTGCCTAAAATTGAAAGTACCTGTTGCCACCTACCCATAGAATTCTCTATTGTCCTTAACTTGCTTACTGTATTTCTATAGTATTCACCACATACTCCTCTACTATTTTCTCTCCACTAGGATGTCAGCTCTCAAGGGCTAGAATTTTGGTCTGTTTTGTTCTCTGAAAGAACTCAGAGTCAAGGTTTGGGGAAAACAAGTAACAGGGCAGGAGTGGGAGACAGAGAAAACAGATAGTATCTAGGCAGAAACGAGATAAACTCTGAAAGAGTACAGGTCAAGGGCAAAAAAGGGCAGCAAGAACAGTTTTCTGGAGTAACGTAAAAGCAGCTACACTTATAGTTATTAGCGGAGGAGGAAAAAGTTAGTGTATGCTGAACAAGTTTCAAGATGTTTGGCGATACAGACAAGTACTATGGTGAGCATCTGCCATGCTTTCCACTGCCCTGCAGCTGAATCACCACCATCAGTCAGGATAGGCAAGGTTAAGTGACAGTAACAAACAATCCCCTAGAGTGCTGTGGCTTTAAATAATGACACTGATTTCTGACTCACACTACTTGTCCATCACTGGTTGGTAAGGAGGCTTTGCTTGCTGTAGCCACTCGGGGACTTAGGCTGAAAGTAACACCATCTGACCGTACTTCCATATTTGCAGAGGTAGGTAAAAGTAAATTGGGAGAACCATACGCTGACTTTTAGTGTTTCTGTCCTGATGTGATACATGCCATTATTATTCATATTTAACTGGCCAGAGTTAGTCACATCGCTCAACCTGAGTCAATGGGGATAAATAATGCACTTCTCCTACGATAAGGGTAGTGAGTGTAAGTGATGATTAACAGTCTACCTCATCCAGTACTGTAATTGGGAACTTACCTATCTTATGGCTCCTGGAGGGAAGCAGAGCCTGGCTCCTACCATAGAAATTATAAGTATCTGATAATTTGCCTGCCCAGCCTTCCTGCCCCTAATCGTATGAACTGGGGTATGATTTGAACTTGGGTTGATGATATAAAGCACAGTGGGAGGGGAGAAGCCTTTCTGGCAAGACGCTGGTGGCAGCAGCATCTGATTTCCAGGGACAGTTGTGGCAAGCACTCCAGTCACGACTTCCAGCATCATAAGTGTAAACTGGGGTATTCAGAGTCCAGTGGTGACCAACACGGAATCCTCACCTGATAGTACGTGATGCTATTCAGAACATAGTTACGGCTATGTTGCTTTCTGTCACACCTCTACATTTTAAACCCTAGTTCTCCAGCATTCCAATCAGTTCTGTGAGCTCCTCAATGTCTTTTCAGTTAATACCTTTAAACCAGCGCATACGTCTCTGTTGCTTGCATCTAAGAATCATGATTAATACACGTGATCTCTTCTTATCCTATTTATCATAATACTTCGCAAACAGCTGAACAAAAGCTGCTTTGGCTAAACGGAAGAATATGATTCCTATCACTTTAAATTTAGATTTTTTTTTTGTAAAGTTATCAATGGACATAAACTAAAAAAAAAAAAAATCAAATTTCTCCAAGGTATGAAAAGCAATACTCTTCTTTCTACTGCATTAATCTCTTCTAATTTTGACATGATTGACAAGATCATTTGCTTCGTGTATGACGAAATTCAGACTGTCTTGGAAGGGGGTGTCAATGACATGCTTTCGTGGCCATTGGTTATGCTCACAGACTGGATTCTGTGGTTGTACAGGAAGCACTAGCCTGTTTCTCTTGGAAGCTGTTTTTAGACTGGTGGGATGTATTTGAAGATGTGTTGCCATAATGATAACAATAACAACAACAAAATATGTATTGAGACATGGTCATTTGTCAGGAGCCAAGTTTCATACTTTATATACATTATATTGGCTAAAATAAAGACATACTTGTGGTACTCTGGGAAGGCCTGGAAATTTGGTGGTATGGTCCCATTCTTAGAATGTGAAATGATTCAAGCAAAGTCAAGACTGCAGGCTTAGCTAGACTGCCAAATAATAAATGTATGCTATTCATCTCCAGGGAAACTGGCTAAGAGAGTATGGAAGAGTTGGTAGAAATGGAAATGAATTATCTTTGTATAGCAGCCTCAGAACACTCAAATTTCCAAAGTTAAATAATCTAGAACTTTTTTTGCAAGTAAAAAAAAGGTAACTCAGTGTTAGATGAATGGAACTACCATTATACTGGAAAATGGATACATTTGGGGGAAATTAATATAAAGTCCAACTGAGGATGTTTAGAATCCATGAGTTCCTACACATTCGTTTCTAATTCTAAGCAAGGTTCTTATTAAAAAAATATGAATTCTTAATTTGCCTACAGGAAGCCCATTTGACTTTCCATTTTCACTGTTGTTTTTAAGGTAGTAGCCATTTTGTTTTTCCTTCTCCTTTTTAAAGTCACCAATTTCTCAAATCTGAGCTCGTTCAAATTGAACTCACTTTCCTCTCCAGTACACAGGTCACATGAGTAGACCCGGAGAGGAAAAAAAAGATTTCAGAAAGCACAATTCTTTTGAGGAGTCACTATGCCTGCTGCAAAATTATTCGAATGAAAAGATTTTTTTTTTGAGGTAAAACGACAATTAAGTTCGACCTCCCCTGTTCAAATTAAAAAAAAGAGAAAAACGAGGGTAATGAAGAATCTGACTCCTTCCTCTAATTTTACAAGTTCAATGGTAATCTAACCGTGCCATTCATTTACAGAAACCATTAATTTTACTATGTGGCTGAAAGTAGTAGGCCTCAGCTTTCATTCTCTTACTTTTCCCCTCCCTTAGTCTTTGTGTGTGCACCTGTTCGGGCCACTTTAGCATCCCATTTGTAAAACTTTGGATAATCCTCTGGCACTAACCCTGGTGTGATAATACTTCTGTTATTCAGCGGCCTAATTACAAAGGACAACACAGATACAACACTTCAGTCCTATTTTTAATAGCTGATTTGCCAATTTCGCCAAGCTCCAGCGAGAATGGTTTCCAAACCTTGCTGGATTTAAACTTCATCTGAATTGGTTCAGCACACGGAACACCAATACCTCAGAGTAGAACTTTTGTTCTTAGATTTTTGGACACCCCGTTCATGCTCCCGCCTTCTCTCCTTTTAAATTGTGATGTTAGGAATCTGTTTAGTTTTTAGAACATAGTTGAATAGTATCATTAGAGCATTTTAAAGCATTCCCCAACATCTTTGGAGACAACTGTTGACATCCTCCAATAACAAGACAGAGAACTGGAGCTTTTGGCACTAGAGAGTTCCTTTGCTCCATCAAGCTAAGTGAAACACGAACAAGTCTTCTTAATTTAACACAAAAAAATGTGTCTAATATTTCTTTTCTGGTTTACGACAGAAAAAAAGAGGATTATTTTTAATTCATGGCAAACCCAAGGAAAGGATCATTACTTCAGTACAGATAAGCCTCCCAGCATCTGTGTACTTAACTCTGCTTCTTTGATCTAGAAATGGGACTGGAGAGCTGGCAATAAGAGACAACCTTATGAGTTCTGGGTAATTCCTGGTCCATGGAGAATATACTGAAGTTTTGAGGGATCAACTAAATCTCTCTCCCAAAACATGCTTTGGGAGTGTCTAAGGGCACTGGGCAACTGAAGGCAGCCCCTACCACTTTCTTAATCCCTTGATTTTGAAACCCCAAATAACTTAAGGGAAACTTAATACATATGTTTCTGATTCGCTTACACTGCTTCATCAAAATGGTGTTTCGTAAGAGCTATTTGATATCTAAGAAGCCTTCGCAGTCCTCTTTCTAAGCCTTTTATTTTGCTCCAGGAAATCACATTTTCTTCGTGTTCAGCAGAATTGGAAGCAGGGAAGGCGTAAGTTTGGTTCTAAAGGTCATACTCACAAAATCAGCAGAAGTTTGGATGTTGGCAGAATATGTTGCTGTCCTCTGCTACAGCACCAGATAAGTGGAAAATCTGACAGGTGAAAAACTCAAGGATATTATCAAAAGCAGGACACCACAGGTTAATTTCACTGACTATTCCATATAGTAATTTCATCGAAACACACATTTCTGCTTTCCGAGATACTAATTGTCACATATTAAATGACAGAAGACTAATAAACATGTTAATCCCATTTTACAGGTGGAAAATATGTCATAGACTAAAGTGACACTTGTTTTAGTCCAAAATGACACTATCGTTTGTTAAAAATACCAGCTACACTGAGTCATATAACCAGTTCCTGAGTTACATAACAAGGTTGAAAAATATGTAGAAGAAAAGACATCTCTTTTAGATCATAGAAGAGTACATTAACTATGGGGGATTTTAATGTTTTAGGGGAAAATTCAAAGTTTGAAATTTGAATTATTGACTGATCACTGAAATTCTCAAAAAGAATGATAATCAATGAACACCACCAAAGTAAAGCCAGTTATCTGTGAGTGGTTTAGAATAATATGCTGGTATCTTTTACCATTTACTAAGCACTTATGGTTCAGGAACTGTGCTAAGTGCTATATATTATTTCATTTAATTCTCACATAATCTGATGAAATAGGTGCTATTATTTTTATAAGCATTTTTTAATGAGTGCATTTCTTACGTTAGTGCAACATTTTTATCCTATAGCACACGATTAACATGTTCAGTTTTATGAACAGTGTAAAATTTGCACATAAATACTCTAGGTATTGTTATAAGTTGGACGCTATAAACCAGAGACCAGGTATTCTCTCTATTATAACAGCCTTAAGTACTGCATAGCAGCTTTTGCAGGTATGTGCTTGTTCAGTTGACCTTTGCCAAAATGCTCTTCCCTGCACTGGTTGGGAAATGTATCTTATTTGTCTAACATTTTCTTGGGTCTGGTAGTTCTTTGATCCTTAGAAAACATGGCAATTGGGATGAGACTCACAACAAGTCAGGTTTTCCCTAAGGATAAAATAAGGAGACCCAAATCTGGAATGTTAGGAGAATCTTCCACGAGGAGATGGTACTTCAGTGGTACCCTCTGTGAAGGTGGCAGTTATATTCTAGAGGGTACATTCTAGATATATTTATTATTGTTGTTACCCAACACCTATCACAGTGGCCGGCAGGTAGCAGGTCCTCAGTAAATTTCTTTTGAGTGAAAGAATGAATAAATGACTAAGTAAGAGATAGATGTCTTTATATTCCCTAGCCATGAGTTAGACATGAATAGAAAACTGCTGAGATAGCTTGTGATTTTCATTCCTGAGGTCTCTGCTGCTGTGCAGACTTATATCTGGGGGATTAAGCAGTCGGCTCTACTCTGTGAGTTAAGTGGGAATGATCTTTTTCTCTTTCCACGCAGAGCAGCATTAGCGCCAAGAGCTGTGCCATGGAGCTTGTGCTGACTGGCTCCCAGGTGGCCCCTGGTGACTCGCTCCTCCCATATCTTGCCCCGTGTCGTCCTTTCTTACGTTGAGTAGGACTGACCTATGTAACCAATAAGACATTGAAGAAATGGCGGAGTGTGACCTCAGGTCGTAAAAGACATTATGGCTTCCACCTGTTGTCTCTTAGGTCACTTGCTCGGTGGGGAGCCGTCACCACGTGTGAGGACACTCAAGCAGCCTGATGGAGGATGCATGTGGTGAGACCCTGAAGGATTGACTGGACAGCCATGTGGGCCGACAATCTTCCAGCCCCAGGCAAGCCTTCGGATGACTGCAGTCTTGGCCGACATCTTGACAACAATCTTATGAGAGACCCTGAGCCAGAAGCACTCACCTCAGCTGCTCCTGAGCTCCTGGCCTCCAAAAACTGAGACCCCAAAATGCTCATTGCTGCCTTCAGGTGCTAAGTGTTGAGGTGACTTCTTTGGCAGCAACAGCTAATACAGAGTTGCATCGAGTGGCACAAAATCAGACTCGCACTTAAGAAACTAAACATATATTATCAGTTGGCTTATCTTCTTCATATTGATCCATCAGAAAGCAGTTATGAGACTCAATCTTTCACATAAGAATTAGGCCTAACAATATCTTTTCCTAGTCATGTTCACACTAGGGCTAGGGTGGAATTTGTAGAGATTTGTGTGTGTGTGTGTGTGTGTGTGTGTGTGTGTGTGTGTGTGTGTGTGTGTGTGTAAGGTCCCCAGTGATTTTGATTCATAGTGAAAATAATTCTGAAGCATTATGAAAATTGGATTCTGGTGTCTGGTCTACTATGTGACAATGGTTATGACAATGGTCAGGATGCTTTATCTCTCTGGATTGTACAATCAAAACTCCCTTTTGGTTAAAAATTGTATGAATAAAGTATATCAACTAAACAAAACAAGGCCTGACAATGGTAGTCAGTATTCTTGGACTCTTTTTTTTTTTTTTAATTTTTTGCCTGCCTTGGGTCTTCACTGCACACCACAGGCATCTCATTGCAGTGGCCTCCCCCGTTGCGGAGCACGGGCTCCAGGCGTGCGGGATTCAGTAGTTGTGGCGCAGGGGCCTAGTTGCTCCACGGCATGTGGGATCCTCCCAGACCAGGGATGGAACCCATGTCTCCTGCATTGGCAGGCGGATTCTTAACCACCGCGCCACTAGGGACGTCCCCAGTATCCTTGGACTTTAAAGATGGGTACATGTCAGTGATTGACACAGAAGAGAGTTTGTTTTAAGGTGAGCATGTGTACGATGTTATCCAAAAGGTCTTTGGTACACAGCCACCCCTACACACTGTGTTAGAAGCTCACAGAGCATCTGGCCTGACTCCCAAAGAACAGAGAGGTAGCAAGTCATCAGTGTAGACAAACAGCATTTTGGAGATTATTTATCAACCACCAAAGATTTCATTTTCCACTGCCTGTTTGGAGACAGCATGGTCTGATGCGTGAAGGAGGGGAATTCAAGCGTTTCAGAAAGTCAGTTCCTGGCATCAGCCAGAGCATGACCTCAGCCAGGTTTCTTACCTCCGTGGAAGAACATTTCTGCTGACACTGGGGACACGAATGGTTGTGACACCTTGTGACACTGGGTAAGATGTGGGGTGAGGCACAGTCGCCACTGAATTCAGTGCACAAGCCTTGGGAGCTTCAGACAAGATGTGTCCTCCGTAAGAAACAAACTGAAATTGTGGTATATGGGCTGCTTGAATCCTTTCTTTACCACTTACTGGAAGTATGACTGGATAAATTAGTTCATCACTCTAAGTGTCATCCTGTGAAAATGGGCCTAAAAAAATAATATCCATCTCATAGAGGTGTTGAAGGATCAAATAAAGCTTCCAGCATCTTGTGTTATGTACATAATAGGATCCAATATCATAGGAATTATTATTACAATTCTGCCTAGGATCCAAGTGCTTTGACTATGAATAACCTCTTTGGAGACAGGCTTTGGGGAGGTTTAAGCTTGTCTTATTTTTTTATGTTTTCCCAGAGAGATACTTCCATTTCAACTAGGAGTTACAGAATATTTACAAATTCTATCTCTAAACCAGACCAGAGAGAAGGCATGGATTCTTTCACAACCAGAAAAGCAGGAAGCGAAAAAGCAACGTATGATTTTAGAAGTCTTATTTCATTTGGACCGATGGAGAACTTTTTGTTCCTGAAAGGGGGAGGGCCTTTCATGAGACGGACAGTAATGTCATTATTCATGCTGTAAGCCAGCCCACTTCAACTGCTGGTCTTCACAATGCTTACAAGTGTAATAAAAAAAAGAATACAAAAAAACCACTTGCTTCCTTTTTTTTATGAGTATTGACATTCTTGTGCAGTATTAGGAGAGCTAATTTAGCTTCCAGTTCTAAGAATTTCTGAATCTATAGCCAGTAATTATTGGCATTCAGAGGTACAAAAGAGGAAAACAAAGCTTGCAAATTCTAGCACATTCATGTGGGATTGGGAGCTGAATTAGGATCCTCACACCCCATTGAATGATCAGCCCCCCTATTAGAGCCTTATTAAAATGGTAATGATTATATGCCAGCTATAGGCAGGCAGCCGCACCTGTCAAAAACTACCCCGATTATCCTGTTCATTGAACTGTCTGGCTCTTGAATCAGTGTCTCAGGTTTACTTCTCTGTGAAGTTTTTTTTTGCCTCCTGTCTTAAATTTTAAAAGATACAAGAACAAATATTTCCTTGGGGTCACAGAACACTCCTGTAGTTTGTTATATCTTTTCCTCATTTTCTGTTTTTGTGTCTGGTATGGCAATAGGACACGGGAGTTATCCTCTCTTCGGTTTAAAATAAAAACAGGAGAAAGAAACAGAAGAAATGTAAAGTCCCATCCAAATAAAAATTCTCATGTTAGCAAAAGATAATGCAAATCTATAATGCAACTGAAAACTGGGATTATTCAATTGTCAATTACAAGTACTGTGATCAAGGCAGAGATTCTTTTTACTCATGCGTCTCTTGCCACACCTAGAGATCTGTTGTTCTTCATTTAAAAACACATAAAACAATAATGTTTTTTATTTGAAATCTTTTTTTTTTTCCTAGATGAACCATACCATTGAATGCACAATGCTGTTCTCTTACAAGACTAAATTCTGCCCTCACTGGGAGGAAAAGTGTCTTTTAAAGTACACTCACACCTCCATCTCCAGAGGGGATTGGTTCCAGGACCCCTGCGGATACCAAAATCCGCAGGTGCTAAAGTCCCTTATATAAAATGGCATAGCAGGAGGACCTTCAAGATGACAGAGGAGTAAGACGTGGAGATCACCTTCCTCCCCAGAAATACATCAGAAATAGATCTACATGTGGAACAACTCCTACAGAACACCTACTGAACGCTGGAAGAAGACCTCAGACCTCCCAAAAGGCAAGAAACTCCCCACGTCCTTGGGTAGGGCAAAAGAAAAAAGGAAAAACAGAGACAAAAGAATAGGGACGGGACCTGCACCTCTGGGAGGGAGCTGGGAAGGAGAAGAAGTTTCCACACACTAGGAAGCCCCTTCACTGGTGGAGACGGGGCGAGGGGGAAGCTTCGGAGCCACAGAGGCAAGTGCAGCAGCAGGGGTGCAGAGGGCAAAGTGGAGATTTTCCCGCACAGAGGATCGGTGCCGACCAGCACTCATCAGCCCGAGAGGCTTGTCTGCTCACCCGCCAGGGCGGGCGAGGGCTGAGGCTTGGGCTTTGGAGGTCAGATCCCAGGGAGAGGACTGGGGTTGGCGGCGTGAACACAGCATGAAGGGGGCTAGTGCGCCACAGCTAGCTGGGAGGGAGTCCGTGAAAAAGTCTGGAGCTGCCGAAGAGGCAAGTGACTATTGTTTCCTGCTGCGCGAGGAGAGGGGATTCAGAGCACCGCCTAAACGAGCTCCAGAGACGGGCGCGAGCCGCGTCTATCAGCACGGACACCAGAGATGGGCATGAAATGCTAAGGCTGTTGCTGCCGCCACCAAGGGGCCTGTGTGCGAGCACAGGTCACTATCCACACCCCTCTTCCGGGGAGCCTGTGCAGCCCGCCACTGCCAGGGTCCCGGGATCCAGGGACAACTTCCCCGAGAGAAAACACGGCGCGCCTCAGGCTGGTGCAACGTCACGCCGGCCTCTGCCGCCGCAGGCCCGCCCCGCACTCCGTGCCCCTCCCTCCCCCCCCCCACCCCCGGCCTGAGTGAGCCAGAGCCCCTGAATCAGCGGCTCCTTTAACCCCGTCCTGTCTGAGCGAAGAACGGACACCCTCAGGCCACCTACACACAGAGGCGGGTCCAAATCCAAAGCTGAACCCCAGGAGCTGTGCGAACAAAGAAGAGAAAGGGAAATCTCTCCCAGCAGCCTCAGAAGCAGCCGATTAAATCTCCACAATCAATTTGATGTACCTGCATCTGTGGAATACATGAATAGACAACGAATCATCCCAAATTGAGGCGGTGGACTTCGGGAGCAAACTGTAGGTTTGTTTTCTGCATCTAATTTTTTTCTGGTTTTAGGTTTATCTTAGTTTAGTATTTAGAGTTTATTATCATTGGTAGATTTGTTTATTGATGTGACTGCGCTCTTCCTTTATTTTTTTATATATAGATATATTTTTTTTCTGTGTATGTGGGTGCTTCTGTGTGTGATTTTGTCTGCATAACTTTGTTTTTACCATTTGTCCTAGGGTTCTGTCTGTCCGTTTTTTAGTATAGTATTTAGCACTTCTTATCATTGGTGGATTTGGTGTTTTTGGTTTGGTTGCTCTTTCAATAATTTTTTAATTTTTAATTTTAATAACTTTATTTTTATTGTTTCCTTCCTCCCTCTCTCTCTCTCTCTCTCTCTCCCCCTTTCTTTCCCCTTCCTTCCTTCCTTCCTTCCTTTCTTTCTTTCTTTCTTTCTTTCCTTCTTTCCTTCTTTCTTTCTTTCCTTCTTTCTCCTTTTTCTCCTGAGCCAGCTGACAGGGTCTTAGTGCTCCAGTCGGGTGTCAGGCCTGTGCCTCTAAGGTGGGAGAGCTGAGTTCAGGACGTTGGTCCCCCAGAGACCTCCCAGCTCCACGTAATATCAAACGGAGAAAGCTCTCCCAGAGATCTCCTTCTCAATGCTAAGACCCAGCTCCACTCAATGACCAGCAAGCTACAGCGCTGGACACCCTATGCCAAACAACTAGGAAGACAGGAACACAACCCCACCCATTAGCAGGGAGGCTGCCTAAAATCATAATAAGGTCACAGACACTCCAAAACACACCACCGGACATGGTCCCACCCACCACAAAGCCAAGATCCAGCCTCATCCACCAGAACACAGGCACTAGTCCCCTCCACCAGAAATCCTACACAACCCACTGAACCAACCTTAGCCACTGGGGGAAGATGCCAAAAACAACAGGAACTATGAACCTGCAGCCTGTGAAAAGGAGACCCCAAACACAGTAAGTTAAGCAAAATGAGAAGACAGAGAAACACACAGCAGATGAAGGAGCAAGGTAAAAACCCACCAGACCAAACAAATGAAGAGGAAATAGGCCACATACCTGAAAAAGAATTCAGAGTAATGATAGTAAAGATGATCCAAAATCTTGGAAATAGAGTGGAGAAAATACAAGAAACTTTTAACAAGGACCTAGAAGAACTAAAGAGCAAACAAACAATGAAGACCAACACAATAAATGAAATTAAAAATCTCTAGAAGGAATCAATAGCAGAATAACTGAGGCAGAAGGACGGATAAGTGACCTGGAAGATAAAATGGTGGAAATAACTACCACAGAGCAGAATAAAGAAAAAAGAATGAAAAGAATTGAGGACAGTCTCAGAGACCTCTGGGACAACATTAAATGCACCAACATTCAAATTATAGGGGTCCCAGAAGAAGAAGAAAAAAAAGAAAGGGACTGAGAAAATATTTGAAGAGATTATGGTTGAAAACTTCCCTAATATGGGAAAGAAAACAGTCACTAAAGTCCAGGAAGTGCAGAGATTCCCATACAGGAAAAATCCAAGGAGAAACACACCAAGACACATATTAATCAAACTATCAAAAATTAAATACAAAGGAAAAAATATTAAAAGCAGCAAGGGAAAAGCAACCAATAACATACAAGGGTATCCCCATAAGGTTAACAGCTGATCTTTCAGCAGAAAGTCTGCAAGCCAGAAGGGAGTGGCAGGACATATTTAAAGTGATGAAAGGGAAAAACCTACAGCCAAGATTACTCTACGCAGCAAGGATCTCATTCAGATTCAACGGAGAAATTAAAACTTTTACAGACAAGAAAAAGCTAAGAGAATTCAGCACCACCAAACCAGCTTTACAACAAATTCTAAAGGAACTTCTCTAAGCAGGAGACACAAGAGAAGGAAAAGACCTACAATAACAAACCCAAAACAATTAGGAAAATGGTAATAGGAACATACATATCGATAATTACCTTAAATGTAAATGGATTAAATGCTCCAACCAAAAGACATAGACTGCCTGAATGGATGCAAAAACAAGACCCGTATATATGCTGTCTACAAGATACCCACTTCAGACCTAGGGACATATACAGACTGAAAGTGAGGGGATGGAAAAAGATACTCCATGCAAATGGAAATCAAAAGAAAGTTGGAGTAGCAATTTGCATATCAGACAAAATAGACTTTAAAATAAAGATTATTACAAGAGACAAAGAAGGATACTATGTAATGATCAAATGATCACTCCAAGAAGAAGATATTAAAAATTGTAAATATTTATGCACCCAACATAGGAGCACCTCAATACATAAGGCAAATGCTAACAGCCATAAAAGGGGAAATCGACAGTAACACAATCATAGTAGGGGACTTTAACGCCCCACTTTCACCACTGGACAGATCATCCAAAATGAAAATAAATAAGGAAACAAAAGCTTTAAATGACACAATAGACCAGATAGATTTAATAGACATTTATAGGACATACCATCCAAAAACAACAGAATACACTTTCTTCTCAAGTGCTCATGGTACATTCTCCAGGGTAGATCATATCTAGGGTCACAAACCAAGCCTTGGTAAATTTAAGAAAACTGAAATTGTATCAAGTATCTTTTCTGACCACAATGCTATGAAACTAGATATCAATTACAGGAAAAAATCTGTAAAAAATACAAACACATGGAGGCTAAACAATACACTACTAAATAACCAAGAGATCACTGAGGAAATCAAAGAGGAAATCAGAAAGTACCTAGAAACAAATGACAATGAAAACACGATGACCCAAAACCTATGGGATGCAGCAAAAGCAGTTCTAAGAGGGAAGTTTATAGCAATACAAGCCTACCTCAAGAAACAAGAAACATCTCAAATAAACAACCTAACCTTACACCTAAAGCAATTAGAGAAAGAACAAAAAAAAATCCAAAGTTAGCAGAAGGAAAGATATCATAAAGATCAGATGAGAAATAACTGAAAAAGAAATGAAGGAAACAATAGCAAACATCAATAAAACTTAAAGCTGGTTCTTTGAGAAGATAAGCAAAATTGATAAACCATTAGCCAGATTCATCAAGAAAAAAAGGGAGAAGACTCAAATCATTAGAATTACAAATGAAAAAGGAGAAGTAACAACTGACACTGCAGAAATACCAAGGATCATGAGAGATTACTACAAGCAACTATATGCCAATAAAATGGACAACCTGGAAGAAATAGACAAATTCTTAGAAAAGCACAAACTTCTGAGACTGAACCAGGAAGAAATAGAGAATATAAACAGACGAATCACAAGCACTGAAATTGAGACTGTGATTAAAAATCTTCCAACAAACAAAAGCCCAGGACCAGATGGCTTCACAGGCAAATTCTATCAAACATTTAGAGAAGAGCTAACACCAATCCTTCTCAAAATCTTCTAAAATATAGAAGAGGCAGGAACACTCCCAAACTCATTCTACGAGACCACCATCACCCTGATACCCAAACCAGACAAAGATGTCACAAAGAAAGAAAATGACAGGCCAATATCACTGATGAACACAGAAGCAAAAATCCTCAACAAAATATTAGCAAATAGAATCCAGCAGCACATTAAAAGGATCATACACCATGATCAAGTGGGATTTATCCCATAGATGAAAGGATTCTTCAATATATACAAATCAATCAGTGTCATACACCATATTAACAAATTGAAGGAGAAAAACCATATGATCATCTCAATAGATGCAGAAAAAGCTTTCGACAAAATTCAACACCCATTTATGATAAAAACCCTCCAGAAAGTAGGCACAGAGGGAATTTACCTCAACATAATAAAGGCCATATATGACAAACCCCCAGCCAACATTGTTCTCAATGGTGAAAAACTGAAACCATTTCCTCTATGATCAGGAACAAGACAAGGTTGTCCACTCTCACCACTATTATTCAACATAGTTTTGGAAGTTTTAACCACAGCAATCAGAGAAGAAAAAGAAGTAAAAGGAATCCAATCAGAAAAGAAGAAGTAAAGCTGCCACTGTTTGCAGATGACATGATACTATACACAGAGAATCCTAAAGATGCTATGAGAAAAGTATTAGAGCTAATCAATGAATTTGGTAAAGTAGCAGGATACAAAATTAATGCACAGAAATCTCTTGCATTCCTATACACTAATGATGAAAGATCTGAAAGATAAATTAAGGAAACACTCCTATTTACCACTGCAGCAAAAAGAATGAAATACCTAGGAATAAACTTACCTAAGGAGACAAAAGACCTGTATGCAAAAAACACTGATGAAAAAAATTAAAGATGATACAAACAGATGGAGAGACATACCATGTTCTTGGATTGTAAGAATCAACATTGTGAAAATGACTATACTACCCAAAGCAATCTACAGATTCAATGCAATCCCTATCAAACTACCAATGGCATTTTTCACAGAACTAGAACAAAACATTCCACAATTTGTATGGAAACACAAAAGACCCCGAATAACCAAAGCAACCTTGAGAAAGAAAAAAGGAGCTGGAGGAATCAGGCTCCTGGACTTCAGACTATACTCCAAAGCTACACTAATCAAGAGAGTATGGTACTGGCACAAACACAGAAATATAGATCAATGGAACAGGATAGAAAGCCCAGAGATAAATCCACACACATATGGTCACCTTATTTTTGATAAAGGAGGCAGGAATATACAATGGAGAAAAGACGGCCTCTTTAATAAGTGGTGCTGGGAATACTGGACAGCTACATGTAAATGAATGAAATTAGAACACTCCCTAACACCATACACAAAAATATATTCAAAGTGGATTAAAGACCCAAATGTAAGGCCAGACACTATAAAACTCTTAGAGGAAAACATCAGCAGAACACTCTATGACATAAGTCATAGCAAGATCCTTATTGACCCACCTCCTAGAGTAATGGAAATAAAAACAAAAGCAAAAAATGGGACCTAATGAAATTTAAAAGCTTTTTCACAGCAAAGGAAACCATAAACAAGCCGAAAAGATAACCTTCAGAATGGGAGAAAATATTTGCAAATGAAGCA
This sequence comes from Lagenorhynchus albirostris, assembly GCF_949774975.1. Lineage (NCBI taxonomy): Eukaryota > Metazoa > Chordata > Mammalia > Artiodactyla > Delphinidae > Lagenorhynchus > Lagenorhynchus albirostris. The sequence goes on along the minus strand of NC_083105.1, from coordinate 19,014,115 downwards.
ACTGACAAAGGATTAATTTCCAAAATTTACAAGCAGCTCATGCAGCTCAATATCAAAAAAACAAACAACCTAATCCAAAAATGGACAGAAAAACTAAATAGACATTTCTCCAAGAAGATACACAGATTGCCAACAAACACATGAAAGGATGCTCATCATCACTAATCATTAGAGAAATGCAAATCAAAACTACAATGAGGTATCACCTCACACCAGTCAGAATGGCCATCATCAAAAAACCTACAAACAATAAATGCTGAAGAGGGTGTGGAGAATAGGGAACCCTCTTGCACTGTTGGTGGTAATGTAAATTGATACAGCCACTATGGAGAACAGTATGGAGGTTCCTTAATAAACTAAAAATAGAACTACCACATGATGCAGCAATCCCACTACTGGGCATATACCCTGAGAAAACCATAATTCAAAAAGAGTCATGTACCACAATGTTCACTGCAGCTCTATTTACAATAGCCAGGACATCGACAGATGAATGGGTAAAGTGTCCATCGACAGATGAATGGATAAAGAAGATGTGGCACATATATACAATGGAATATTACTCAGCCGTAAAAAGAAACGAAACTGAGTTATTTGTAATGAGGTAGATGGACCTAGAGTCTGTCATACAGAGTGAAGTAAGGGAAAAAGAAATATCGTATGCTAACACATATATATGGAATTAAAAAAGAAAAAGGGTCTGAAGAACCTAGGCCTGGGACAGGAATAAAGACACAGACGTAGAGAATGGACTTGAGGACACGGGGAGGGGGTAAGCTGGGACGAAGTGAGAGAGTAGCATGGACTTATATATACTACCAAATGTAAAATAGCTAGTGGGAAGCAGCCTCATAGCACAGGGAGATCAGCTTAGTGCTTTGTGACCACCTAGAGGGGTCGGATAGGGACGGTGTGAGGGAGACACAAGAGGGAGGAGATATGGGGATATAGGTATATTTATAGCTGATTCACTTTGTTATAAAGCAGAAACTAACACACCATTGTAAAGCAATTATACTCCAATAAACATGTTTAAAAAAATAAAAATAAAAAAATAAAATGGCATAGCATTTGCATATAACATATGTATATCTTTCCATATACTTTAAATTATCTCTAGATTATTTATAATATTTACCTAATACAATGTAAATGTTATGTAAATAGTTCACTGCAAATTCCAGTTTTTCCTTTCGGAACTTTTTGGAATTTTTAAAGAAATATTTTCTATCCTCAGTTGGTTGAATCTGAAGAGGGGAGGGCTGACTCTATTTCATCTAGTGGTTTGTCAAATTCCATAATATAAGAGAATACCGGTGTAAGAGGGCAGTGAGAGGTTGGATGTCATCAGTAGTACTTGTGACAGATGCTCTGACAGTAACTGATCAGAGCACTTGGGGACAATGGTCAATGTACAAAAAAAGTTAGTTTTTAGTTTGCTATTAGAGAATAGCTTTCTCTGATTCTTAGCATTTCTTAAGGGAAAGCACAAAGGATTTTCATTTCCTCCAATAGCCCCTGGACTGAGATTTCTATTACCTGTCATCCACAAGTCTCAGTCATTGGAGAACAGAGCAGGAAGAACACAGGTTTTTCCATCATCTGCTTTTCAATAGAAAGTGCTCTTGGAGATACTCTGAGGATCTAGGAAGCTAATAATAGACAGAAAAATCTTAAATTCCTTTTACACACTCTTTTGTTAATTTGCAGGAAGAAAAACAGGATTCAAATTTGGGATTTTGTGACTCCATTTTAGCTGAAAGCAGCTTAGATTTCAAGTCTCTTTGATATTACCACATGAAAAAATTCACAACTAGGTCTCAGTTAATGGAAATCTTAATTACACTGAGCTGCTGCTTCTATTACTGTAACAACAAAAGAATACATCTTTTACAGCGATTCACAACTCATCTGAGACATCCTTTCTAGAATGCTCTTTATTTATTGAATGACTTCAATGCAATGTATTCTCCTACCTCTCCTCCACCCGCCACCCGATATACCCTGCCCCTATCCAGCTGGGATTGATTGACTATCCTGTAGCACCAAAGGAATAATTCTCAAGCTTCTGTTGCCAATTTTTAAAAAGGTTGTATCATGGGATAACTCAATATTGAAATCATTGCTTACTATGCAGCCAAGAATATTATCAGGGTGTCTGAGTACTCAAATCTTCTTCACAGTCCTTAAGCCCCGTGACTTTGCTATAGCATGAATAACTCTTTGCCCCTCTGTCCAGGACCACTCAGCCTGACACTTTGGTGATAACAACATCTTAGGTCTCCTCCTATTTCCCTTCTTTTTTCTTTCCACAATTTTCTTCTGAGCAATTTATTTTCTCCCATGATTCCTAGTCATCTCTTCTAAAAAGAAAATCCCAACCTTCAACCTCAAGCAGAGACTCCTGTGGTCATTCACTCCCAACACTTGGTTTCCTATTTCCCCAAGGATGTCTCAAGCGTCTCCAACTCAGTTTGACCACATCTGAGTGTGTTGTTAAACCTGCTCCCATTTCCGTAAGATCCTTTCCATCTAATTGGTCACCAAGGCCTAGAGATTCAAATTCTACAGCATTTTACAGCAGAATATTATTCGGAAAAATTAGACAGTGTGTCCCCCCTCTCCTGTCCCCTGCTGCCTACTCATTTTGTCTTACAATGACCACCATTCATATAGCAGTAAAGGGATGTCACAGAAGAAAACAATCTTGGGTCTTTGGGTTCAAAAACCAAGACACTAAGAGAACTCAGTGTATGAATACTGTAGTAGGAGAAACTTGTGGTCAGTTCCAGCTCCCCTATCTACATCCAGTAGGTAAGGATATCTTGGGTCAAAGTGAAAAATTAGAGAACCAGAGAGAGTATGAATAAGGAGAGAAGTTTGTAGACACCAGGACAAGGAGACCAGGATTGATCCCTTTTAGGCCTTGCACAGCCTACACTCCTGTGGATGTCATCCTTAGCCACGCCCATAAACCATGGGGAACTGAGCCTGTGCTCATTGTGGAGACTTCACCTCAGTGAGCAATGTGCATGGCCATGCTTGGCAGCTCTATTAATGGTCCTTCATGATGGCACCCGGTACTCACCTAGGGAGAGTAACCAGCAGAAATGACTTAGGACATCTAAGTTCTAAATGACTTACCATGACTTACCAACTTAACCACGTGTTGGCAACTCCTGTCATTGAGTTCATAAACCTCTCCCCTCCTACCCATCCTTTGAGATGGAGAATGCATATTAGAGACGGCATGGTGGCATGAGAGGAAAATCACTCCAACACAGGTATTTGGGTACACATGAGAAAGATATGCTCAAGGTCTTCCTCTGAGTCAAGGCCGTAGTAGGAGAAACAGCCCACCCTACAATCTCTTAGATCTGTGACCTTGTCTCTACTTTCCCTACCATTAGCCTATCTGAGGTCTTTATTACCTTCTTACACATGCCATATGTCATTGGTTTCTCATCCTTCCCATCTGTCTCACACATTGGGTCCCTTCAAGTTAGCTCCATGTTGAAATACCATGAGTGGTTCTCTATTTCATATTGAATCAAGTTCAAACTCCACTCAGGACTTCTCTATATAGGTATCAAAACCAATCTTACCTCCTATAAGCCTTAAAGGGAAGCATCCAATCTTGGCTCTGTTTTAATTCATAGACCACAGGGGCTACTTTTCCTTTTTATCTCTACAGGATTAAGTTCCATCCAACTGATAGAGACCCATTTCATCATGAGTCCTTTCCCCGATACCTTACTTCCACATCAAATGCTAGAAGTCACCTCTTCCTCCTCTGACTTTCCACAGCACTTTATCTCCACCTCTTTTCTGGTTCTTTTACTTTACATACTTTATATGTAATATCTTATTTACCCTCCTAAACTGCATGTCTCTCGAGGGCAGAAACAAAGTATGATTCATCTTGGAGTCATCCAGAAAGCCTAGACCCTGCCTGATACATAAAATCCAAGATGCATACTTGTTAGAGAAAAGATAATTTTTTATTAAATATCTGTGGTTTGTGTTATGCATCTGGTTGGACTGAAATGTTGTTAGTGTGTTCTGAAGTGACTTCCTAGTAAAATTGCTTAATATCTGAGCTAAGTAGTATTGAGTGCAAAAGGTGAAAAAAATAGAAACACTCAAGATCAAACATCAAAGTTAATTTTATTATTGTATGGACTGAGTGATGTTAATGTTTAAAAAATTTTTAAGTCGTAGCATTTCATTTTTGCCTCATGCCCCAAATTTTGGAATCTCTAACTTCACTCGTTCACATTCTAGACTCCACCAGAGCATCCCTTTGTCTCTACTTTTAGAATATATCCAGGATCCCAGCCATTCTTACCATTTCTACCACTACTTCAGTTTAAGCTGTCATCAACTATATTACTGTATATGTAATATATACTTACTATAATATAGAATATATAGTATTTTATTATTATTTATAATTATGTTGTGAATTATCACCTCATATTATAATTACTGCCACCTAGATTACTGTAATAGCCCTGTAATTTCCCACTGTCCCTATAGTCTATTTCAATATGGCCACTGAAGTGATCATGTGAAAACAGAAATCAGATCGCATCACACCTCTACTCAAAACCTTCCATGGCTCTCCATCTCATTCAGAAGAAAATAAATACATTGTCTTTATAGTGGTCCACCAGTTACCTGTTCTGCCTCCAGACCTGCTTTGCCTGTGACTCCATTTCTTGATGGCTCTGATCCAGTCACACTGGTGTCCTTGTTGGTCCTTGAACAACCCAGATGCTATTCTGCCTTCGAGCCTATGCCTGACTGTCCCATGTGAACACTCTTCTCCCAGATTTGTGTAGGACTAATGTCTCACATCCTTTAAGTCACTACTTAGATGTCACTTACTCAATAAGAACTATTCCCTTTAACCCTATTTAAAACTGTACTTGCCCCAAGGGCTCCTGATTCCTTCCACTCATCACCTTTCAACAAACAACATTACTCACTTATTTATTCTGTTTATCTTCTGACTTCCTCCACTAGAATATAAGTTCCATGAAGGCAGAGATTTTTGTCTGTTTTGTTCAATGATGACCTTAGATCAATTTCTGAAACATAGTAGGTGCTCAATAAATATGGAGAAAATGGTGTAGTATTAGAGTTAAAAGGAAGGGCTCTGCACATCCTCACCAACATTTGTTATTTGCGTTCTTTTTGATGATAGTCATACTCATACACTGTTGGTGGGAATGTAAATTGGTGCAGCCACTGTGTACAACAGTATGGAGGTTTCCTAAAAAGCTAAAAATAGAACTACCACATGACTCAGCAATTCCACACCTGGGTATATATTTGAAAAAAAAAACCCACTAATTCAAAAAGATACATGTACCCCAATGTTCACAGCAGCATTATTTATAATTGCCAGGATATAAAAGCAACCTAAGTGTCCATCAACAAATGAATGGATAAAGAAGATGTGGTATATATATACAATGGAATATTACTCAGCCATAAAAAGAACGCAATAATGTCATTTGCAGCAACATGGATGGACTTGGAGAGCATTATGCTAAGTGAAATAAGTCAGAAAGAGAAAAACAAATACTGTATGATACCACTTACATGTGGAATCTAAAAAAACACAACAAACTAGTGAATATAACGTTAAAGAAGCAGACTCACAGATATAGAGAACAGACTAATGGTTACCAGTGGGGAGAGGGAAGGGGGTATGGGCAGTGCAGGGGTAGAAGTTTAAGAGGTACAAATTATTATGTATAAAATAAGCTACAAGGATATATTGTACAACACAGGGAATATAGCCAATATTTTATAATAACTATAAATGGAGCATAACCTTTAAAATTGTGAATCACTAGATTGTACACCTGCAACATATAATATTGTACAGCAACTATACTTCAATTAAAAAAAAAGAATCCAGAAAACCAAATTTGGGGAATGTGCTAAATCTCCTGATTTGATAAATTTCATCTTTATTTTTTTTTAAACTATGCACATGAGTCAAGCAACAAAGTGTTTGCTAGCAAAAACAAAAACAAAAAAGGACTCCATAGAGTCTTAGACTCTCTGGTCTAGTGGTTCCTGATTTGAGGGTCTCTGAAAGTCATAATGACATCACTGAGCTCTTTTCATAATTTAAAGAAAGCCTAGTGAAAATTAAGCATTTGGCCATGATAAAATTGCCTAGTTCTGTGTTTCCTAAACTATGTATTAAGGAATATAGGAGTGAAGGGGGCCTGAAGGGGCCTCAGTGAACTCAGAGAGACCCTGCAGGAAATTTTATATTTCTGGGAAATAGCAGTACTCAATATCTGTCAGACATCAGGGGAATTTTTAGCTCAAGGTAGTTCATAATTTCAACATTAAATTGTGCTACATTTCTTTTGATAACTTCCTACCTGTGAAAGTGAGTTTTCCATAAGTGCTGCAACAAAAAGCAATTGAGTGCCATGTGAAAGTCAATGTGGAACAGGAAATAATTTATCATTATCCGTTGATAATCTGTTTACAAATCTGATTCCAAGATTTGCTAAGGTGTCCCATGCCCAATAGGCACATACACCTATAATTGTGGTTTTATAAGAATAAAATTTAAAAATATTTTTAAAGTTTAGGTGTACTTTTCTTCAAATGGCTACTAAGCTATTAGGACTTAAATATGTACTGAGTTGTTTGGATCTAAGTTCTTTAAATGACCAATTTTTTTTTGGCCTAGGAGGGCCATGAAAAAAAATTGAGGCCCTAAGAGTGCCGTGAATTGAGAAAGTCTAAGCATGTTTGGCTTATGCACACAAAAATTTATTTTATTGATTTCAGCTACAATCATCAAATTAGTGTAACCTTGTGGTGTCATGTTTATGAACAGGTCCGATTGGCAATACTATGGATGTCTCTAATAGAAAATAAATCATTAATGAACAAAAAATTAATCATTAATAAATGTTCTTTCTTAGATTAAGTCTTTAAAAATATAAGGAACTGGAGGAAAAGATATTTAAAGGGTCCTTGTTCAGGGATGGATAGAAAACCCAGACCTTGTCCGAGGGCCTGGTTACACACACAAGGAAGCTAAGATCTGTCAAGATTGAGTGACATGAGCACGGTCATACAGCTGGTTAAGGAAGAATCAGGGTCACCATCTAACCTCTTGTCCCTTTTCCAATGTACGTCACCAGGCTTCCTCCCTAAGCCTATATGGAGTTCAGGGAAGGATTTTTGAATACGTTGAGGTTTTGGTAGGTAAATGATCACTCTACCCGCACTCTGGTGAAGAGTACTTTCCTCTCCATGCTGTGTCCTTTGGGCTTGGAATAATTCCTAGAACACATTCTAAAAATGCACGTTAAATTGAATTATATAGTAACCATTACATCTATAGAAGATATTTTTGAAACCTCAGAAGTATATTGATGATAACTAACCCAACAGGGAGGTTAGAAAAACCGCTTCGTTGACAGAAGGAAGGAATCAGTGCTGGTTAATGTGACAATGCATTAAAAATTGTGTGTTGAGCAGGTGTGCTTGGAGATGACTTTATTTCACAGCATTTCTTGTGAAATGCTAGACAGAATAAAGCCTTAGAGAGCTATGTACAGCCCTCTCAGTTAAGAGAAACGTTTGATTAAGAAGTCAAAGCCTTAATCATTTTTCGGGTAGCTCATGTGTTAAGATTTGAGGGTATGACTATTTTTTTTTTCTTTTTAAACATCTTTATTGGAGTATATGCCTGGTAATTTTTTTTTTTACATCTTTATTGGAGTATAATTGCTTTACAATGGTGTGTTAGTTTCTGCTTTATAACAAAGTGAATCAGTTATACATATACATATGTTCCCACATCTCTTCCCTCTTGCATCTCCCTCCCTCCCACCCTCCCTATCCCACCCCTCCAGGTGGTCACAAAGCACCGAGCTGATCTCCCTGTGCTATGCGGCTGCTTCCCACTAGCTATCTATTTTACATTTGGTAGTGTATATATGTCCATGCCACTCTCTCGTTTTGTCCCAGCTTACCCTTCCCCCTCCCCATATCCTCAAGTCCATTCTCTAGTAGGTCTGTGTCTTTATTCCCGTCTTACCCCTAGGTTCTTCATGACCTTTTTTTTTTCTTTCGTAGATTCCATATATATGTGTTAGCATACGGTATTTGTCTTTCTCTTTCTGACTTACTTCACTCTGTATGACAGACTCTAGGTCCATCCACCTCACTACAAATAACTCAATTTCATTTCTTTTTACGGCTGAGTAATATTCCATTGTATATATGTGCCACATCTTCTTTATCCATTCATCCGACGATGGACACTTAGGTTGCTTCCATCTCCTGGCTATTGTAAATACAGCTGCAATGAATATTTTGGCACATGACTCTTTTTGAATTATGGTTTTCTCAGGGTATATGCCCAGTAGTGGGATTGCTGGGTCGTATGGTAGTTCTATTTGTAGTTTTTTAAGGAACTCCATACTGTTCTCCATAGTGGCTGTATCAATTTATATTACCACCAACAGTGCAAGAGGGTTCCCTTTTCTCCACACCCTCTCCAGCATTTGTTGTTTGTACATTTTCTGATGATGCCTATTCTAACCAGTGTGAGGTGATAACTCACTGTAGTTTTGATTTGCATTTCTCTAATGATAAGTGATGTTGAGCATCCTTTCATGTGTTTGTTGGCAATCTGTATATCTTCTTTGGCGAAATGTCTATTTAGGTCTTCTGCCCATTTTTGGATTGGGTTGTTTTTTTGTTATTGAGCTGAAGATAAGACTATTTTGAATGTCATCCTAGACAAGAGAAATACCAGTCTTATTTACCAAAACCAAGTCAGTGATCTAAGAGATGGGCTGAGTTAGTAACTGTAAGTATCTAGAGTTGTATATAGAGTAGTTTCAAAAATGAGACATGAGAAAATGCAGAAAACTTCCTGCTTCTTGAACATTTTGCACTCCACAGATGGTCCCCTGGCCAACATAATTTTCTCTCTCCTTTTGATGATACAGGCTGGAAAATGTCTCAACCAAATTAAGCTAATGGAGGTCAGTGTGTGGTATGTGGCATTAATTTGAAGGACAAGGAGATAGATGGAGGGAAGACAAGGTAATGATTTGTGACAGGGGCCCCAAATTTGATTTCAACAATTCAATTACTCTTTCTAAAGTCCCCCAAAGTAACATGCTGCAAAACCCTTCCTTCCCCACCCATGCAGATGGGACACAAAAACTGCTCTTCATCACAGTTCTATATCACTTCTTCTGTGACATGCTGTGGGGATCACAAGACAGAAACAAAACGAACCCCGAGGTGCCCTATTGTAAAATGTTAGAGGTGGTCAGGCAGCAAAGAGCTGTTTTTGTACGTCTGGAAGGACAGGAGATGGCAGGTTGCATGCAGAAAGGCCTTCCTAGTGAATTCCTGCAGGGAACACTGGACCAATATTGCCAACGTATCTCTGGCACTACAAGAGACTTAAGGACATTTCCATCTGCAGTAGCCAGAAGACGCAAGGCAAATTTAAACTTCAGCCGCAGCCTCATAATGGGGAACCAATGGAGGCATATACTCTTGTCAGGGACACAAGCCCTACATTATGCTAAGTGAAATAAGTCAGCCAGAGAAAGACAAATACTGTCTGATATCACTTATACGTAGAATCTAATAAATACAACCAACTTGTGAATATAACAAAAAAGAAGCAGACACAGACATAGAGAACAAACTAGGGGTTACCTGTGGGAGAGAGAAGTGGGGAGGGGTACTATAGGGGTAGGGGATTAAGAGGTATAAACTATTAGGTATAAAATAAGCTGCAAGGATATATTGTATAACATGGGGAATACAGCCAATATTTTATAATAACTATAAATGGAGTATAATCTTTAAAATTTGTGAATCACTATATTGTACACCTATAACCTATGTAATATTGTACAGCAACTATACTTCAATTAAAAAAATTTTTTTTAAAAGGACACAAGCCCTAGAAAAAGGTTCGAACCCTGCTTTAATAGCCTTCTAGCTCCGTAACCTTGGGAAGATTGGTTAACTTCTCTAAGCCTCAATTTTTCATGTGCAAAATGGAGATCATAGTAAGACTTATTATATAGGATCCTTAGAAGGATTAAATGGGATAATTTATATAAAGTGTTTATGACCAAACTGCACTGGCGAAGGTCGGAGCTAACCTACTGTGGATACAAAAAAACCTGTTAAAAAAGGAAACTATAAGGAATTCATATTTTTTTGTTTTGCTTATTTTAATAATTATAAAAGCACTTCAGAGTCTGAGTTTTTAGTCATCATCTGGGCACTTCCTTTAGAAACCAACACATGTCATTGCTCACCTTAAGAAGGAGCAAGGGTCATGTGCTTAACCTTGGCATTGTGTGTCTTTACCTACAGAGGTAAAACCCACGTGTGAATTGGTGAACTTTTGGAAGCGCCGAATGAAAGAAGCACCACAAAGAAAACTGGAGTGGCCCGTTAGGAAACAGAATTCCCTTCCCTTTTAACATGTCTTCAGTATCTGAAACTGAACACCCATAGAGGAATTTCAGAATATTTTATGAATACACAGTCTTTGAAAACGGCTGCAGGTACAATAATGCACAGAAAGATTGCACAACCATCATGCTATCCTGCCTATTTATGGCATTAATAAAAGCAGCTGGGTGAATTTGAATGAGCAAAGACTACAGGCATTGGTTTGTGACTGGCATATAGTATGGGCTCAATTTTTGGAAGCTATGATGATGGTAACAACAATAACAGATAACTGTGAAGAGGAGCCACATCTTAGGGAAACACAAAAAAATTCGGTGACATACTGTGTATCAGAACACGGATATTAAAAAACTTGCTCTTCTTACTGCCATTATTTTGATCAGGAAGTGATTTTTACCTAACTGTGCATCCTAAGCCCCAAATTAGCACAGTGTGAACTAGAGGTAAAGTTCCGAAATGTTTAACAGCCTTATCACTTTTCGTGGTACCTCTGGGTTGAAAATGCAAAGGCAGGCATTCACTTGTTGACAGCTTTGTGACACTGACTGCTTAATTCAACAAATTATTGATATTATTGAGCATCTACTCATCAAAATGTGCTGAGTCATCTAAGATGAGCAAGAAGCAGAAATATCTTTCTAGCAGCTCTCAGTCTAGCAAGGGATTCAGACACAGAAACCAATAATCCAAAAAGCTAGTAGTGTCTGGATTAAAAAAGAAGCATATCTAGAACCACATGCCCATTAAACTGGGCTGCTATAGGCCCATTAAACTGGGCTGCTATAGGCCCAGAGCCACCCGGACAATGGCACGCATGAATGCCTTGGAGGGTGACCTAGCGAGTTTAGGATCTTTATCATTTTGTTGCCTAGTTGTCAAATACAGAATGAATTACAATAGACACTTTCTTGGGAGAGCTCTGGAAGAATAAAGAATTACGTCCAAGGACAGGAAATTTTATTCTTTTAGTTAAAATAGAAAGCATTTTTTGAGGGATAAATTAGGAGTTTGGGATTAACAGATACACAATACTATGTATAGAATAAACAACAAGGGCTTACTGTATCTTGTATTCAATATCTTGTAACAGCCTATAATAGAAAAGAATCTGAAAAAAGTTATATATATATATATATATATATATGTATATGTATATATGAATCACTTTGCTGTGCACTTGAAACTAACACAGCATTGTAAATCAACTATACTTCAATTAAAAGTTTTAAAAGAGCGTTTTCCCAATGTATGAGAGGCTGTATTTGGAGAATCATTTTTAGTGCTTCTGTATTTCAGGCAAATATGACCAATTCTCAACTACCTGGTTATCAAAACATTGCACAAACAAGAGTATCACCTATCTTTCTAAAAACCTAATGATATAGCTTAGAAAGTTTGCATGACATTTTATAGACAACTTTCATTTCTAGGTACTGGGCAAATGGACCAAGTTATTCAGGAATAAAAGGATATACAACGCTTGAGTAGATAACCTACCTATTTGGTGCAATCCCCCCTTTGATCAGAGAGTTCACTTTCTTTTTCAGACTAGAGAAAAACCCAATCTCGCCCCACCTGTAATTTTTCCATTATGCTCTTAGAACCTTCTCGGCCCAATTCTGTACATTACATGTCATTTTGGTGATCTCTTGGGTAAGGAAATCAAACCTTACACGTTTGTGCTGTTTGGATCCCCAAGGCAGGAGGCCACAGGCCCAGTGTCCTGCCTTTGCACCCACACATGCAGGCCCACAGACAGGCCCACACTTTGGTGGGCAATCTTGCCCGTGGAATCGGTGAGCTGATGATGAATGGCTGTGAAGGCTTTGTGATTGCTCAGGCTCTTTTGTGGGACCGGACAATGGAGGAGGACACAAGTCTGGCTCAGGAGAGCAACGGATAAAACTGCTGGGCAGGATGGCGGGCTCCTGCCGACACGGCCACTTGTTGACATTGAAAGGATTTCACAACAAGTGAGCAGAAACAGAAACGATTCTGTTCGGCAGAGCTATTAGTTGCAACGTGTGGCACCGGAGCGGTCACTCCCGATGTGTTTCCTCCCTAATGAGCTCTGAATGCCCATTAAACTGGGCTGCTATAGGCCCAGAGCCACCCGGACAATGGCATGCATGAATGCCTTCCTCTGTAGCTATTGGTTGGCCCAAGTAAGGAACAACTGGTATCACTCAGATTTAAGCGGAGTTGACAGTACAGTTAAATGATCATTAATTAGAGGTTGTGGGCAGATAAAGACTCAGAGCCATTTCTAATGACAAGATAGGTTAGCGTTAGCGTGACTCACTTGGGAGCATGACCCGGTCTGGTCCTGCCCTATTTCTTGGGCCATGTGGAGGGGTGCCCATGGGATTTTTGACAGGGTAATACAATCTGTATAAAAGTGCATTGCAGAGGACAAAAATAAAGCTTTATAAGACATAGGAAGTTTATAAATGATTAGTAACACCTCACAAAGAGTGGTGGGGACTGAACTCAATTGTACATGAGAAAAGAACTTCATCTGGGATGTGGTGGTGAGGTGGGACGTGCAAAAGGCTTTGAGTTAGAAACCAGGTTTGAACCCTGGCTCTTCAATTTACTTGCTGAGTGACCTTGAGCAACTTTTCTAACTTACGAATCTCCATTTCTTTACCTGTAAAATGGGGATAGCCAAACTCCCAACTTCACGGGGCTATCACGAGGATTACAGGAGGAAGATTTGTCCGTTACGTTAACTCACACAGATGCTGGTTATCTGCCACTTTTGCGCTACGGTCACTCTGCGTGGATATGACATATACATCAGGTAGAGTGGTCTACTAGGAAAAGCAGAGGTAAACACTGTTCTAGTGAGAGGGAACATTTAAACTTTGTCTTCCAAACATTTCACTCTGAGAGGAATGATTCAAGCTGTGCAACACCTCAGACCAGCTCAAGAGAAAAATCAATTACTCTGTTAGAGGCATTTTTCCTAATTACTCATCTCATGATAGCTTCTCCTCAGAAATGACAGCAGTAGAGCTGAGTGAAGAGCAATATTTCACAGCAGTCATTATCACCAGAAAATTAACATCTTGTTCAGAAAATAATATCCTCACGTACATGCTTGACATCAGTTCAGAAAATAAGAAATACACCCAAGTACATTCTCGACATCAGTGGCCATCCTTATGCTGAGCACTCTTAAATCTCTACCTAGAACCTCATTTACACTACTGAGATCCAGATCTAGAATCCAAACTTCCCACTGAACATACCTAAATGGATATTTCTCAAACTTAATATGTCTGTAAAAGGTAGTTCTGCTATAGAGTCAACTACCTCAAAACTCAGTGGTTCAAAACAAGAGCTACTAATTTAGCTCATGATTCTGTAGGTTGGCAACTTGGACTGACCTCAGCTGGGTGGTTCTTCTATCATTGGCAGGACTCAGGACTCATGTGTCTGTGGTCAGCTGCCTAGTAAGGTAGGGGCTGGCTGGCCCAGGATGGCCTCAGTCAAGATGGCTTGTCTCCACTGCATGTGGTCTTCTATCCTGCAGTAGGCCAGCCTGCTCACATGAGGGTTACGTGGTACCAAGAGAACGAAGTGAAGCGTGTTCAGGGCCTCTTGATGCCTAGACTTAGAACTGGAACATCATTACTTCCTCTGCATTGTATTGGCCAGTCCTAATCTTAAAGCCAGCCCAGATTCAAGGCGGGTGAGAAGAGGGGTGGAATAGATTCCACCTCTTGATGGGATGAGCTGCAGAGTCTCAGTGCAAAGAAGTATGGACAGGGAAATAATGTTTGCTAATAATCCCAAACTGTCCCAAACTGAACTCATACTTCCAAATGAAACTTTCTCACCTCTGCTGTCCCCAATTTGGTTAAAGCCATCAAGGTCTACCCAAAATACTTTAGGTCACTCTGGGACGTTCCAGGCTGACATTTAGTGGGTGATTCAGTTTTAATATATCTACTTTCTTAATAAATCCCTATTCAATGCTCTCATCATCTCCATTTCAATAGACTCAGTATTAATATAGATCCTTCCCATTTTGGTCTGGGCTATTCTGATAACCCAACTAATCTCTCTGTCTCCAATATATCCTTTTGTATTAGTTTTCTATTGCTGTGTAACAAATTAGCAAAATTTTAGAATTTTAAAACAATACTTATTATATCACAGTTTCTGCAGGTTAGACGTCCAGGTACAGGCTGGCTGGATTATCTACTCAGGGTCTCACGAGGCTGAAGTCAAGATGTTGGCTGGATTCCATTCCTCTCTGGGGCTCAGAGTCCTTTACCAAGATCATGGGGCTGTTGGCAGAATTCAGTTCCTTGCAGTTGTGGGGCTGAGGTCTTCACTTCCTTTTTGGCCATCAACTGGGGGCCACTCTTGGTGCACCAGAGGCACCTGCTGTTCTTGCCACAAGGCTCACTCCAGAAACATGAGAGCTGCTTTCTTCTAGGTCAGTAGGAGCACATCTCACTGACTTCTATCCTTCCTCCATCCCAGTATGCTAAGACAGAATCTTATATACAAGTTTTTTTTGTTTTTGAGGGGATGTGAAACACGACTGACATGTGTTTATTTTATTTTTCAACTTTGTCATCATGGAAAACTTGAAAATATGCAAAAGAAGACAGAATAATTTAGTAAACCCCAGGTGCCGATCAACTCATATCAATCCTGTTCCACCTATCACCCCACCCTGTCTGCTGCTATATTAATTTGAAGCAAATCCCAGATATCACATCATTTAATCCATAAATATTCCAATATGTACCTCCAAAGGATAGAAAAATCCAAATCATCAGAAAGAAGATATTGTGGGCAAAGTGGGTTTTTATTCCCTTTAAGATTCTGCAGAATAAAACAAGCAGATTACATACAAACATAAGGTTGTATTTATTAAAAATAAACAAAAAGTGATTGCAATAATTTCTAAAATCAGTGGCATTACAGATATTCAACATAATTAAAGTCTGTTGACAGTGCTCAATCCCACTTAATCAACAGCTCACATTTCTTATGTAGCTTGTTCTATACCAGGTGCTGTGCTTATATGCATCGTTTCATTTAATCTTTACAATGGTCAAATGCAGTAGGTATGATTAACTCCCTTTTTTTAGATGAAGAAACTAAGGTAGAAGGAAGTTAGGTAGATCACAGCTAAAAAGTGGCAAAAAACTATACTCAAATATACCTGTGTAAATGAGTTTATATGTGAGGACTTTCAGTTCTGGCAACATGGTAGACAGATCCAGTGCAAAGTCCCTTCCTGGACTAAACACACACATATTAGATAAAATATAACATCGTTTTGTTAAACATACGTGAGTTCAAAATAAAGAAAGAGAAACTCCCAGATATCAGAATGAACAGCCAGAAATAAAGACTGAACAAATGAACAAGACAGCAGTCCAGGGGGATGTCAGATTCAGATGCATATCCCAGTAGCTAGGAGTTGGGGTATTCATGTTCCCTCAGGGAAAGAACACAGAGAGGATGTGGCCTTGGGCATGCCTAAACATGCAGCTGGAGCTGAGGCATATGCATAAGGTTCTAACCCTGGTGGGGCTGCCTTGCCATGCAAGAGTGGGGGAGAAAAAACCCCACCCACAAAGTCAAGAAAGCGGCAAGAATGTTGGTCTTTCCTTGGGGCTCTAGGCAGGACAAAAAAGCCCCCTCTTTCCCCATGAAATAATGACCCACTATATGTGAGAATCAAGAAAGGATGAGCACCTCCATAATTTCAGATATTATTATATCTGAAGGAGATTTAAAAATAGGAAATAAAAACCTTAATTTTAAACATAGACTGAAGGGACTTCCCTGGTGGTCCAGTGGTAAAGAATCCACCTTTCAATGAAAGGGATGTGGGTTTGATCCCTGGTCTGGGAAATAAGATCCCACATGCTGCAAGGAAACTAAGCCCATGCACCACAACCACTGAGTCTGCATGCCTCAACTAGAGAGCCCACGTGCCACAAACTACAGAGCCCATGCACGCTGGAGCCCACGCGCTATGACTAGAGAGAGAAAACCCACACGCCACAACTAGAGAGAAGCCCACATGCTGCAACAAACATCCCGTGTGCTGCAACTAAGACCCGACGCAGCCAAAAATAAAAATAAATAAATAAAGTATTAAAAAAAGTAAAAAAAATTAACCATAGACTGAAAACGAAAATACAATGAGGTCTGAAGGAAAACTAAATGGAACTGACTAAAATGTAACCTTAGTTAAATTAAAAACTTATCATATAAGATAATATTGATGTAGGTACTGACAGACGATTCATCTTGAAACAGATGATGTAAACTTACAGTATTAATAAATACAGTGTAATACTGTAAATATATTTTCTCTTCCTTATAATTATCTTAACAATATTTTTTCTTTAGCTTACTTTATTGTTATCATACAGCATATAATACATATAACATACAAAATACGTGTTAACAGTTATTGGTGAGGTTTCTGGTCAACAGTAGGCTATTAGTAGTTAAGTGTTGTGGGAATTGAAAGTTATATGAAAGTTTCTGAACACACAGGGAATTGGTGCTTTATTCTCTCTTTCCCCACCATCAAGCTTTAGAAATCATATACAGATGGCCCTTGAACAATGCAGGGGTTAGGAGCACCAATAAATAGGAACTTGTTAACCTTAAGAGTCAAAAGACAGATATCTTCATGTTGAATAAAATTATATAATCTTGCTAGGACTTTTTCTAAGAGACATTACTAAAATATAATGATAGTGAAAGATTGAAAGTAATCAGGAGGAAAAGTATATACTCAAAATATTTACCAAAATAAAAGCAAGTGCAGCATGATTGAAGGGAAAAAGTATTATTAGGAATAATGCTAAAAGAAATAATTTATCATAAAACTATAGCAATCCTGCCCAGTAAGGACCACACCATCTAGATTCACACTGCATAAAGCAGCAACTAGATAATGACAAATTCACAAGCAAGTTAGCAGTGGAGAAACTAATAGGTCAGTTAAACAGACAAAATAATTAGTAAAGTCACAAAACATTTTGAAAAACAAAATAAAAACTCTTAAATATATATCTTACATATTGGAACCTTGCACTCTAAAATTAAAGAATAGTATTCTTTTCAAGCACACAGTGAACATTTACAAAATTAACCACACACAATGTCACAAAGCTAAAGAATCAAAGTACAGCTCTGATTTTCCTTTATGACACAGGTAAGTATAAAAAACAATAATAAAGTTCTACTTAGAAACCGCTATGTCTGGAAATTAACAAGATATATTTTAAAATAATTTACTCGTTAAAATGTGTTATTGAAATTATAAAATATTTTAAATTAAATGAGAATGGAAGCATTACATTTTAAAGATTATAAGATGGAACTAGGACTTGGAGAAAATTTATGATAGTTAACACATAAATTAGAAAGGGAGAAAAATTAAAAATTAATGAGCTAAATAAATCAAAAAGTTAGGAAAAAACAACATTGTGAACCTAAAGTAAATAGAAGGAAGGAAATAATAAAGAAAACATATTAGTAAAAAAAAAAAAAGAAAGAAAAAAGAAAGAACAACGAAACCAAAGCTGTCTTATTGAAAAGACTAGTAAAATAATTCTCTAACACAAAAATAAACTCAAAATGGATTAAAGACCCAAATATAAGGCCGGACACTATAAAACTCTTAGAGGAAAACATCGGCAGAACACCCTTTGACATAAATCACAGCAAGATCTTTTTTGACCCACCTCTTAGAGTAATGAAAATAAAAACAAAAATAAACAAATGAGACCTAATTAAACTTAAAATCTTTTGCACAGCAAAGGAAACCATAAACAAGATGAAAAGACAACCCTCAGAATGGGAGAAAATATTTGCAAATGAAACAACTGACAACAGATTAATCTCCAAAATATACAAACAGCTCATGCAGCTCAATATCAAAAAACAAACAAACGAACAACCAAAATGTGGGCAGAAGACCTAAATGGACATTTCTCCAAAGATGACATACAGATGGCCAAAAAACACATGAAAAAATGCTCAACATCACTAATTATTAGAGAAATGCAAATCAAAACTACAATGAGGTATCACCTCACACTGGTCAGAATGGTCATCATCAAAAAAATCTACAGACAATAAATACTGGAGAGGGTGTGGAGAAAAGGGAACCCTCCTACACTGTTGGTGGGAATGTAAATTGGTACAGCAATTATGGAGAACAGTATGGAGGGTCCTTAAAAAACTAAAAATAGAACTACCGTATGACCCAGAAATCCCACTACTGGGCATATACCCTGAGAAAACCATAACTCAAAAAGACACATGCATCCCAATGTTCATTGCAGCACTATTTACAATAGCCAGGTCATGGAAGCACCCTAAATGTCCATCAACAGAGGAATGGATGAAGAAGATGTGGTACATACAATGGAATGTTAGCCATAAAAAGGAATGAAATTGTGCCATTTGCAGAGACATGGTTGGACCTAGAGACTGTCATACAGAGTGAAGTTAAGTCAGAAAGAGAAAAGCAAATATTGTATAATATCACTTATATGTGGAATCTAGAAGAATGGTACAGATGAACTTATTTGCAAGGCAGAAATAGAGACACAGATGTAGAGAAAACACTTATGGATACCAAGCAGGGAAGGCAGAGTGGGATGAACTGGGAGATTGGGATTGACATATACACACTACTCTATATAAAATAGATAACTAATGAGAACCTACTGTATAGCACAGGGAACTCTACTCAGTGCTCTGTGGTGAACTAAATGGGGAGGAAATCCAAAAAAGAGGGGATATATGTATACATCTACTGATTCACTTTGTTGTGCAGCAGAAGCTAACATGACATTGTAAAGCAACTATATGCCAATAAAAATTTCTCCATCATGACTAATTTTGAAAAAGAGAAGAAATAAACAAAATTGGAAGTTTAAAGGCACAAATAAGTACAGACAGAGAACATAGTTAAAAATGTAAAGTGATAAACAGCTTAATGCAAATAAATTTTTTTTTAACTACTAAAATAAACAGTAGTCTAGACAAATATAAATTACTATAATTAACTAAAAAAAAAAAACCAAGAAGGCAGGAGCAGATTTATTTAGTCAGTATATAAATTTGATCTACATTCAAGTTTTCCTTGTTATAAAAAAGAACTGGCCAACATAATTTTACTGGAGACCTGTCAAATCTTCCAGGAACAGACGATTGTTGTGCTATATACATTTTCAGAAAATAACAAAGGAAGGAAAGCTCCCTAAATCATCTCATGAGGCTAAGAATTTCTTAACAGCAAAAGCAGACAAACCAGTATCAGAAAGAAAACTTAAAAGGCACATCTTCTTCATGAGTATATATGCAAAAAATTATAAATAAAATACCAGTAAGTAGAACCCAACTCTGTGTATGTGTGTGTGTGTGTGTGTTTAGATGTAGGATTTATCATAGGAGGGTAAAGATGATTTAATATTAGAAATATTTGTTAACGTAGTTTATCACATGAGCAGATTAAAGGAGAAAAAAACACATGGTCATTTGAAAAAATATACAAAATACAATGCAATCAACATTTTAAATTTCACATAGGAATTGAAAGAATCTTTCTTACTCTGATAGAGAGAATATGCCTCAAATTGAAAGCAAACATTATAATTACTGATAGAAGCGTTCTCTTCAAAATCAGAAATAAATCAAGGATACCATTTATTGACTTCTCTTTAGCGTTGTATAGATCGTAAGCAGTTCCAATCCAAAAAAATGTGGATTAGCTATAGACTTAGATAAAATATTTGCAAGGCATATATTTGATAAAAGACTTATATCCAGAATATAAAAGGAACTTTTTCCAAAATATATTAGTAAATATAAATAATCTACGAATCTAAGTAACTATCTAAGTAACTATAAGTTATCTAGTTTGTGAAAGACCCTATGGAGAAAATTATAAAAATGTGTTGAAGTACATAAGGGAACATAATCTTTGGAGAGAGAAATATGTCGTTACGGGAATACTTAATATCATAGAAATGTCAATTTTCATCTAATAAATCTATAAATTCAATGCAACTAGTCACAACCCTGACAGAGTTTTTCATGAGCTTGACAGAAAGCTAATCTTAAAATATATATAGATAAATAAAGAGTCAAGAATAATCAAGACAATTTTGAAGAAGAATTAGGAAGGGAAATCTGCCTGGTCAGATACTGAGTTATTATAGAGCCAGATTAATAAAGGCAGGGTGATATTGTAGTAGGTGTAGAGAAACAGACTAATAGAACAGAACAGACAACTCAGAAACAAGCTGACTTTGTGTGTGTGTGTGTGTGTGTGTGCGCGTGTGTGTGTGTTATACGTCTAGTATATGAGAGAGGTGTCATTACACATTGGTGTGGGGAATAAGAACCATTTCCTATCTGGTTC
Source organism: Lagenorhynchus albirostris (assembly GCF_949774975.1). NCBI lineage: Eukaryota > Metazoa > Chordata > Mammalia > Artiodactyla > Delphinidae > Lagenorhynchus > Lagenorhynchus albirostris. The sequence goes on along the minus strand of NC_083105.1, from coordinate 18,993,177 downwards.
CACGACACTTGACTTGTATTATAGAAAAAAGACCAAATTAAATCTCCACCTTACACCTTTCACAAAAAAGCAATTCTAGATAGGTTAAAGTTCTTGATGTGAAATGCAAAACTTTAAGGTTTAGAAGAAAAAAACAAAAAAAACTTCTTTAAAATATTTGGATAAACGATATCAGAAATAACACACAAAAGCAGTAAATGAAAAGTCTGATTATAAACGACACTACATTAAAATTTAAATATCTATATAAAAATAGGTACTATGAACAAATAAAAAGATAAGCCACAGATTTTTAAAAATGCAAATTAAAGGGCTAAAGACAATTTTAAAATATATAAACATTTCAATTAATTATTAAATAAATGGCAAAAAAATCCATCCCAAATCTCCAGCTCCCTGCAATGAGAAGAGGTTATGAGTAAGTAATTCACAGAGAGGAAGTAAAAACCCCAATAATATCACCAGTAGTAATCAGAAAAATTCAATAAAGTAACAGTGAGAGAGTATAAACACTTCCAGTTTGTAAAAATAAAAAGCCTAATGATGTCAGATATTTGATAGTGTCCAATATAGGGTTTTGATAATGGAATCAGGATCTCCCAGTCTGCTACAACCTCTTTGGAGAGTAATAACACACATGTCCATTAATAAAGGATACATGAATATACACGAATAGAGGATACATGAAGATACCACCATGAAATACTATAGAGCAGAGAAACAAATGTAAATAATTTACAAGTATCAACATGATCAAAACTAAAAAAAATTTTGGACCCTCCTGTCCTAGCCTCTCTGTGGTTATCCAGTGTCCCTAAACTGAAGTCATATTGAATCATGAGTGACAGTGCGTTACTACTTCTGAAGCCCCTGCACCTTTGAAGAATTTCATAGAAAAAAACAGGCAGTGTTTAGCAGCTCCCACACACATACAAAAAAATACATTTAGTGGGATTTCAGGAACAGCACCCAAGAAAAGAAGATGTTTTGGGGTTGTCTCTCCAGCAACTCTCTAACCACACTAATTTAAACAACCCAATTATCTTACATGCAAATACTTTGCCCAGCCTCGAGCATGAAGTAGGAACTTAATTTATATTCCCTCCCCTTAAAGTCTTGGTTCAGAACACTTGGTAATGTCTGAAGACATTTTCGGTTGTCACAATGTAAGGAGGTGCTCCGGGAAGCTAGTGGATAGAGGTCAGTGATGTTGCTAAACATCCTACAATGCACAGACCATCCTCTCTCCCTCCCCCACGCCAACAAAGAAATATCTGGCCCAAGTGCCAATAGTGTTGAGGCTGAGACCTTGGTTTAAAGTGAGTTGGAAAACTTAGGCAGAACACTCTATGACATAAATCACAGCAAGATCCTTTTTGACCCACCTCCTAGAGAAATGGAAATAAAAACAAAAAGAAACAAATGGGACCTAATGAAACTTCAAAGCTTTTGCACAGCAAAGGAAACCATAAACAAGACCAAAAGACAACCCTCAGAATGGGAGAAAATATTTGCCAGTGAAGCAACTGACAAAGGATTAATCTCCAAAATTTACAAGCAGCTCATGCAGCTCAATAACAAAAAAACGAACAACCCAATCCAAAAATGGGCAGAAGACCTAAACAGACATTTCTCCAAAGAAGATATACAGATTGCCAACAAATACATGAAAGAATGCTCAACATCATTAATCATTAGAGAAATGCAAATCAAAACTACAATGAGATATCATCTCACACTGGTCAGAATGGCCATCATCAAAAAATCTAGAAACAATAAATGCTGGAGAGGGTGTGGAGAAAAGGGAACACTCTTGCACTGCTGGTGGGAATGTAAATTGATACAGCCACTATGGAGAACAGTATGGAGGTTCCTTAAAAAACTACAAATAGAACTACCATATGACACAGCAATCCCACTACTGGGCATATACCCTGAGAAAACCATAATTCAAAAAGAGTCATGTACCAAAATGTTCACTGCAGCTCTATTTACAATAGCCAGGAGATGGAAGCAACCTAAGTGTCCATCATCGGATGAATGGATAAAGAAGATGTGGCACATATATACAATGGAATATTACTCAGCCATAAAAAGAAATGAAACTGAGTTATTTGTAGTGAGGTGGATGGACCTAGAGTCTGTCATACAGAGTGAAGTAAGTCAGAAAGAGACAAATACCGTATGCTAACACATATATATGGAATTTAAGAAAAAAAAAAAGATGTCATGAAGAACCTAGGGGTAAGACGGGAATAAAGACACAAACCTACTAGAGAATGGACTTGAGGATATGGGGAGGGGGAAGCGTAAGCTGGGACAAAGTGAGAGAGTGGCATGGCCATATATACACTACCAAATGTAAAATAGATAGCTAGTGGGAAGCAGCCGCATAGCACAGGGAGATCAGCTCAGTGCTTTGTGACCACGTAGAGGGGTGGGATAGGGAGGGTGGGAGGGAGGGAGATGAAAGAGGGAAGAGATATGGGAACATATGTATATGTATAACTGATTCACTTTGTTATAAAGCAGAAACTAACACACCATTGTAAAGCAATTATACTCCAATAAAGATGCTAAAAATAAATAAATAAATAAAGTGAGCTGAAGTTTCATGCTGAAGATGTGGAATAGGCTATTGCTTTTCAAATGAAACTAACTGGCTTTTTCTAGATGCTATAGCATCCTTCAAATATGTCTCATTTGGGGAACAGTAATAGAGTCTGGGGCATGAAAATACCAATTCCACCCAGACTACACCTTTATTTATTAAATGTCTTGTTTCAGCAAATGAGGCCATTTATATGAATGCCACAATACATTCAACAGTTCACATTTTCTTGTCAAACCACAGTTTTTCTTTAAATTGTCCTTAAAACCATGATTAGTCATTGTTCTACCAGTAGAAAAAAAAGGTGTTTTCCATTTTTGTTCAAATATTCTAATAAGGTAGAAGATATCCAATTGTAAAGGTTTGAATTGTTCAAATAAAACTTTGCATTTTACATTTTAAAGAAAGATGAATTTTAAAGAGCTGGAGGAGAAAGCCAATTGGAGCTGCCGCCCTTTGTAGGGAAGTGTGGCTTAGAGGGAAGAGACCAGGCTTAGGAATCAGAAGGCTCGTCTTTTAATCTGGTGGTTCTCAAAGTGGGGTCATTGGCGCAGTAGCGGCATCCAGCAACACCTGGGAATTTGTGAGACATGCGAGTTCTAGGGCCTCACCCAGATCTGCGGATTCACACATTGTGGAGTTGGGGCCCAGCAAACAACCTCTCCATGTAGCACTGATGCACACTCAGGTGTGAGAAACACGGATGTGAACTCTTCCACTTCCTACTGGTATCTCTTGGGCAAGTCAGTTACTTTCTCTGACCCTCAGTTTCTTTGTGTATTTGCCTCCCTGGATGAAAACAAAAAGAGACTTGGATACGAAGGCATTTTATCACCTGCAAAGCATGATGTTAATATTACGAATCTGGGACAAATCAGAATCAATGCTGTTGAGGACAGAAGGTCTGGACCTCACTTACAAACGTGTCCTTGGCTGTTTTTTGTCCATTATCCCCAAAGCAGAGATGTCCACCCCTGGGACAAGTCGCTCAGGCCATTTACCAATCAGATAGAGGTTTGCAGAAATGACCCTGTGTTTACCAGGGTAAGCAAGAAAATTTACAGGGTAAGTTATACTTATTTTTCTACAAGTACAGGGTAAACCATGCAGAAAAGGAACCCCAAAACATTTAACGAGTGCGTCCTGGCATAATTGTATCCCAATGTACTTGGGGTCCTTGCTGATAACAAATTGTACACTGAACTGCAGTCTCACCCATAAAGGCTAAGAACTAAAAACACACTGTGGAAATGGTATTTGGTTCTGGGTGGTCACAAAAAAGGAATGAAATCTTTACATTAATATCTAAATTAATGCTTTCTAAATTAATCTCTCACAGTCTCGTTTCCTTTTTCATTATAAAGATGCCATAACACCAAATAATCTCAGAATAACACAAGTTGTGGAATCTCTTCTAGATTCCTCAATAGCCATTGGATTACTTTTTGATTATGACTATAAAATAATCTGGAGATCTTTCAGTATCCTAATCGAGGTTCCAACGTGATATGATGAGTATCTGCCCCTCCCCCATCCCAAGTACAGCTTAGCAAAGCCTCTATTTACTGGAAGTTAAGAGATCGAAGCTATTTTATTTCCTTTATCTCATAAAGTCAAAAGAGCATCCTAGAAAATTGTATGGGCACCAAAGGAAAATCAGTGTAGATGTTATTTTAATTTAGAGCATGTCAAGAAGTTAGTCATTTATTCACAGCTGATTCTGGTCTTGGTACCCATCTGTAAAGGCAGAATCATGTTGCTCACCTTCGAGAATTGTTTGGATAATTTAATGAGAAAGTAAGATGTTTCGGTAATGTAAAAATTTAATGCACACAGTTTAGTGCTCACGAAGAACATATATTTGTCCCCAAAAGTTAGTTCAAAGATCCAGGCTTGCTTTGGGGAACGTATAAGGGCCCCTCCCAATTCTACCCTCAGCATTTGAGTTTTCTTGATAAACATGACTGAATTCAGTCATGGAAATCATCAATACAGGGACAAGTTTTACAAAAACTATCGCTTTTTGGTCTAGCTATCTACGTAGGTAGCAACACGAATAGGATTTCAGTCATGGGGTGCTCTGGACTTGGAGTTTGGGTTATAAAAGAACATTTGTGAAGCAATGGATCAATATGTGAACATATCATTGCCCCTGCTGATAAGGAGAGTTAAACAGAGTAGATTTTTACTGCCAAAATGGGGTGCTGATAAAGGTGTCCTTCACCTCCTGATGACATTTAAATTTGGGGTGATAAGGTACCTGCTGTAGTCAATATGTCATAGTGACCCTCCACCAAGACCAGCTGTGCCATTACATTGTGGGCATGGTGACCTGCCCTCCACAACCTCAGCCCCAACCCCTACCATTATTATTAATAAAAATAATGATGAGACACTGAGCATGCACCCTGTGTCAGCAAAGTTCTCTCATTAGTTCAACAAGCAAGCATTTGCTGCGTGGAGCCGCTGGGTAACACCCTGCGGATTCAACAGTACACACGACAAAACCAGTCCCCTCCATCGCTGAGCTCCCCATTAGGTTCTTTCTGTACTTACTAGTCTTCACTACAGGAAAGATACTCTCATCCTCATTTCACAGATTAGAATAATGAGGTTCAGAGAGTTTAAGTAACTCAGAGACTGGGGTCAAATCCAGATTTGCCTAACTCTTAACCCCATCGTATTTTCAAAATGCCATATAATCTCCAACTATTTTAGTGTTTAGCCCTTATTGTCAGGAGAACTATAAACTCTAAATACTATTTCAGTGGAGCGGTTACAGATCCAGAATAACTCTTTGCACTTAATTTTGCTTAAACCATGTCTCAGGGTTTCAACAATGGTTGCCATCCACATACAGGTTACTTATTCCTTAGTATGTTGATTCTTTGCTTACATTTTCTTTTTCTACCCCCTATGCATTATATTTATTTCCAAATTGTTATAAAATGTAAGAAACAGAAATCTATAAATGACAACACAAAATGAGATAAACTATATTTTTTAAACTAACATTTGCATTGCATGCACCGTATGTTGTACACTTGCCCAGTACGTTACACAAATTGACTCATTTAATCCTCACAACAGCCCTCCGAGGTTGGTATTATTATTAATTCTCATTTTAAAGATGGGGAAACTGAGGGCTCTCCCTGGTGGCGCAGTGGTTGAGAGTCCGCCTGCCTTTGCAGGGGACGCGCGTTCGTGCCGCCGTCCGGGAAGATCCCACATGCCGCGGAGCGGCTGCGCCCGTGAGCCATGGCCGCCGAGGCTGCACATCCGGAGCCTGTTGCTCCGCAACGGGAGAGGCCAAAAAAGTGAGAGGCCCGCGTACCGCAAAAAAAAAAAAAAAAAAAAGGGAAACAGAGTCATGAGGTATGTACTTTGTTTACGTTTTCTTGGTCAACCCTCATGACGATCCAAGGAGGCAAGTGTTCTTCTCTGTTACCATCCCCGTGTGCAGGGGAGGAAACCAAGACCTCAGAGTTAAGAAACCGGAAAAGTGGGCCTTCCAACCTAGCTTGCTAAATTTGGGCACACGACTCGCCTTCGACCCTGAGTGGTTGTGGGAGCAGTGGCACACAGCCCCCACGAGAGTGATGCAAGTGCGTGGCTATGCCTGCTGCATGAATACCAGACCTCTGATATTCTCTGTCACTGCAGCCATTTCTCTCCTTTAAAAACTGGCTATTTCTGGTTAATACTGAGAGTAGCCCATTTATGTTGACCTAAAGGTCATCTGGTCTTTAAGATGGGTTTGTACGTATGTGGTTGATAATGACTGTTTTAATATTTTAAGAATCATCGCCAAATGGGTAGAAGAGAAGTTGTAATAGTACAAAAGGTCTAATTTAATTCTCCGGGAGTCTATTTATAGAAAGATTCCGGGATGTTGTTTGTTTCCTTGTGGGCTGTTCTATGAAGGCAACCTGGGTAGAGCTCGGATCGACAGATGAAAACCCTGACTCCTCAGCTTATTGGCCCCATAGCCTTGGAAAACTTAAGGTTCAGGTTCCTTCTCTATCAGATGAAGCTCAAACAGCTTCTTTCTATTATTACCGTAAAGATTAAAATACATTATTTATAAATGCTTTATACGTTATAAATCAGAAAGGAAAGTGCAGAATTAAATACTTTGGTATCCTAAAATGTTTAATTTGGGGGCATAAATTTATGATGGTAAAGCGCTAGTGTTTTCATAACTCCAGAGTTCATTTACTAGCTGTTTAATCTTGGGCAGGTTCCTTAGCCTCTCTAAATGTCATTAGCAATTCCTGTTATTAAAACAGGCTTAACAACAGCATCTGCCTCAGTGGTCACTGTGATCATTAAATAATACAATACATGAAGCATAAGGCCTGGTGTGTGATAACCACTCAGTAAATATTGGTTATCAGCTATGAACGTAGTTTCCTTTCCCATTTTTTTGTGCCACTGAGGTGCAGCCGAGGCACTAAATGTGGTTGTTCATCTATGGCCCTGAGCCTGGGGCAAGAGCCTAGGACACAGACTGTGGTGGCAGAGAGGAGTGTGGAGGTAACTGGCCAGTAAGTGATGAGGAATCATGATCTGACAGATCTGAATAACTCTTCAGAGAATGCAATCAATGTTCATGTCTCTCCGGTCAGCTGTACACTCCATGAGGGCAGGGACCATTGTCTGACTTCTCTACTGTTTGTACAAATTGTATTCCCAGCACCTAGTCCAACACATGGAATACAGAAGACATTTAACAAATATTAGCTGGAAAGATAAACAAATTGAGCTGAAGGGAATGACCCCATACATGAGTGTGTGGATGTACATACATGGCATCACCATTTCTGATCTTTCACCCCTAAGCCAAGCACTACCCTTCATCCTAGGAAGAGGGAGGCAATAGATTTTTGCCAGCTCAATCCCAACTTGCCCTTTGACCTTGCTGTTAGCTAAAGACCCTTGGTGTGGTGGTACAACCTTGGGTTGTTTCTGCTTCTGGGGAAATTAGCCATGGGCCACCTCACTCAATTATCAACTGGGGAGACCCAACAGCTCTAGAGGTCTGAGGAGAGGGAGGGCAGGCAAGGACAAAAGACACAGAAGAGTCATTTCCTATGTTTCTGGGAAACACATGCTTCATTTATAAAACCATCCTTTGTGTAGCTCCTCGGATGCCCTGGTCACTGTACCATGCATCGGAGACAGAGATGTGAGTAAGTAAAGCTGGAAAGCTGAGTGCAAGGGACAGGGGCACATTTCTGGGACAATGTGATAAGTGCAATAACAGAAGCCCGTTTCAGACATAATTAGGAACACTGAGGAGGGGGTGCTGATTCTGCATGCGAGCACTGTGAAAGCCCTCATGGAGGAGTGGTACTCGAGCTGCGTCTCGAAGAGTCAATCTGTGGGATGAATAAGAAAGAACATATACTAGGTTCATCATTTCCAGAAGGATGTGATGAACAATTAGTGTAGAAAGTGATCAAGCACATTCTGGAAGTGAGAATATTTGAATCACCAGAGCAAGAGTGAGAAAGAGAAGGGGTCCCAGTGCCTTGATACACCAGTTGTTTGAATTAAGGCACATAATTTCATTTCTCCAAGCCTCAGATTTCTCATCAGTAAAACGGGGATAATAAAAATACCAACATCATGGTCATTTGTGAAAATTAAATAAGTTATATGACAGCTATTCCTGTGCTGTTATTATTACTATAATATTTATATGATTAATATAACTATTATTATAATAATAATCATTAATAGTATTATAATGATTGTATTAGCATTATTATAACTATAATTTTTTATTATAAAATAATAATTATTATAATAGAATTATTATTAAATTGCTTCTTAGAAGAAACCTAGATTTGAAGAAAGTAGTAGTAGAATGTTCATGGATTGACAGAGGGAATGGATAAAGGTTTCTCGGCATAAGTAATTGTATATCAAAAGCTTCAGTCAATATAAATGCTCCAAAAGTCAGTGGATTAAATACTTTGTGCTGTGGTTAATATCATGAACTTCTGGGGACACCAAATCTGGCCAAAAACTTAAGTCAATTAAAGTGGGTAGAGACTCAGATTTGTTTAAGTACTGCTTTCAAATAATTTCCAAGATGCTCTATCTGTAATGGAGTGGAAGTTTAAAAATAGAGTAGAAGTCCATCAAAATAACGCAAGTGGAATATGTCATCTAGTATCTTTAGGCAAAGATCATAACCAATTAATCTTCAGGGAAGTGAAAATAACATACTTTTGAACTTAATTATGCAAAAGAAAGTTTAATTCTAATTTCAGAAATGGCTGAAGGTGGTTCTTTACCATAGAGGGAAGAAAAATGAATCTACGAGAGGACTGAGAGTTGACGTGGCCCTGGTCAGCCAGGTGAATGAAAACCTTCCCTTTGGAATGCTGCAGTGATGTCTCAAGAAGAGCACCATTCAAAGGAATGTTGTGTCACTGGAGATCCCATAATATCCGAGAACACTGAGCTGCATGCAATAAGGGATGTCCTTAGTCCGCAGGACTTCTGTGCCATGTGGCCGGGGGGGAACAGACAGACCGGGTGGGCAGGCAGGGAGGAGAGAAGGGTGGCTCTGGGATTTGACTCAGTGGGCCAGTGTTGGCAGGCTGCCCCAGCAAGCATGCTGCCATTTCCCACGGACCCAAAAGAAGTCACATCCTTAGGTATTTCTCGAGTGTGAAGTCTGATTCAAATGCCCCAGGTGTTCAAGAATTGCTACTCCCCAAGGGTTCGGATTTGACTCTTACTGGGTGAAAAGATTAGCCCCTCTAGTTTTTCTGACTCTGATATCTACATGACTATATTTTGTAGCCCAAGTCATCTGTATTTCAACTCTGTGGGAAACTAGTAACACAAGCACTTTAACATTTGTATAGGGAAATTTAGATGGAAATTACCTTACCTAACAGAGGTGGGAAAGATGTCTGTGTTTTTGAGAAAACATGTGAACTGGCCGTTAAAGGCGTAGTTTCAAAGTGAAGTGGACAAGTGAGGAAATTTTAGAAACTTTTTAGGTTGGACAAACCATCTACTTGATGGATTCTGGTTTTCTGTTATCTGAAAAATGGCCTTAATCCTTTACTTCATTTTGTATGTGTACATACAGCCCACAGCCCTAGTGTCGGCTCAAGGTGGCCATGGTATTATACACAAAAGTTATTGTAATTTTTTCCCATGAAATTCTGTGGAAGGAGTCAAGTATGGGTCAGGCTGGAGGAAGAACCATGGCCACAGTTTGAAATGCTTGGAATTCTCAAGCGGGTGAGCCAAGGGGGTACAAACAACTTTGCTTTTTCATCCTGCCAGCTCTTCCTTCTGTTTCCATTCGTGACCACTAACCCCTTGTTAACAAGGAACAGGCGGTGACGTGTGGAGAGTTCACAGTAAATGCATTTCAGAGTTCACGAGAAAGTAGAACCAGCATGCCTGACACGCAGAGCACTGGGCTTTTTGTGTCCATCAGGGCATTTTGGGGATCTGGGAGGGAAATTTAGGGCAAGGTTTCAGTCACCATTTTTACTCGTTCATTCATTCACGGATTCAACAAATATTTTTATCGAGCAGCTACTATGTGCCAAGCACTATGAAGCTTCTGGGAACTCAGGAGTAGACCAGAATACAAGGTCACTGGGAATATAGGAGAAGGCACGACAGACGGTAAAAAAATATATATATATAAATATAAAAGTAAAATGTAGAAAATGTTGGATGATGATAAGTTCTATGAAAAGAAATAAATCAGAAAAGGGAGAGAGAGAGTGTGGGTAGCGGGTTGCAAGTTTTAATGGGGCTATGAGGAACACCGTTACTGATAAGGCAACATTTGACAAAAACCCTGGAGGACATAAGAGAGCCAGCTGTGTGGCAGTCTTAGGGATGCATGTTCAGGAAGGGGGAGCACGAGGCCAAGGCTCTGAGTTGGTAGCCTGTCTGGTAGGGTAAGGACGAACAAGAAAGTCTAGCCCAGAGTGAGAAAGTGAGGACATGGGTCCTGAGAAGAAGCTGTGACAGCCCAGATCGCGAAGGCTCTTCTAGGCCGATCTGAGGACCTTGGCTTTTTACTGTGAGTGAGACGGGAAGCCACTGGATGGAGTGGGCAGAGGAGTGCTGTGGGTTGCCCTGCATCCTCCCTGGATCAATCTGACTGCTGTGTGGAGAGTACACCGAAGAGGGGAAGGGTGGGGCGGCAAGAGCAGTGAAGAAACGACTGCGAGAGCCCAGGTAAGAGACGATGGTGGTTTGAATCAAGCTGTTAGCGGTGAACTGGTGGGAAGTGCTCAAATTCTGGGTATGTTTCATCAGAAATGTTGTTCACGGGGGTTTGGGTGGAGACTGACGCATATCGGGAGTTCCAGTCTGGGAGTTTGCAGGAACTCCGTCACAGTCTGTGTGGGCCAGCACCTGCTCCGTGACGCTGGTGGGCCCCAGCCATCCTCGATGGAGGAGGTTACCTGAGGGCAAGTTCAGCCAGCTGGCAAATGTGTGCAGACAGGTAATTGTGAGCAGGGAGTGCAGAAGGTTTCAGTGTTGCTCGGATCCTCCAGCTGACTGGGTCAGACAGCAGGCAGCCAGTTTGGGCAGGTGGCAGGAAGTCAGTCCCCAGGATAATCCTGAGGTGACCCTGGGCACGGCTGCCCCAGCTCTGGGTCAGAGACGGTGTCTGATTCGAAAGAATAGGCAAGAGATATGACCTGAGGAATGAGACTCCCACCACCTATCCCAAAGCAATAATTAAGGAGTTTGAGGAAGAATTCGTATAGGAGCGAAAAAAAAAATTATCCTGTTTAATGCACTGGAACTATTTCCTGATACGGTAGCCATTAGCCACATGTGGCTATGGGGCATTTGAAAAGTGGCTGATCTGAATTGAGATGTGCTGAAGGAGTTTAAAGGTCTAGGACAACAGCAAGAAGATAAAATATCATTTTGAAAAACTTTCATATTGGTTATATGCTGAAATGATAACAGTGGATAAACTGAAAATAAATATATGAAAACATTATTAAAATGAATCTCACCTGATTCTTTTCAATTTTTAAAACAGTAACTGTTAGAACATTTAAAATTATACTCATGGCTACTATTCATGTCTCACATTATATGCCTACTGGGCAGAGCTGCTCTCGAGTGTGCAAAACACTTTTACAGGTATCAAGTCATGCAGTACTTCAAGGTAAGTGCCAATTTGTCTCTGCTTTACTTGAAGAAGCCAAGGTTCAGAAAATACTTGCCAAAGGATACCCAGCCAGTGGTTGGAACTCTTGGGCTTTCAGCCACGATAGGAAGACTATGTATCAAGAATGGAAGCAGAGCAAATTAACTGATATTCAAAAAAAATTGATACCCATTACTTGGTGAAAGGCTAATAGATGACAGAGGAAGCTGAATTCCTCTTTCACTTGTTTCCATATTGTATCTCAGGAAGCATGGCTTTTGTACCAGAAGTGGTTGGCCAATTACCATTAACAGGCAATTGACAACTGATGAGGACCTCTGGGTCAGATGGCAATGTGTTCACAAGTGATCACTTCCATCGTTCCCAATTCCCATTGAAACCACCTACACAATATAGAAATAAAGGTGGGGGAGACTTGGAAACTAAAGAAAGAATGTCTTTAGTTAATTCTAAAGAAGAATGTCATCACTATTCCAGAAACATGGACAGATTTTTGCCATAAATGGTGTATGAGAGAGCGTGTTGGACGGAGACATTGTCAACTCCTGATCCTTCATCCTAAACAGCACCTTAGGATGTAGTGAAAGAGGCCCTGGTATAAGTCCCTGACTCAGAGTTACTGGGCTGGAAATGGAGAGCACACAGTCTGGGCTCTCTCTTCACTGCAATGAACATATGAGGAAGAAGCTAGCATCTCTGGGTCAACCTTCAGAGTTTATGCCTTTATTAAGGCAGTGACAGTAATTGACTACAGCAGGGCAGGAGCTGTTTCCTGGCTAGCGTAGCAGCACATGGAAGAAGTCTACGCAACACTGCTACCTGCATCTGCCCCAGGAGATTGGATAAAAATCAAAGGCAGGCTCTGATAGGACAAACCTCGCAGAGATGGTTGGTTTATTGAAAGCAGAAAAGAAATGGCGCCATGACCACATGCTGGGAGACCCACTGCTCCGGCCTTTTCCCTGTCCACTCTAGAAAGAACCCGGAAAAGATGAATGCCCACCCTTGATTTAAAACAATTGAGAAAAGCCCACATTGTAACTAGGAATGGGTAACTTCTTAATATAATAAAGTTATCTATCCGGAGAGTCATAATAATCACACCTAGTGGTTAAATGTTAGTTTCACATCTACTAACATCAGGAACAATGTCCATTATGAGAGCTAAATACTATCAGCATCTTTCTGGAAGTCATAATCAATGTAATGGTTCAAGAACAGGAAGGCAGGTTAAATACTAGAAAGGAAGATGCAAACTTATTGCCATTTATAGATGTTATAGAAAAATCCATGACATTAATTGAAAAAAATAAACAGAGAAAGAGAAAAAGGACTAAGAAAGGTGATCAAAAATGCCATCTCCTATTAGTTTCCCATAAAACAGTTATTTTTTTTCTGAAAGATTCCTTTCATAACACTACCAAATGTGAAATAACTGAAAATAAACGTATAAGAATTTTTTTCTGGACTTGGGGGTCCAGTGGTTAGGACTTGGCACTCTCACTGCCTTGGTCCCGGGTTCAATCCCTGGTCGGGGAACTACGATCCACAAGCTGCATGCAGTAGTCAAAAAAAAAAAATTTTTTTTCTGTGTAAAAATATACTATCAAACTTACTGAGGCACATAAAAGGAGACATGACTATATGGAAGGGCATAGAATATTCCTGGTCTAAAAATCATAAAATATCAATTCTCCCAAAAAATAACATTAAAGTGTCAGATTGAAACCACATGAAATTTTCAATATTCAATCCCTTTTTTACCGACAAAGGCTGTGATTTCAATAAAATTACAACAGATTGCTTACGAATTTTATAAATGATTTAAAGAGTCTTTAAATGACTTCAATGAACGAAAAAAATTCTTTTACAACATCACAAATGATAACTAAAGTTGAAAGACACATAATAAACTGAGAAATTATTTATTGCATGCAAGAATATTAATTATAACTAAAGTTGAAAGACAACAAGCTGAGAAATTATTGCATGCAAGAATATTAATTCTTATAAATCAACTTTTAAAAAAGAAAACACTCAAATAAAAATAAGTAACGAAAAAAAAAAAAAAGTAACGAACATGGAATATAATTCCCAAAACAAGAAATGCAAATTGCTAAAATATGCAAACAGATGTTCAGTCTTACTAATAGTCAAAAAATTCAAATTAGCAGTGTGATACTATTCGTTTTACCGTTCACACTGGCAGAGATTTAAAATATTACTAATGCCCACTGTGAATGATGAGGTGAGAGATAAGCATTGTCATATAAAGTTGAGAGGAGCATTACTTGATTATATGATTATTTTCTGGAGAAAAATTAGCAAAATTTAGAACGGTCATCAGCCCAGAAATTCCACTTCTAGGAGTTTATCAGAAAGAAACTTTCTTTCATTAAGATTTATGCACAAGAATATTCACTGCAGTGTTTCTTACACTGGGAAAACATTTGGAAAAACCTAAGTGGGTGAAAATAGGGCAATGGTTAGGTAAATATGGTATAAGAACAAAATGCAATATTAACGCAAAATAGCTACAACATTGTTATTTAGATATTGATACCTAAACAAAAATGGGGTACCAGACAATGTGCATAGCATAATCTAATTTGTGATATACAGAAGTATATTGTTTGCAAAGAAAAATGCCTTGAATGAAAATGTGTGTGTGTGTGCATGCACATGTGTGTGTGTATATGTATGTGTGTGGGTGTACACACACCCACATATGTATGTACGTATACGTATATATGTACATGTAAGCGTGTGTATATACAGAGAGAGAGAAGGACAGAGACAGAGTCAGAGATCTCATAGGGGCAATCTTGCCTCCCCATAGCGGACCTTTGGCCACGTCTGAAGATATTTTTTGTTTATCACAACTGAAAGGGGAGAAATACTAACATCTAGTGGGTGGGGTCAGGAATTCTGCTAAATACGCTGTAATGCACAGGACAGCCCTCACCTCAACAAGGAACTATCTGGGTCAAATGTCAATCGTGTCAAGGCTAAGAAACCCTGAGATATATACATATATATTTCTATTTATAGTACTTAGGGGAATATTCTTTGCTTGGTTTTTCTTTGCTTCTTTAGATTCTTCTGTGGTTTAAATGTTTTGGGCAACGAAGCGATATTATTTTTAGAGTCAGAAAAAAATCATACCATAATATCTAATTTGGGGGAGGGGGAATACCCTTAAAGTGTCACCTTCTGCTTGCCTCTTATTCTTTGCAAACCTTTCTCTCTGTCCTCTGAATTAATATGACACTTCTAGTGGGTAGCACATCACTTAAGACAATTGTTCGTTTGATTTTATTCTGGTATAGTTTTCTGTCTATTTGTCTCAGCTCTCCAACTAAATTATAAACCCATTGAAGTCTGGAGCCAGGAGCACCTTGAGGGGAGGGACCGTGTTTCCCAGGTGCCTATCCCAGAGACTGACGTGTGAGAAGTGCTTGGTATCTGTTTGCAAGAGCAAGGAACAGAGGAAGGAAGGAGGAGAAAAAAACCAGGGAAAGAGGAAGAAAGCAGAAAAGACTGCTGACTTCCATCAACCTTTATATTTTCCCCTGCTCCTTCCTCCCCAGCACTTGGCACGGGGCAGCCCACGGCCTGGGCAGCATGGCACAGGTTGAGAGCAGTGTAATGTCGCAGAAAGAGCACCAGCTGTGGGGTTAGACAGGTGGGTTCAAATCTGTATCCTGCAACTCACTATTTCTGTTTTGTTTTTGTTTTGTTTTGTTTTTAGTTAGCAAACACACCACGCATCCCATTTGCCAACCACCGTTCTAAACTTTTTGCAACTATTTACTAACTGTGTCCTCTTCAACAAACGCATTAAGCTTTCAGAGCCCTGATATTTCATCTGTAAAATGGGAACAATAGTACCTTTCACAGTTGTTGTGAAGTATAAATCTGACAACATATGAAAAGTGCTCTGGATAGAGCCCCCAGTGCCTGGTAGGAGTGGCTGTCATTGCTTTCGTCATCCCGATCATCCAATTAAGTCTTTTCAGATGATTAGTATTAGTAGGACTAATTATTAGCTACTAATAGGACTTGTAGACTATAAGATTTAAAATATATCTTGAAACGATTTCTACAAATGAATTGCTAGTTTGCTGGAGGGTAGCATAGCCTTTCACACATTCTTGAAGGAAGAAATGTCATCTTCCCCTAGGGAAGTCATGCTGGACGACTGACTACAGAATCTGGGGCGTGTTTTGCAGGGAGTAGCGGGGGAAGAGGGAGGACCACATGAGCTGAATGGACCCGCAGGATCAGTGGAGTGGCCTTTCACGCATTAGTCTATGACCCTTGATAAGCACCATGACTGCATGCTATGTCCTTGGAAGCTGTACTTAAAGACCAACAGCAGAGTCGTGGACTGCGGGTAGGAATTTGGGGGAAGAGAAAGAATGCTGATGCCAGGCCCAGGAGAGTGCTTGGGACCACAAGAAAAGACATCATGGACAGACATGGGAAGAACAACTATTGATTTTTCAGACTTTGTACGTGATTCCAGTGTTTCATGTTACCTGGAGTGGAGTGGCATCAGGGCCTATTGATCCTGGACCTTGACTGGGGCTGAGTCAGATGAGATGAAAGATGGGAAAGTTGACAGGAGAAACCCAAGCAGACGGCGTGTAGTTTCTTTGAACATACTTCATTGGTTTATTCCATTCGCCTCCCCCACTCTTCCCAATCAATAAATCAAACAACCAGAGTATATCTTTAGCAACTGCTACACATCAGAGCCGTCCTAAGTGATTATTGTTTTGCTACCTTTTGATAACCTTGCTCAGAGTTTAAGGTTCCTCCCTTTTCTTTCTGTCCCTCCCTCCCTTCCTTCCTTCCTTTGTTCTTTCTTTCCTTCTTGCTTCCTTCCTTCCTTCCTTTCTTTCTTTCTTTTTTAATTGTCTCCTTTCCCACCTGTTACGGTGTGTTTTCCTCTACTCATACCTTCCTAAAGAGGGCACACCAGCCCAGTCTTCACTGCCCTCCATACCCCAGAACACTAAATCATCTTTGTCTTTTAGTTCTGCAACCCAAACTCTGGCACCAGGTGACCTTCCCTGCCCCAAATGACTTCTTGAGCCATAACCCGGGGACAGTAGCTACCGCCTACAGCTGCTCGACCCAGCCTCTCTCTTCCATATTGTGCGTGGACCTCTTCCTCTCTCTTACCCGCCTCTCATCCTCAGCACCCACCTAAACCCCCAGACAAACACTAAAGATGCCAACTAGCTAGAATCTGACTGTTTTCCCCATCCTTTTCCTATGGGAAAACTGCCTATCCCATGGAGATTTGCATTCGTTCCCAGAAACATGTGAGTCCTTGACATTTTATAACTGCTTCCCCCAGATATAAACAACATAGCTACACTTTCTCCAGTAAACCTCTGTGCCAAGCCCTATAAAGATTATGTCTCCTCTGATGAGCTAAACAGTTTGATGATTAGTATTATTATCTTCAATTTACAGGCGGAAGAGCTGAGATGAAATAAGGTAAAATCGCTTTGCCGAGGTCGTATAGCTATAGGCGGTAAAGCAGTGATTCTAAGCCACGTTTGTCTGCCTTCAGAGTCTGTATTCTCCAATTCCATACGAGGTGGCTCAGGTGAAGATTTACCTTTAATCGTCATTCTAATCAAAGGAAAATAAAACTTACATTGTGATTTTCAAATAGATTTTACTGCACCATCTCATTTGATCCTTGCAGTAGCTGTATAGGTTGGAAAAGGGAACTGAGGCTGGCTGGGACCAGTGTTACTGTTGTATGCTGCATCCTCCCAGAAACTGACCGTGAGCTGGGCTAAGTGTTCAGGTCATTTCTCAGGGAGCGGGTTGCAGATCAAAAGGTGGGGAAGGAAGTAGGGGTGGACAGAGGCAGAAGTCAAGTTAGTGTAGAGGCAACACAGCCTTGCCCAAGGCTGCAGAGCTCTGGAGGTAGAATGGCCCTGAATAGGTGTGAGGGAACTGGGTCTAATTATCTCACAGTGATCGGTCACTGGATGGGGACTGCTCCCAGAAGGCTGCATGACCTGGTGTCAAGCTCTTTGCTGCTGCTTGCAATCCCTAGAAACTAAGGGGGATCTGGGTGGTGCACTGCATTTTCCCCCACAGCTACCAACTAGTTAATGGGACAGCCAGAATAAGAATTTTGTCCTCAGACACCCCCATGGGTATCCTTGCCCATGCACCTTTCTAGAAATGCTTTCCAAGCATTGCCAATTCTTTGTTGATTCTGAAGCTATGTCAGAATCCAACAATTTGTATTGACCAACTTGATATTTACAGCTGCCCACACAGGTACCCAGAGTAGGTGTTGGAGAGTGTGCTAGTGGGAGGTATGGTGACAGCATACAGCATAACAAAACTGATAAAAGTGGAACTTAGGGGCTTCCCTGGTGGCGCAGTGGTTGAGAGTCTGCCTGCCAATGCAGGGGACGTGGGTTTGTGCCCCGGTCTGGGAAGATCCCACATGCCGCGGAGCAGCTGGGCCCGTGAGCCATGGCCGCTAAGCCTGCGCATCCAGAGCCTGTGCCCTGCAACGGGAGAGGCCACAGCAGTGAGAGGCCCGCGTACCACACATACACACACACAAAAAAGTGGAACTTAGGCTGCAGTATTCCATCTATTACTAGGGGAGGATAAACTTTCCTGAGTTAGAAGTTATTGTGAGGCATTGATGAATTATTTGGTGTCCTTGAAAAATTCACATAGAAAGAGAAGGTTTTGAATTCTTTGGGAATACATACAAAATCTGATGTATGAATATGATTAGTCTTGGCTTTGAACTTGTTAAGAGTTATACATTTACTATATTTCTCTAATCAAAATTATCTTTAAAACACATCCTTTTCAGCCCCAAATTATAATCCAATCCAAAAGCCATGATTTGGGAAGTATCCATTTTCACTTACTTTCACAGAGTATAGCTTGTCAGATTTTCCCCTTGAGGATGCTAATCAAATCATCTGTGGTTTAGTTAGAGCCCCATATTATATTTTGAATATCCAAGATTCTTTGAATTACGTGTACTATTTCTGCTCATTCTCATCTTGTTTTCTCAGTAGAAATCTATAAGAAACTCAATCCAGAAAGACTCCCCTCTAAAGATTTTTCTCAGAGAATTGAACAGCTTCAGTCATTTGAGTGGGAGTTCTGGTGAGTGGTGGTGGTGATATTGTTTTTTGTTTTGTTTTGTTTTTTGTTTTTTGTGGTACGCGGGCCTCTCACTGTTGTGGCCTCTCCTGTTGCGGAGCACAGGCTCCGGACGCGCAGGCTCAGCGGCCATGGCTCACGGGCCCAGCCGCTCCGTGGCATGTGGGATCTTCCCGGACCGGGGCACGAACCCGCGTCCCCTGCATCGGCAGGCGGACTCTCAACCACCGCGCCACCAGGGAAGCCCCATTCCTGTACTTTTAAAGTTAAAACAGACAAATAACTACCACCCCATTTCCTCATCTCATTACTCTGCAGGTCTATCTTTATACCCTGAAATAATCGTCAAAGTACAAGCAACCTGGGCTCTAAGCCCAACCTCCTGGTGGCTACAATACCTAAAACCAAAGCCTTGGGAGGAGAATCCAAGCCAGTAAAGGTGGTGTCTTCCGGTTGTTAACGGAGTTGTCCTTGGGAAGATCAGGTGGGATCTTGTCTATGGCCCCTCTGTCCCTTCCCCCAGGGTACTCTTATCCAACAATACAAACATTTTATCATTAAAGGCTAAAAACCCCCTGGCTTCTGTTTTTGCGTCATTTCATTGTTTTCATGCTTGTGGCAGGGCAGCAATGAATGGAAACCAGGCTGACCTAATCTAGTCTAAATATTCTGAACCCAAGAAGGGAATCCTCTGCAGCAGAATGCCAACCTACATCTTTTAATTGCCTCGGCTCCTGATAGATTGGCTCTTACCCCCTTTGAATTCCTTTGTTGCAGAGGAGTTAAAATTCATGAGCGTCCCATGCCTGGGAAAATTCACTCCAGTGCTGCGATTTTTCTGAGCCAAGCTGGCCAACATCGCAAAGAGTCGGAGGTCTGTCGGGCCATCTGTTACATAATAGTCAACAATCTTGAAAATCTAGGGAAACAGCGATGAGGAGAGCGAAGATGATGAGGCATTTAAACAGAACAGATTGCTGCCTTACTTACGGGGGGGGGGGGAAGGGAGAGATAATATGCTTTGATTGAAGCAGAGACCAGCTTTATTAGCATAAGGAACAAAACAAACTTTAAAAAAATGGCACCAGTGAAGCTGACAGTCTAAAGAGGCTTGGTGACAAACCCCATGTTGAATTGTAGGTCACAGGGGCCCTAAATGTGACGGCGAGACACGCACACAGAAACAACACACAATGCATGTGCTCCCACACAGAGGCACACACACATCAGCAACATAGGAGAGAAACCACCAAAAAATTGCTGTTGGATTCAGACGCTAAATACAAGCCTATACTTAAATTTCAAAGGCTTGCAAGCCTGGGAAAGGCATTTTGCCTTCCAAGCAAACCACTTTCATTACGGGGTGAGAGGAGTCCGGGTCTACTTTGACTATTTCAACAAAGCACAGTCACATTTGACCAGCACCTGACTCTCAAATTCCCCGTAGCTGCCTGTAAACTTTGTCACCTTTAGTAGGCACATGTCCGTCCTTAGCCGTGACCTATATAGCATTCGACCTGAATGTTTAGAAACATTCGACTGTTTCTAAAAAAGAGGAATGAAACTGGAGTTAACAAAGAGTAAGGAAAAAAAGAGATGAGGACAACTGGGGAAAGAGAAGAAATAGCAAAAAGAAGATAAGAAAGTCTGGAAAAGGCATAATGTCAGTAGAGAGCCTCAAAATATAGGGCAAAAATAAAGTATGCTTGTTTAAAACCAACTCACTGGCAAACAAAAACTGAACTCTAGTTAATGGCGTGCAGGCTGAAGTGTTTTGGGGGGAGTACTGATGTCCACAGCTCATGTCCACAGCTCATGGATCATGTCCACAGCTCATGAATAAATGGATTGCTTTATACTAAAACAAATAAGAGAAAAGCTAATTGTAGAATTTAGGTGGTGGGCACATGGGTGTGCACTGTACAATTCTTTCACCTTGTCTGTATTTTGAAAATGTCCACAATAAAATGTTGAAAAAAACCCAAATGAACACTGTGACTCCAGACGTTAAAATAGAATGAACACTGAAATAAGAATTCTAGATATTTTTAAATGTCTAATTAATCATCTCTTTAATTTCCATTTTTCTTTCCCATGACATTGTTTCCAAATATGCAGCTTGAATTAGAAACGAAAGAAGTGGATTAAAGAACGTGATGACAAAACTTGAGCGACTAGTTTTGCTGCTGTGGTTATTTCCTTGTTGTTTTCAGTAAACTAAAATGAATGAGATTGGTAAAAGTCATAATTTGGTACAATAAAAGTAGATTTTACTGTCACTTTCTCACAAATGGACTCTCTTTGAGATGAACCATACTAATTCTTCATTCCTCCTCACAAGTTCCTTCCCCTGACAGATAATCACTGAAAAACATACCAACAAAACCAGTTTCAAGCCTCAGATATTTCAGAGTGCTGAGTCGGAACGTGTTTGGCAAATTTCACTCCAGTTAAGTATCTGGTTTATTTTTCCCGCCAGTCTTCACTGGGTCTAAATAACGAAACTTGTTAGACGTATTTTTCATTGAGGGGCTGGCCCCCAGTATCAAAGAGTGAAAGCATGAAAGAAAGAACTTCTATTTCTAGAAGCTCCATTTTGCCCATCTCTTTGAACTAAGCTATGAAATGACGGTTTGCATTCAGTGACAGGAGAAATCAGAAAGGAAAAGGTAATTCAAAGGATAGCTAAACCTTCACGTGCATTTGTCTGTGTTTCAGAAAGGGCTTAATCTCGTGCTCAGGGCATTTTATGCCTAACTCAGCATGTGCGGAAACCACTTTTTTTCTGTAATAACTAAGTAAAAATACAAATATGTATTTTAACCAAGTAGACCTAGTGTGTTCAAGTCAAAAATTTAAGCACAAGGCACTAGAATATCAAATGAGAACATAAGCGATTCCATTTAATATACAAAACCACATTGTGAGGTAACCTCCCAGCTCACAACATGAAAATGCAGAAGAGGGCAAGGTTAGAGGCTCGGGTTGGTTCAAGAATATCTGTCTGCGAGCAGCACATTTTATACTGGAACGTGACAGGCGACAAGGTTATTGTCTGCAAGTTTTCACCCCAGGGGATAAAAAAGAGAGGGGAAAAATGTGAAAGTATTTGAGCAAATAGTAGACACTGTGGGGTGTCCTCTTTTCCAAGCCAGCAACAGCGGTTTCAATGCCCTGACCCATGAAAAGAAGCATTGGTAGTTCAATGCTCACCAAATGGCGGGTTTGGGATTCAGTGTTGGAAAATTACTGGGTAGAAGTGGATGCAATTTATAAGAGCAAAATAAGGCAGAGGATCTGGAGGAGGCTGGGCTCTCTGTCTGTCACGTTCAGTGGCATCCCTGGCCTCTGTTATTCCTTCCTCCATCACATCCAGGCCTTTGGTCACATCCTGGGCCTAAGTCAGTGAGGAACCACCTCTGACACCAAGAATCCGGGGAAACTGCTCTCCGAGGAGTGGAAGAAACTTGCCCCCAGTTGCCGACTGTGTCCGTATAACACCCCAGATGCACAAAACCCCAGCCAGTTTATCTGAGAGGAGTGAAAATTCACCTCAGGTTTTGTAACAAGTACCTCTAAAAGCTTGCACTTCCAAATGGTGCCTGTAGAGTCTTTCTCTAATAGGAGAAAAGGCCTTTAAATAATTCATCGGGGGCTTCCCTGGTGGCGCAGTGGTTGAGAGTCTGTCTGCTGATGCAGGGGACACGGGTTCGTGCCCCGGTCCGGGAAGATCCCACATGCCGCAGAGCGGTTAGGCCCGTGAGCCATGGCCGCTGAGCCTGCGCGTCTGGAGCCTGTGCTCCGCAATGGGAGAGGCCACAACAGTGAGAGGCCGGCGTACCGCAAAAAAAAAAAAAAAAAAAAAGAATTCATCAGATGAAATGACTGAAATGTTTGGAGTGATTTCGACATAATTGCAGCCTCTGAGACACAAATAAAACAAATACTTGTTAAGCGTCAGACTGTCTAGGTATGACTCTCAGCACTGCCATTTACTACTTGTAATATTGAGCTATGTTCTATACCTCTAGTCTCAGCTTTCCTGTCTGTAAAATGGGGAGAATAAAAATAGTATAATAATAAGAATATTACTACTACTAATCATCATTATTATTATTATCACAGGGTTATTGTGAGAATCAAATGAGCTAATACGAAGATAGCATACATCACAATGCTTCACAGTTAGGTGCTTAATAACTGCTTAGTAACTTAATTGCTGTTATGTTCATCATTACTATTATCTTCTGGGCAGAAAGATTATATATAAACTTGGGCAATACCTATTAGCTGGCGGACTCCTGGCTAAAAGTATAGCACATGTATTTGGGAGTTTGGCTTGAGTGCTTTCCAGTAAGTTACTTTGGCTTCATCCTGTTAATAGAAAAAACAAACCAGAGGAAGAGAAGAAGAAGAAAAAATCTAAAAGAGTACATTTGTGGGTAATCTTGGCTCCGATTACCAAGTCTTTTATCTCTCCAGAGATTTGTGTCTCTTTGTAGTCACCTTAGCAAGCTTGAGGAAAGTCCCATGGTATTTTTCTATTTTTCATATTTGCAGTAAATAAGGTAAGTCCCTTAATGAAAAATGAGATACCAGAGAGGTAGAGAGTACAAGTTTTTGATTTTGCAATGGGCCAGGCAAAGTAGATGTTGGTATCAGCTTTCGTCACACAAGGCAATGAGGAAAGTCTTCCACATGTATCAGTATTACATTTGAGAGTTGAGCTTTAACATATGTTCCTTATGATGCTAAAAAGAAGCTTTTACAGGGGGTGATATAATTTTGAGGTGTGGAGGAAAATTACTTAGCATCCACAACTTAAAATAAATCACGTTCCATTTCTAGTAGTCAGAGTTCTTGGCTGTAGGCAACAGAAACGGACTTGGACAACTTAAGCAGAAGGGAATACTTTAGAAGGATACGGACACTGCTTAGGAGGAACAGTCTTAGAATGAGCAAGAACTATAGGGAATCTTGGAGGCACAGCTGTTAGAAGTACACTTCTGCTGCTTAAGATGTATGATTGACACCTCCATACTGTGTCCTTTCCTCAAGATTCAAAATCCTAGAAAGGCATATCTGATTGGCCAAGGGTGGTGATGTGACCTGCTCCTCGGGTCACGCAGCTGTGTTCTCTTCAGGTCCAGTAGTGGGAGTGGGTAGTATCTCCTCCTACGACCCACACACAATGGGGGATTATCCAGAAAATCAATCAGGATGCTATGAGGGTTAGTATTTGATATGAGACAGCCAGAGAAGGCACTTCCACACTGCACTTTTCTAAACATTCCCAAAAAGTTAGAATTAAACTCTGTTATTTCTAATTATGGTTATCATCTTTCACACATTTAAAATTATTTTTATTTTTACTTTAAAAAGGTAATTCTTAGAGGTCTGAGTTTTCTAGTTCCAATTCAGGAAGTTATGGATCTTTGTCAATTTCAAAGAGGCCTTATGAGGAAAGAGGGAGGTGATCATGGCTGTTAACAGAGATGTTATGGTCCAGGATCACCTCTGTTGTTTAGAAGAGGATGGGCTAAAGTTATTTTTTTTGTATATGAAATTGACCAATATAAAAATAGAATAATAACCAGCAGTGCCACGGGTATAGTGAATCAGGCACTCTTATACATTACTGGTAGGAGATTAAACTGGTGCATCCCATCTGAAGGACAATTTGGCATTATATATTTAAAATGTCCACAACCTCTGACCTAAGAATTCCATTTCTAAGAATTTATCTTAAAGGAAAAAATAGTGTAAGCACAAATATATTTATTGCAACATTGTATATAATTGTACAAAAGTAGAAACCACAAAAACATTCAACAAAAGGTAGATTGGTTGATTAAACTGGTAAACTATATAATGAAATAGTTTGCAGTCATTAAAAGATGTTATGGAATTGTTTGTTAACGTTTTAAGACATTTATGATATGTGGTTGGAGAACGAGAAAACAGGTTACAAAAGAGTATGTGAAGTATGGTGGCCTCTTGATTTAAAAGATGTAAATGCAGTTTGTGTGGGTCACTATATGTGAATATACAGAAAGAAAAAAGTCTGGAAAGTCATCCATTAAAATACTAATAATGGTAATTTCGGGTGGTGGGATTATTTTTATGTGTTTCTTTGTGTTTTCTGCCGATTTTTTTTGTCTTTGCGTACTGCATATGGAATTGAAACATAATAAAAGTTATTTATAAGGTTTTTTATGTTAAGGAAGTATAGACCAACATAAGTGAGCATACAGAGAGGCAGGACCAATGTCTCAGATACTATTTCAGAAATGTACCTTGTGTAAATTGTGCTTTTCAAGGAAAAAAATGCCTCTTTGTACAAGTTGACAACATCTTGAAAACATCCTTAAATGTTTATGAGAGAGATCATAATGTTCTTCCTTATGTCTTTGTTCACATTATAAGGCTAAGGCATTTTTTCCAAAAAGTGTCTACTAATGTGGTTTGCATAACCCATGAGCTACAGGGAGAAGCTGTGCTTCATTTGACCCCAGGTAGGAGAGTAGAAAGCTCTTTCATTTTGCCAGATAAACAGAAAGCACCCAGACCTTTTCAGCCACAATGCCATTCAGGCATGTAGATGTGATATCCATAGATCAATAGATAAAGTAGCAAGCAAAGCGTCCCAGTTCTCATGGGGCATCCTTCAGAGGGCCCCAAGGATGCAAAAGATGCCCTCATCTAGTGCAGCGCAGGATGAATTTGCACACTTTTTATATAAATTAAGCCTTACTAGTGGTTTCTAAGGAGGCCCATAAAAGATGCAGAAAAGCAAGCATTAATGTGTTTCCCTGTGCTGTGGTCAAAATGAAGTTTCAAAGGAGAAAAACAATTTGGTCTGCTTCTTTTCCCCTTATGGCAGAGTCTAGCTTTCATTTTTCTGAACAATTATTTTCTAATTTAGATGCTTAATAAGAACCTTCAGGTCAATATGATGAAAGACACTTTGTAAAATGAAGAACTAGCATTATGCCAAATTAAAGTTTGGGTCTTTGCAATGAATGAACCATTTTCTATATAGAAATCCATGGCTATGACCCAGGGGCAATGCAGAGGTTTTTTTTTTTTTTTTTTTAGGTTCTCTCTAATGAAACTTTCTCTCCCTCTCTTTTTTCCTTGTCAGTTGTCTTTGTGTTTCGGAATTGAATGCAACCCACTGGATCTCGCCACTGGTTCCCTCCTTCTCTGCGTTACACAGCAGTAACTACTACACAGAGTGTACTCTGCAGAGCCACATATGTGCAAAGCTGGTGTTCACTTGGAGTGTTGGTACAGGACATTTCATCTTGCTTAGGCCCCTGCCCCCCTTTTCTATCTTGGCTTTGTAAAACCTTGTTCAGCCGTTACCAGAGAGAACAAAATGTCCAGCAAAATGGAGGAAAGCATTGCAGAGAAAATCTGTTTACACAAGGCACATGGACCAGCAATCAAAATAGCCTGACCGACTTTGTGGTTTAACTTTTCACAAAGTAAAAGCCATAGGACAAAGCTCGAGGGGTTGGGGGTCGGGGGAGAACAATGGCAGAAATAAATGTCAGTAGCATCCCCTCCCTGTTTTAATTAGCCATACGAAAGAGGGACGTTTAACTTAAAGATGACTGGTGTGGATAGTAGAATCATATCTTTCTCTGTGTATTTATTAATGAGTGACAACAGACTGATTGAAAAATGAATTTGCTTCATTCAATAAAAGCAAACAATGTAGGTTAGTGGAATTCGATCCCCACTGAGGTATAGCAGGGGCAGGATTAAGTTTACGTGTGGGTCTGCTAAAAGTCCAACTATTTTAGATTATTTAAAACAAATTTTATTGAAGTATTTTGGGTTATTTTAGATTCTTGCACTTAAGGGTCTTCCTAATTAATAAAGGCTGTGACTGTAATTATCACCGTATGCCTATATCAAGAGTCAAGCTCTTGAGTGTGACCTCAGAGTTACCACACACTAGGACCAAAATATGTTTCACTTGAAGTCACTCTCATAGTTCTAATTACGTTCTAAAAGGTCTAGTTTATAACCTTCATTTGTTATGGTCTTGTTTGGCTCATACTGTAATAACAAGAATACCTAGTTGGAAATTCTCTGCAAATTCCACTTTATTTACAGTTCAGTGCTTTTTGTTCCCCAAATTATTTCTTAATTTACCATCCTTGTTTGAAATATTAGAGCCTTTTTGAAGAGTGTGAATAAAAAGGGTTCCTTTTCTTTTGATGGTTAGACCTACACCATCCTTTAGCCCTATGCCTTGTTCATTTTTTACTTCTGCCTTTAGCCCTGCGTCTTGTTCTCTGGGTCCACGGACCATGAACTGAGAAGATGCTAAATGAGGCTCATTCTAGCTACAGGGATTGTGTTAGCAGATATAAATAATAGTGTCCATTTTAATAAGATGAAATATCTTGGAACAACCAAGAAATAAACTGTTATTAGTTTTATATTATTTCAGTATTTCTATCATTATCTCTGTTACGGACGTGGGAGTAACTGATAGCTTTACTTTCCATGTGGGGAAACTAAACACAGATAAGTTGTGTTATTAAAAAAAAAATCATGCTGTATCTTGCACTTGGTTAAAAATCAGGGCTAGGGAAACTTCAGAACAAGCTTTCCAAGATGTCTTTGTAGCCAGAAAATTATTGTTCATTGGTCCATTATCGCTCA
This sequence comes from Lagenorhynchus albirostris, assembly GCF_949774975.1. Classification (NCBI taxonomy): domain Eukaryota; kingdom Metazoa; phylum Chordata; class Mammalia; order Artiodactyla; family Delphinidae; genus Lagenorhynchus; species Lagenorhynchus albirostris. The sequence continues at coordinate 18,965,530 of NC_083105.1, read as the reverse complement.
AGAAGGAATTTGTATACCATAGCATATCCTAATAGAGATTTACATTAAGACTGCAAAGCTGGGCACTGAGAGTAGTTGGTGTATAACCCTCTGTTCTCATTTATCCTGAAAGGCAAGTTTCCTTCAGAGTGGGTGAGGGAGCCCCAGTACCTAACTGCTTGCTACCCAAAAGTTTACTTGTCTCCAAAATTCCATTTTGAGGTCCAATTGAAGCAAAACCACGTTCAAAGATTAGGCTTAAATTGCATCCTCCTGATTTTCAAAAGAAAACCTTTGCTTAGAATTAGTTCTCTGTAAGTAGAACAATTAGCATTTTCATTCTAATTTGGGACCAAAAAACCAGTGATTCTTAAACTGTGCTCCCATAGCACACTCTATGACAGATTGGCTCAAGAGATTCCACCACGAAAATGATGTATTTAGAGTTGCTGTAGAAGACAAAAATCCAGGACAACCAGTTAAGTTGGAATTTCAGATAAGTCATGAATATTTTTTAGTATATAAAACAGAGGTATGTCCCTCTGCCTTCTGAAAATATCCAAGAAGCAATCACATTTTGAAATTAAGATTTTATTTTTTATTTACTTTTTGTTGTCCAGGGTCCTTTAGTGAAGAAGGATTTTTAAGGGTGAAATGAATAAATCTGGGTATGGATATGTTGTCTCTCATAAATAAAATATTGCTCACTACTTTTATAAAGTAGCTTTCCTTATAGAATGGCTTCTTTTTGCACCTATATTAAAAATGTCAATTTATCCCAATTCTAAGGAATTTATAAAAGGAAATCTTGGGGCATGAATTGTTAAACCAAGGTTTTCAGGAATTACACACTCCTAAAATTTTTTTTTTTTTTTTGCAGTATGCGGGCCTCTCACTGTGTGGCCTCTCCCGTTGCGGAGCACAGGCTCTGGACGCGCAGGCTCGGCGGCCATGGTTCACGGGCCCAGCCGCTCCGCGGCATGTGGGATCTTCCTGGACCGGGGCACGAACCCGTGTCCCCTGCATCGGCAGGCGGACTCTCAACCACTGTGCCACCAGGGAAGCCCACACACTCCTAAAATTTAATGTCATAATTTAATAAATTTCTGTCACTGCTACTTTGGGTTTTTTTTCATTTAAACATTTAGTAGAGATTACTGAACACCTGTTCTATGTCAGATGGATATATAAATATGAATGAGAAAATATCCCCTCCTTCAAGAATCTTACAGTCAAATGAGCAAATAAAGACACAGTTAAATGCAAGAAAGTGACATAGTTGCCATAACACCTCATAAATATCACCCACAAATTTGTTACTTCTGCTAAGAATACATGTTCCCAAAAACCAAAGTGCTTCTAAAACAAAGTGACTAGATAAACATATGTAAAGTTAGCTTTTATTGACTGTTTATTGTGGGCTAGCCATAGTGCTAATTTAGGTTAATCCATAATCTAAATGAATCCTCATAATTCTATGATGCACATTATTTTATTATTCCTTTTTTGAAGCCGAGGCACAGCAAGACAGATCCACTGGCCTTGCCCAAGTACACACATCTGAAAGGCAGCCCAGCTGGTGCCCGCTATGAATCAAAGAAGCTGGGAGATAGGATGGAGTCAAAGTGACTCATAACTTTTGTTTCTTCACAGCAGATTTCCTGAGGGATCACCAATATCAGAGCACCTATTTCTAATGTAAAATACTGGCATAGTCAGAATATTGTTGGACCAATACCTGATTATATTTGAATTTTTCTCTACTGCACTGACCCATTATTTTTTTTCATCATCACCATTTTGCTCTGGAAAATGATCATAGATACAGCCTAGAAGTCTTAACCTGTATATGTGGACTTCATCTGTATCAGTTAGATCATCTGAAGGGAGAGTATCTTTCAAAGTGGTTAATACCGGTGGACAATGAATTAATTCAGACATTTAAGAATGAAATAATACCAATCTTGCACAAACTCTTCCAGAGAACAGAAAAAGGCAGCATACTTCCTAACACTTTAGGCGGTCAGAGTAACCTCAATTCTATAGCCTGACAAGAATATTTTAAGAAAGAAAAATTACAGATTAATAGATTTCATTTAAAAAGATATAAAACATAAATAATATTAGGTTGAGCCATATACATTTGTCATTTTTAGGTCAAATATTGTCAAATATTAGCCTTTTCATACGGTTCAAGCTAGCATTAGGAAATTGGATCTAACTAGCTTTAAGAGTAGCATCATAATCAAGTGAGTTTGAAAATACCAATCAATATAATTCATGCATAAAAGAAGTAAAAATTATTAGCATCTTAATAGATGCAGAAAAAACATTTGATAAGATTTAACAGCCATTCATGAAAATAACTCTTGGCAAACTATTATAGATTTATTAATTATAACGAATATTGTGGTAGGCAGAAGTCTAAGATGATTCCCAAGATTTCTGCCCAATGGTGTGTATTCTCTGTATAATTCCCTCTCCTTGACTGTGAGCAGAACCTGTAAATATGATGGGCTATCACTCCTACAGTTGATGTTGAGTTAATCAAAAGGCAGATTATCCAAGTGGGCCTGACCTAATCTGGTGAGCCATTAAAAGGGACTGGCATCTCCCTAAAGTCAGAGAATCTCCATTGCTAGCTTTGAAGATGGAAAAGGCCAAATAACCACGGCTCGAGTGTGGCCACTAGGAACTTAGAGAACCCCCCAGCTGACAGCCAGGGAAAATACAGAAAACAAAAGGGACCTCAATCTTACAACCACAAAGAACTGAATTCAGCCAATAAATGATGTTAGAAGAGGACCCAAAACTCCAGAAAAACTCCAGATACAAACTCAGCCCCAGCTAACACCTTGATTTCTGCCTTGTGAGACCCTGAATTGAGATCCAGTTGAACTCTGCCCATACTTCTGATCTACAAATCTGTGAGATAATAAATCTGTGTCGTTTTAAGTTGCTGAATTTTGGTAATTTGTTATGCAGCAACAGAAAGCCAACTCAAATATGTATTTTAAAAATTCACAGGAACCATTATACTCAATGACAAATATTGAAAACTTTCCCCTAAGATCAGGAATGCCCACTTTCACCATTTCTATTCAACACTATACTGGCTGTTCTAGCAAATGCAACAAAACAAACAAACAAAAAAGTTAAAAGCATAAGGATTGAAAAGGAATGGATAAAACTGGCATTGTTGACAAATTACATGACTGTGGACCTAGAACATCCAAAAGAATCTGCAAACTTTTAGAATTGACAAATAAAGGTAGCAAGGTTGCTGGATAGAAGGAAGGTCAATATACAACACAAAAAAATGTATTTTGTGGCTAGTAAGCAACAAAAAGTAGAAAATAAAATTTAAAATAATTTACAATAGCACCAAAATAATCAGATACATGCAAAAAATATAATGAAAGATGTGTAAGACTTTTATACTAAAGCTAAGACAATATTACTGAGAGAAATGAAAAGAGATTTAAATAAAGGTAGAGATATACGATGTTCATGAATTGGCCCAATACTGTGAACATATCAGGTCCCCACAAATTAATCTATATACCTACTGCAGTCTCAATATAAATTCTAGCAGTGCTATGGATTGAATGTTTGTGTTCCCCAAAATTCATATGTTGAAATCTTAACCCCCACTGCTGTAAAGGTATTAGGACTTAGGGCCTTAGGTCATGTGGATGGAGCCCTCATGAATGGGATTAGTGCCCTTATAAGAAGAGACACAAGATGTCTCTCTCTCTGTGTCTCTTTCTGTCTCTCTCTCTGTTTCTGTCTCTCTCCCTCTCTCTCTCTGTGCCATGTGAGAATGCAACGAGAAGGCTGCCTGCAAATGAGGAAGAAGGCCCTTATCAGACACCTGATCAGCGGCCCCTTGATCTTAGCTGTCCCAGCCTCCAGAACTGTGAGAAATAATTTCCCGTTGTTTAAGCTATCCCATCTATGGTAATCTGTTAGAGAGCCTGAGGTGACTGAGACAAGTTGTAGACCCACTTGTTTATTTTTGCTTTCATTGCCTGTGCTTTTGGTGTCACAACCGAAAAAGTCAATTCCCAGACCACTATCAAGGAGATTTTCCCCTATGGTTTTTTCTAGGAGTTTTACAGTTTCAGATCTTACAATTAAGTCTTTAATACATTTTGAGTTAATTTTTGTGAATGGTGTAAGATAAGTATCTAGTTTAATTATTTCGCATGTGAATATCCCATTTTCCTGACATCATTTATTGAAGAGACTACCCTTTCCCCATGCGTATTCTTGGTGACCTTGTCAAAGATTAGTTAACGGCATATTGTGTACATTTATTTCTGGGCTCTCTATTCCGTTCCATTGGTCTATGTGTCTGTTTTTATGCCAGTACCATACTCTTTTGATCACTATAGCTTTGTAATATAGTCTGAAGTCAGGATGTGTGCTGTCTCCAGCTTTCTTCTTCTTTCTCAAGATTGCTTTGGCTATTTGGGGTCTTTTGTGGTTTCATACAAGTCTTAGGATTATTTTTTCTATCTCTGTGAAAAATGCCACTGGAATTTTGATAGGGACTGCACTGAATCTGTAGATAACTTTGAGTATTATGTAGATTTTAATAATATTAATTCTTCCAATCCATAAAACAAGCTTTATTTCCATTTATTTGTGTCTTCTTTAATAACTTTCATCAATACCTTATAGTTTCCAGTGTACAGATATTTTACCTCCTTGGTTAAATTTATTCTCAACTATTTTATTCTTTTTTATGCTACTGTAAATTTTTTCTTAATTTCTTTTTCAGAGAGCTCATTGTTAGTGTATAAAAACACAACTTATTTTTGTATATTGATTTTGTATCCTGCAACTTCACTGAAATCACTTATTATTTCTAACAGTTTGTGGGTGGAATCTTTAGGGCTTTATAAACCTTATTAAATATAAGGTTTTATATAATAACATGTCACCTACAAACAGAGAAAATTTGGATACCTTTAGAAAGGAAATAATCAAAAAAATGCAAAAGAAACTGACAAAATGGGAAAAAAATATTTGCAAGCATACATACAATAAGGGGTTAATTCTAAAATATATAAGGAACTCATATAAGTCAATAGGAAAAAAAACCAAATAACCCAATTTAAAGCTGGGCAAAGGACATGTACAGACACTTTTCCAAAGAAGACATACAAACGGCCAACAGGTATATGAAACGGTGCACAACATCACTAATCATCAGGGAAATGCAAATCAAAACCACAATGAGATATCACCTCATACCTGTTAGGACAGCTTTTATCAGAAACACAAGAGATAATAAGAGTTGGCAAGCATGTGGAGAAAAGGCAACCCTTGTTCACTGTTGGAAAAATAATTATAAAAAATATTGTAGCCATTATGGAAAAAGTATGGAGGTTCAAGAAATTAAAAATTGAACTACCATATGATCCAGCAATCCCACTCTGGGTACGTGTCCAAAAAAATGAAGCCAGTACCTGGAAGAGATATCTGCACCCCCATGTTCATTGCTGCATTATTCACAATAGCCAAGATACGGAAACGAACTAAGATTCAATTGACAGATGAAAGGGTAAAGAAAATGTGAGATATGTATATATAATAGAATATTATTCAGCCATAAAAAGGAGGAAATCCTGCCATTTGAGATAATATGGATGAACCTAGAGGATCTTATGATAAGTGAAATAAGCCAGACACAGAAAGAAAAATAATGTATGGGTCAATTAGATTGTAAGTGTGAGGAGGGTTTTAGATTCTATGGTCCAGAGTAATGATTAAGGGGATAGATTTGCATCAGACCCGTATTCAAATCCCACCTTTGCCACAATTACACATGTTATGTAGAAAGCCTGGACAAGCTTTCTAACTGTTCTAACTATTCTAAAGTCTTAGTTTCTTCGTATGTTAAAAAAAGGGAGGGGAAAAAGTCATCTGTTTAGGGTTGTGGAGAACACTAAGTAAGGTAGGAAGGAAAAGTGCTTAACATGATGCCTGGCACATAATAAAAGTTCTATAAATGTTGCACGACTACTCCTCCTCCTTCTGCAGCTGCTGCTGTCTGTGTCTTCCTCTACAGCACATGGCAAATTTCTAAGAGCAGAGTGCAGAGCAGATACTTAATAAACAGTTGCTGGTTGGGAGCAAAAAAAAAAAAAAAGAAAGAAAGAAAAGAAAAATAATGTATGATTTCACTTAAATGTGGAACCAAATAAGTTGAGCTCATAGAACTAGAGAGTACAACAGTGGTTGCCAGGGGCTGGGGGTATGGGGCTGGGCATGGGGGAAATGGGGAGATGTTGGTCAAAGGGTACAAAGTTTTAAGATGAATAAGTTCTGGGGGTCTAATGTATAGTATGGTGACTATAGTTAATAATACTGTATTGTATATTTGAAACTTAAGAGAGTAAATCATAAGTGTTCTCAGCCACGCACCCAAAATGGTGAACTCCATGAGGTGACGGAAGTGTTAATTAACTTGACTGTGATCATCATTTCACAATGCATGCATACATTAAACCATCATGTTGTATTCTCTAAATATATATATAATTTATATATAAATATATACGTATATAATTTTTATTTTTCAACTATACTTCAATAAAGCCAGAAAGAAGAAACAAAAACAAACAAAACAATAAAACAAGTTATCTTAAAATTTATATGGAAATGCAAAAGTCAAAGAAGAGCCAAGAAAAGGTTATCATGGCACATTAGCTAGGTAGGGAGAGAATGACTGTTTTTTTCAATAAATAGTACTCTGTCAATTGAATATCACTATACAAAAAAACCATATCTTAACTCCTACTTTACACTGTGTATAAAATTAAATTCCAGATGGATTGCAGATTTAATTGTGAAAAATAAAACAATAAAGCATTTCAAGAGAAACTGCAGAAAAACACCTTCTTGACTTGGGCACAGCAAATATTTTTAAAAAACCTAAGGGCCTTCCCTGGTGGTGCAGTGGTTAAGAATCCGCCTGCCAATGCAGGGGACACGGGTTCAAGCCCTGGTCCAGGAAGATCCCACATGCCGCAGAGCAGCTAAGCCCATGTGCCACAACTACTGAAGTCCATGCGCCTAGAGCCCATGCTCTGCAACAACAGAAGCCACCACAATGAGAAGCCTGCACACTGCAACGAAGAGTAGTCCCCGCTTGCCACAACTAGAGAAATCCCGCTCGCAGCAACGAAGACCGAACACAGCCAAAAATAAATAAACAAACAAACACATAAATAAATAACACATAAGGAAAAACTATAAAAGAAAAACATCTGTTAGATCAAACTATGCTATAATTATAATTTTGTGTTCCTCAAAAGACACAGGTAAAAGAGCTAAAAGGAAACCTACAGAGTGGGAGAAGGTATTTTCAATGCATACATCCAACAAAGAACTCATATCCTAAATACATAAAGAACATCTCTACATCCGTAAGGAAAAGGAAGACTTTACAATAGAAAAGTAATTTTAAAAAACTTAAACAAATACTTCACAAAGGAGGATATTTGAATGGCCAATAAACTTACGAAAAAGTGCTCAAATCATTTGTCATCAGGGAAATTCAAATTAAAACTATCACTCACTAGAATGATTAACATGAAAAAGACAAAAAATACAAGTATTGACAATTATATGGAACAGCTAAAACTCTCATGCACTAATGGCAGGAAAATAAATTGATACAAATTTTGGAAAACTTTTGGGGAGCACCTATAATATCTGAAAATAAGCATATTCCATGACCCAACATTTCCACTCCTAGGTGTATGCCTAATAGAAATTAAAACATATGTCCACCAAAAAACAAGTACTAGAATATTTCATAGCATCCCTACTCATAATAGGAAAACATTGGAAATTGCCTAGATCTCCATCAACAATAGTAAGTAAATTGTGGTATATTCACACAACGGAACACTATACAACAGTGAGAATGAACAATCTACAAAGACATATGAATGTGGATGAATCTCAGAAAAATAATGTTGATAAAAGAAGCCAGACACACAAGGTCATGCTACATGATTCCATTTATATAAAAAGTACAAATTAGACCAAACTAATTGCTGCTGACAGATATCAAGATGGTAGCTACCCTTGTGGAGGGAAGTGACAAATTGGGGGAGGGGTTTCTGAAGTGCTGGAATGTTCTGTTTCTTAATGTGTGTGCTGGTTATTCAGCTGGATTTAGTTTGCGAGAATTCATCAAGCTATGTAATTATGTGTGCATTTTTCTGTGGGAATATTTTACTTCAACAAGAAGTAAAATTTAAAAACAAGCAAACAAAAAACCCAGCGCCTTGTAGGCAATCCAGGTATCTACCCATTAGTATCATGATCAGCCAGCCTAGAGGGGTGTTTATAACAGAAGGAAGCAGCTCGCTACAGCTGGGTGACAGAATCCATCCTAGTTTTAAATTCTATCAGAAATTACATGCAGAAATGCAAAACATATGAAAAATGTTTCAGCCTAATTAGTAGTCAGAAAATTAACTGAAAAAATATAACTTTTACCCATTAAATTGTAAAGTTTTTTTTTCTTAAGGTCATAGTGGATGCTGGTGAGTGTGCTGTGAAAGACTACTGTTCTATTTTGGGTGAGGATAGAAACTGATTCAACCCTACTTCGGGGAAACTATTTTGGTGATACGTAGCAGGAGTCTAAAAGTTCCTTTTATTCTTTCATCTAGTTATTCTTCTGGGAATATAAACCAAGGAAATAATATGAGTTACAGAAAAAGCCTATGACTAAAGTTGTATATTATAGCATTCTTTATAATGGTGAATGAGAGAAGGCATTTGAATATCTGACAAAAAGATAGTGATTAAGTAAACCTGGCACTTTTCATCTATTCAATAAAACATTAAATAATCATTAAATATTATGTAGGAGTTTGCAATAACATAGAAAATTCTTAAGTTAGAATGTTGAATAGGAGGAAATAGACCAAAATAATAATCGCAAATTATTCGGGTATAGGATGGTGAATGTTTTCTTTCTTTCTCTGCAACTGATTTATACTTTCCAAATTTTCTTTGCTGAGGATAGATTACTTTTACAAGGGAAAACAAGGGGGAAATCAACTTTTTTTCCAGATGACAATAACGATATGCCCAGATGAAACAAAGACAGAAAATGATCTTTGACATACTCTCTGCTTAACTAAAAATAACTTTCCATTTAAAAAAATAAGTTGAATCTATGATTATATATTTGCCACTGCCTACTGGCTTTTGGCTATACTTTAAATTTCACACGTCTGGAAAAGAACTCACCATTCCCACCACCACTACTCTGAAAAACAATGCCTGCTCCTGTGTCCTGTTAGTGAACTGGTGCCCAAAGCTGAAAACTTCATCACCTCTTTCTCTCTCTCTCTCTCTCTCCCTCTCCCCGCCCCCAATCCATATAAGCCCTCTATTCTACTATACAAATTTGCCTGGACTTAGAAATCTGAATACAACAGTCTCTCTTCTTTGTTCTCACTGTCCCCGCCTTAGTTCAGGGCCCTTAAAATCATGTTTGGACAATGACCTCCTAAATTATTTTTTTGCCAGAAGTATCTCTTTGCTCCAGTCCTCTGGCCAAACCACAGTGCCGAGTGGGGAACTGCATTTGAATGGTTGGGTTTGGAGGTAGGTGGCAAGCATGTCCAGTGGGCATGGGACCTCAAGCCATAGGAAAGCCGATTACAAATGTTGTTTTGGGCCCTCAGCTATACCTTCTAGATGAACCACAAGGGCGCGAATAACAAAGGCTGTTCAGATCACTCATGATTCAACAGAAATGCTGAGCTGATTTCACAAGCAAGGATAGTGGGCTAGGCAGGGAAACTGGGGCACACTGGGGCCACTCTTCCTCACCTGGGGGCTTCTCCCTCCCCCAGAGCGCCCAGGGCAACACTCAGATTGCTCGCATATCAATATATTATTTCTGGAGAATGTATTAAGACTATTTGCTAGGGAGTCAAAATGATACAGATGCCTCCTTTGAAGAAGGGTGTTGCATCTGCTTGTGAGCAGGTGAGGAATAAAACTACTTATATTAGGCTTTTAAGAAAAAATGTACATACAGACCAAAAGTGGGCCGATGTGATTGCTTTATGGACCAACTTCTCTCCTCCTACCTCCTATTTCACCTTAACTCTTCTCCATCAGTCACACTACTACTACTTAAGCTCCGGTGGTACATGCGGGGGTTCCTGGGCTGACGCTAGGGATGACACAGGGATTCATTTAGTCCTTCGTCAAAAATTCACTGAGCGCCTGCCATACACCAGATGTGCTACGTATTGGATGCTGAGGATAAACTTGTGAGTCAGACATTTTTCCTGCCTTCAAGAAGCTTCAGTCTTGTCACTAATGGGCTCAATATCCTCACAACCAGCTCAGAGCTGGCGTGAAGCTACAGACTCCTCCCAGAACCACTGGTTTTACTTGAATCAAGCCAGCTGAGACCGAGCCTGCCTCGGTTCTCCCCACTCCCCAACCTTTTATTTAACAAGTCATCTGCCTTCTGCAACAAATACTGTTTTAATCCCCTCTCCATGTTCATGTTCACACTTTTCTTTTTACTCTCCCATTTGTCTACGTGCTATATTCATGGAGCCCTCCGTTTGCATCCTAGGAGACACTGTGTGTATGTGTGTGTCCCTGCATCTTCTCCCTACCCAGAGCGTCCCAACTCTTTGAAGGCAGGGACCTTGCCTTTTAGTTTAGACATGCTTCCAATGTCTTGTTCTGACAGTTTCGCTTAAGAAGTACTGTTGATCAACGGACTAATTGGCTGAAAGACTCTGAGACCACCTATCCTGTATAACAGAATACGTTGGCTAATCCAGACAAGTTTCTCTGGGATGAGGCCACCTGAGGTGAGATAACAGGGCACTGCTCACGGGGGTGCTTGCCCCGTAGGGCTTGACATGTAGCAGATGCCAAAGTTTGCCCAGGGTGACTAGTAGTGAGCACTGGGGTTCACTTAGTACAGTTAATTCAGCGAGAAAAAATAGCGAGAGAGCATTAAATTAAAATGCAATCTTTGGTCCTTCCTAGAATCTGGCTTGATATAAAAAATTCCTGAGATGCTACAACGAAGTAGAATGGACTAATTCCTGTAACCATAGGGAAATGTGCAGAATTCTTATGAGTAAAACTGTCCAGGGCTCCTGCATTCCCATCCCTCTTTTCCTATAAAAGTGTCCAGATTTTCTAGAAGTCAGTGGGAAGGACTTAAAGTGGGATAGGCTAAATTGTTCTCAAAAACAATTTTTCCCCAGACAACACAAAGAATAATCAGTAGTAGGACTCAAGTTTATCACTGCAAGGTACGGGATGAATCCTCAAAGAAGAGCCCTTAAGGCAACTACAAACATTTAATTATAAGATCCCTTGCTGTGTAACCACTAGACAGTCAAGTACCCCAAACCCTTGCTGAATCCCAGCCCATGTCCTCCCAAAGGCAGTTAGACTCCTACCACACTAGTCTTAATACCCCAGAGGATTTCCATCTCCAGGGGAGAATAAAAGCCTGACTCAAGTAAACTGTGACTTGGATGAGGCAGGATATCCAGCTATGTCAACATAGCCTAGCGGCTAAAAGTCAGATTGCCTCATTTTGTTGTGGACACACTGTCGGAGTTTGAATCCTGACTCCACCACTCATTAAACAATTACACCGTGGGACAATGTGCTTAACTTTAGGTTTCCTCAGCAGTACCACTGCAGCAGCAATCCCCACAGAGTTATGTGGAAGACTAAACTAGATAACCTGTGTGAGGCGCTGAGCATGACATTTGGCACACGGGAGTGTGCGGCCAGTTTTTATCTGTCCCACTCCACTGGGTCTCAGACTCAACATGTGTAAAGAAGACCAGCCCCTCCCAAGGTGGGGCAGGCTTCCCAGTCTTGCCATTGCATGGATTTGAACTCACAGGGCTCTCCTTGAAGCTCCCCGAGTCTTGTAGACTGTCTCCACTTCTTACCCTGAATCCCAAACTAGAAGAGGGATCTTATGACCTTCAAATATTGAAGCATTGTGACGGCTGACTTGGAGATGTGTCCTTTTGAAATAATTCCAGGGGAAACTGTCTTCACGTGAGCATGTTCCAAAGCACGTCCTGCCCAATGTTGGTTCTCTGAGGACCTCATCAAGAAAAGCCTTCTGTGGTTAGATACATTTTTAAAGCACTGGTACCATCTCTCTTGGAGATTGTCATGTGCATCTGCATACGAAAGGCTTGGAGAGATCATGGACTAAAGAAAACCTACTTGACTTCCTCTCACATAATGTTTCTGCTATTTATTTTATTACAGATCTGTTGTTAATATCTTGGACCCCATGGTCTTAGGAAAACACATTAGAAATGAAGGAAGATGTCAAAAACAATAAACGATGCTACCAGAAGCAGCCACCATTCCTTTGTCCCAAATTCTCAGAAAACATATTTTAAATGCTCTCTACATACTGGCCACAGTTAAACTCTCCTTTAGCATAATGATCTTACCTGGCTGCATCACTGAGGTCTTGCAGACTCTGGGACTGTTATGGGGGTCCTGTATTCATAGATGATCTGTTTGTTTGTGAAAAACTTTATGTGCTTATTAAGCACAAATAGCTTGAGTTTGATTTTGATTTTTTTTCAGAAGAAAGTTGTCTTCCTTAGAAAATAGATCATTCCACTCCATTCTACACCAATATGTTTTCTCCTCTCTCTCTCTCTCTCTCTTTGTGTAGTAATCTACTATAGAATCTGTTCCCACAGATTTGGGGAAGGAAAAAAAAAGCCTCCAGCCCCCAGCCCCCCTTCCCCTTTGCCTTGCAAGGCCCCCGAGCAGCTGGTAGGGTTTATTGCTCTTCCCCGACATTGGCTTCGGTCTTTACATGAAGTAAGATTGATTATCCTCATTCGAAAACGTGAAGATCCAGCGTGCGCCTTTGTCCTGTGTCCCCTGAGAGTGAACTGGCATCAGCAGCGTGCTGTAAACAGGCAGCACTCTGGGGCTGGGAGCAGCGACAGCGACAGTGTGGGGCAGGTGTGTGAGGGCCACGCCACCACCCCCTGTCCTTGTCCGCCTCTACCTTGTGCTCAGGGTCCACGAGGGAGGCTGCTGCCTCACCAGACAAGGCCATGGAAAGAGCAGGCTTGTCCGATCCTCCCGCGGGACCCGCGTGGCAATGCTGGCCAGGTAGGAGCTGCAACCACAGCTGAAATGGTCCTTCATTCAAAGGCACCTTCAATTACGACTCTGGGGCTACACTGATGTTGAGCAAGATGTGTCTCTGTGTGTGTGTGTGCATATGTTTGCACACACATGTGCACACTGATGTTGGGGCTACACTGATGTTGAGCAAGATGTGTCTCTGTGTGTGTGTGTGCATATGTTTGCACACACATGTGCACACAGTGCACACGGTGTCTGCCTCAGCGGCCCCAGAGACAGGTTGCACAAACCTGGCACACGATGAGATTCTCTCGAGGCTCTCATTTTTCATTTCACCAGTTTGGCTGAAATAAAAACTCAGCGTCCTCACAGTATTGAACCACCATTCCAGAGCCAGCCAAGGTTTGGAACATAAAGAGAGGTGAACAAACCAGCGTGTAGGCAACCCAGGGAAAGTAATTGTTCTTCTTAGCAGCCCGGCTGCTTCTCTGCTTAACATCTGAACAAGTTAATTTGGAAACATGGCCTTCTGGAAAGAAACGGCACTCATCTAAGCGTCCAGTGGATTCATGCGGAGAAATGCCCTTTCGCCAGGTAGAAACAGTAAATTATATTTGAAATCCGTTTCTATTGAAGGAAAAAAAAATCTTCTCTTCCCCGGGAGGCAATCTTTTGGCCTGACGGCAACATTTAACCACGGCCGTCCAACTTCAGAGGTCACTTTTCTGCTCACACCAGAGTCTGGCAACTAGGGGAAGAATTTTACTAATCGAACCAGAAGCAGTTTAATTAAATACAAAGTCACATAAAGACGTTTGCCCTTTGCCAATCCTGGGCTTCAAGGAACTGATCTCAGAAGCATCTACATCAGATAAATTGGCTACATTGATCCTGCTCTGTAGAAAGGGTGCTTCATCTAGATCCAATCAATGGCAGACTGAGGTGTGATGTGAGACGAAGGGAAGGAATCAGGCGGTCCCCTGTTTCTGTGATGGAAGTCAGGCTTCAAGGAGCAAAAACGCCTCTGTTTCGTGTTGGCTTGTTACCTCCTGAACACCGGGGCTGTTGAATCATGGCTCCAGGACTGCCCTTTCTTCTGGGCAGAGCGAGAGATGGTAGCGGACTCAGAAAAGAAGAGCCGGAGAAATACGATCCAGACATTGTGTCTTTTGTTCTGTCCAGAGCTTTGCAAGTCTGTGTTTGACCCTCCGTCACCAATTAATTAAACAACAATAGCAGAGAGGACCTGCTATGTTTCTGACACTGAGCTAGATGCTTTACCAAATTATATTTTATACCTTAGACCTGAAAATTCAGCTATGAAGTATAATGGAGTAGGTTTGCCTGGGAGTGAATCCTATCTCCCAAGAATTAGCTGTGCGATTTGGGGCAAGTCACTTAAGCTCCCTGAACTTCAGTTTTCTCACCTCTAAAGTCAAAATACTGATAATGATAGTTAAAGGATTAAATGTGATCGTCTTCAAAAACGCACTTCACACAGCTATCACTCTCATTTCCATTTTACAGATGGGGAATGTGGCTCAGACAAGATGATTTGTCTCAGACTTCACTGCAGATAAGTCACAGAGTTGGGGGATCCAAATTAGATTTACTAGGCACCTTCCACAGTGTCACCTGGCCATGACGAAATGTGATCGATATATATTTTGTGCTATACGCTCTGTGCTAAGATCTGCCAAGAAAGACAAAAGAAATATCTAATTATGTCATTTCTCATCTTAAAAGCAGTCCAGACAATGAGCACTTATGTTTGGCCCTTACCATAAGCAGATGAAGGGTCCCCAGAGAGTCTCCATATAAGACTGTGTGTTACTACAGAGAGTAATGATACTATTCGCATGTCCATATGATCTCACGCAACCAGCCTTGGGTCTGGTTTAGTAATCCCTTCTTGCTTGCTGAAACCAAGGGCAATAAACCATTCTTCCATTTTTAACATCCCCACCTGAGATGAATAGAGATGTTTCATTTCATATTCATCCTCTTCTTTCCTCTCCCACTGTCTTCACTCTCTCTTCATATCCATTTGATTTAGTTTTATGTTGATGATGGGCAGATTTTCCTTTCTCCACATGCTAATTCATTTCTTAGGGCTAAGTTTCATACCTTGCTTCTTTTTTTACACTGCTCTGCAGATGAAAAGCTCAGGACAGAGCTTGGTATTTATTAATGGCTCAGAAATTGCCTGTTACTGTTATTATTACTGTTATTCTTAGCCTTTGTCTTTCCTGACTCTTTAAAAACATCTGCATTTATCTGAACAACATTTTGGTATTTCTAGTCCTAAAATAAATTTCTCCTTGCTCCTCTCCATATGCCCGTGCTTTTGAGATGAATTGCTGTCCTCATGATTACATATGGTGGGTGCATCACATTGTATCTCTGGTTTGGCAGGTCTCTCTGACTCTGATAGCTTTATTGGTTGTGCACTCATGGTCTTTTCCACATGCAGAGCCTTCCAGGTATATGTCCTGGCTTGCCCCAACTTGGCTCAGCTCCAGATACCAAGAACTTTCAGGCTCAAGTCAGCAGCACAAGGCCCTTTTCCAAAAACATCGCAACTGGCAAGGGATTAGAAGCTCTCTTTCCACCAGTAAACCATGCATATATTTAGCCTGATTTCCCTAAGCCTGGGGCACAGGGTGCTTGGAGAATCACTGGAAAATTCTGTGTTCCCCCAAATCCAGGCTTCTCCCACTAGCCTCCTCTATGTGAGCTCAGACCACAGATCTCTAGTCCCTGGTCTGTGCACTAGTCATCTCTGGAAGGCGAGTACTATCTTGAACCCACTGCAGCCCTGATAAATGTCTACCCCTTGCAACTCCCTCAACCTGAAACCCTAGCTACTGCCTGGGCTCCTGCTTCAATCTAATGGATTCCTCTGGAAGAAATATGCCATCCCCTCACCTATTATTGACCAAAATCTCCTGTTGCGTTTCTTCCACCCACTGGATGAAATCTTGAAATTTTATTTCAACAATCATTTAATAAGCGTAACTTCTGGGCTCAAGCACTGAACAGCACAAAAAAATAAATCAGACTTGTTCTTGAGGAACTTTCAGAGTCATGGGACAACCCAACAGGAAGTGACAAAAATTGTTACAAATGGAGGTACAAAGAAAAGTAAGCTGGAAACAGAAAGGAGTGTTTAACAAATTCTCCCTGAGGGGGTGTGTGCCTGTGTGTGCTTGTGTGTGTGTGCTTGAGTGTGTGTGTATGTGTGAATATGTAAATGCTTATGAACAGCTCTTTTTTTTTTTTTTGCGGTACGCGGGCCTCTCAGTGTTGTGGCCTCTCCCGCTGCGGAGCACAGGCTCTGGATGCGCAGGCTCAGCGGCCATGGCTCACGGGCCCAGCCGATCCGCGGCATGTGGGATCTTCCCGGACCGGGGCACGAACCCGCGTCCCCTGCATCGGCAGGCGGACTCTCAACCACTGCGCCACCAGGGAAGCCCACAACTCTCCCTTATAACTGAATTCTAAATAATCTCCATGTTTTAAGTTGTATCTGTGTTCACATGTGTGTACATGTCTTCATTAGGGAATGAGGGAGAAAATGGGGAGAACAAGAAAATGATTTCACTGTTGTGGGTATTTTATGCCTTTATTCTCTGCAATGGGAGTCTTCGAACACAAATAATTGAAAAAATTATTTCTAATATTTTATATGGATGAAACCAATAGCAACAAATCATAAAAATGAAAAAGTCAAGAGGCTGAAATGCAAGACACCAGTGTAGTAATTCAGCCTTGGATGGTGAAAATTCTGGTTTTCTTCCAACCCACGGGCTATGCCACTGAGTCTCCTTTGCAGGCTGCTCTTCATCCTCTCATGCCTTCAGTGTTGGAGGGCCCCAGATATGCACTCTCAGATCTCTTCCCTCTTCTGTCTACACTGTTGCCCTCATGCCATGACTTTAAATACCACGCACGTGCTGATGATTCCCAACTACACGCTCAGCATTTCACCTGGACGTCCAGGCTTACGTGTAGCCAGATGAAAAGCTGACATTTTGGTATTCCTTCAAAACTCACATCATCTCCATTCATTCAGTGCCTTGAGTTCAGTCTCTACTCTTCTTTTCCATGCTCTTTGTCTACAAACTGGTTCTTTTTTCAAAATCTGACCTCCTTTCCATACACTTCCGCAAATACCCTAGTGCAAGCTCCCATCAGCCTCTCACTTTTCTCTCCAACTCTCTCCTTCCCACATACTGTAGGTTGTCTACATAGCGGTCAAGAGTAAGTCATCCGTGCAAATGGAAACGAAAAGAAAGCTGGAGTAGCAATTCTCATAGCAGACAAAATAGACTTTAAAATAAAAACTATTCCAAGAGATAAAGGAGGACACTACATAATGATGAAAGGATCAATCCAAGAAGAAGATATAACAATTGTAAACATTTAGGCACCCAATATAGGAGCACCTCAATACATAAGGCAAATGCTAGCAGCCAAAAGAGGGGAAATGGACAGTAACACAGTCATAGTAGGGGACTTTAACACCCCACTTTCACCCATGAACAGATCATCCAAAATGAAAATAAATAAGGAAACACAAGCTTTAAATGATACATTAAGCAAGATGGACTTCATGGATATTTGTAGGACATTCCATCCAAAAGCAACAGAATACACTTTCTTCTCAAGTGCTCATGGAACATTCTCCAGGGTAGATCATATCTTGGGTCACAAATCAAGCCTTGGTAAATTTAAGAAAATTGAAATCGTATCAAGTATCTTTTCCAAACACAACACTGTGAGACTAGATATCAATTACAGGAAAAGATCTGTAAAAAATACAAACACAAGGAGGTTAAACAATACACTACTAAATAACCAAGAGATCACTGAAGAAATCAAAAAGGAAATCAAAAAATACCTAGAAACAAAGGCAAATGAAAAGACGATGACCCAAAACCTATGGGATGCAGGAAAAGCATTTTAAGAGGGAAGTTTATAGCAATACAAGCCTACCTCAAGAAACAAGAAACATCTCAAATAAACAACCTAACCTTATACCTAAAGCAATTATAAAAAGAAGAACAAAAAAACCCCAAAGATAGCAGAAGAAAAGATATCATAAAGACCAGATCAGAAATGAATGAAAAAGAAATGAAGGAAACAGTAGCAAAGATGAATAAAACTAAAAGCTGATTCTTTGAGAAGATGAACAAAATTGATAAACCATTAGCCAGTCTCATCAAGAAGAAAAGGGAGAAGACTCAAATCAATAGAATCAGAAGTGAAAAAGGAGAAGTAACAACTGACACTGCAGAAATACAAAGGATCATGAGAGATTACTACAAGCAACTATATGCCAATATAATGGACAACCTGGAAGAAATAGACAAATTCTTAGAAAAGCACAACCTTCTGAGACTGAAGCAGGAAAAAACAGAAAATATAAACAGACCAATCACAGCACTGAAATTGAGACTGTGATTAAAAATCTTCCAACAAACAAAAGCCCAGGACCAGATGGCTTCACAGGCAAATTCTGTCAAACATTTAGAGAAGAGCTAACAAAACTCTTCCAAAATATAGCAGAGGGAGGAACACTCTCAAACTCATTCTACGAGGCCACCATCACCCTGATACCAAAACCAGACAAAGATGTCACAAAGAAAGAAAACTACAGGCAAATATCAGTGATGAACATAGATACAAAAATCCTCAACAAAATACTAGCAAACAGAATCCAAGAGCACATTAAAGGATCACACAACATGATCAAGTGGGGTTTATCCCAGGAATGCAAGGATTCTTCAAAATACGCAAATCAATCAATGTGATAAAACATATTAACAAACTGAAGGAGAGAAACCATATGATCATCTCAATAGATGCAGAAAAAGCTTTCAACAAAATTCAACACCTATTTATGATAAAAACTCTCCCAAAAGTAGGCATAGAGGGAACTTACCTCAACACAATAAAGGCCATATATGACAAACCCACAGCCAACATTGCTCTCAAGGGTGAAAAACTGAAACCATTTCCTCTAAGATCAGGAGCAAGACAAGGTTGTCCACTCTCACCACCATTACTCAACATAGTTCTGGAAGTTCTAGCCACAGCAATCAGAGAAAAAAAGAAATAAAAGAAATCCGAATTGGAAAAGAAGTAAAGCTGTCACTGTTTGCTGATGACATGATACTATTCATAGAGAATCCTAAAGATGCTACCGGAAAACTAGTCGAGCTAAATAATGAATTTGGTAAAGTAGCAGGATACAAAATTAATGCACAGAAATCTCTTGCATTCCTATGCACTAATGATGAAAAATCTGAAAGAGAAAGTAAGGGAACACTCCCATTTATCACTGCAACAAAAAGAATAAAATACCTAGGAATAAACCTACCTAAGGAGACAAAAGACCATTATGCAAAAAACTATAAGACACTGATGAAAGAAATTAAAGATGATACAAATAGATGGAGAGATATACCATGTTCTTGGATTGGAAGAATCAACATTGTGAAAATGACTATACTACCCAAAGCAATCTACAGATTCCATGCCATCCCTATCAAACTACCACTGGCATTTTTCGCTGAACTAGAACAAAAATTTTCAAAATTTGTATGGAAACACAAAAGACTGAATAGCGAAAGCAATCTTGAGAAAGAAAAATGGAGCTGGAGGAATCAGGCTCCCAGACTTCAGACTATATTACAAAGCTACAGTAATCAAGACAGTATGGTACTGGCACATAAACAGAAATATTGATCAATGGAACAGGATAGAAAGCCCAGAGATAAAGCCACACACATATGGTCACCTTATTTTGATAAAGGAGGCAAGAATATACAGTGGAGAAAAGACAGCCTCTTCAGTAAGTGGTGCTGGGAAAACTGGACAGCTACATGTAAAAGAATGAAATTAGAACACTCCCTAACACTATACACAAAAATAAACTCAAAATGGATTAAAGACCTAAATGTAAGGCCACGCACTATAAAACTCTTAGAGGAAAACATGGGCAGAAGGCTGTATGACATAAATCACAGAAAGATCCTTTTTGACCCACCTCCTAGAGAAATGAAAATAAACACAAAAATAAACAAATAGGACTGACCTAATGAAACTTAAAAGCTTTTGTGCAGCAAAGGAAACCATAAACAAGACGAAAAGACAACCCTCAGAATGGGAGAAAATATTTGCCAACAAAGCAACTGACAAAGGATTAATCTCCAAAATTTACAAGCAGCTCCTGCAGCTCAATAACAAAAAACATCAACCCAATCCAAAAATGGGCAGAAGATCTAAATAGACATTTCTTCAAAGAAGATATACAGATTGCCAACAAACACATGAAAGAATGTTAAACATCACTAATCATTAGAGAACTGTAAATCAAAACTACAATGAGGTTATCACCTCACACCAGTCCGAATGGCCATCATCAAAAAAATCTACAAACAATAAATGCTGGGGAGTATGTGGAGAAAAGGGAACCCTCTTGCACTGTTGGTGGGAATGTAAATTGATACAGCCATTATGGAGAACAGTATGGAGGTTCCTTAAAAAACTAAAAATAGAACTACCATATGATCCAGCAATCCCACTACTGGGCACATCCCCTGAGAAAACCATAATTCAAAAAGAGTCAGGTACCACAATGTTCTTTGCAGCACTATTTACAATAGCCAGGACATGGAAGCAACCTAAGTGTCCATTGACAGATGAATGGATAAAGAAGATGTTGCACATATATACAATGGAATATTACTCAGCCATTAAAAGAAACAAAATTGAGTTATTTGTAGTGAGGTGGATGGACCCTGAGTATGTCATACAGAGTGAAGTAAGTCAGAAAGAGAAGAACAAATACTGTATGCTAACACATATATATGGAATCTAAAAAAAAAAAAAAAGGTTCTGAAGAACCTAGGGGCAGGACAGGAATAAAGACGCAGATGTAGAGAATGGACTTGAGGCATGGGGAGGGGAAAGAATAAGCTGGGACAAAGTGAGAGAGTGGCATGGACTTATATATACTACCAAATGTAAAATAGGTAGCTAGTGGGAAGCAGCCACATAGCACAGGGAGATCAGCTCGGTGCTTTGTGACCATCTAGAGGGGTGGGATAGGGAGGGTGGGAGGAAGACACAAGAGGGAGGAGATATAGGGATATAGGTATATGTATAGCTGATTCACTTTGTTATAAAGCAGAAATTAACACCATTGTAAAGCAATTATACTCCAATAAAGATGTTAAAAAATAAAAATTAAAAAAATCTAAAAATATGTATATATATGTATATATATGCATTTATATATATAAGTGAATCACTGTGTTGTACAACTGAAATTAACACAGTAGTGTAAATCAACTATACTTCAATAAAAAAACTTAAACTTAAAAAAAATAAAACTACAATGAGGTATCACCTCACACCAGTCCGAATGGCCATCATCAAAAATTCTACAAACAATAAATGCTGGAGAGGGTGTGGAGAAAACGGAACCCTCTTACACTGTTGGTGGGAATGTAAATTGATACAGCCACTATGGAGAACAGTATGGAGGTTCCTTAAAAAACTAAAAGTAGAAATACTATACGACCCAGCAATCCCACTACTGGCCATATACCCTGAGAAAACCGTAACTGAAAAAGAGTCAGGTACCACAATGTTCATTGCAGCACTATTTACAATAGCCAGGACATGGAAGCAACCTAAGTGTCCATTGACAGATGAATGGATAAAGATGGGGCACATATATACAATGGAATATTACTAGCCGTAAAAAGAAACAAAATTGAGTTATTTGTAGTGAGGTGGATGGACCTAGAGTCTGTCATATGAGTGAAGTAAGTCAGCAAGAGAAAAACAAGTACCATGTGCTAACACATATATATGGAATCTAAAAAAAAAAAAAAAAAATGGTTCTCACGAACTTAGGGGCAGGACAGGAATAAAGACACAGACCTACTAGAGAATGGACTTGAGGACACGGGGAGGTGGAAGGGTAAGATGCAACGAAGTGAGAGAGTGGCATGGACATATATATGCTACCAAATGTAAAACAGAAGCTAGTGGGAAGCAGCCGCATAGCACAGGGAGATCAGCTCGGTGCTTTGTGATCACCTAGAGGGGTGGGATAGGGAGGGTGGGAGGGAGACGCAAGAGGAAGGAGATATGGGGATATATGTATATGTATAGCTGATTCACTTTATTATAAAGCAGAAACTAACACACCATTGTAAAGCAATTATACTCCAATAAAGATGCTAAAAAAAAAAAAAGTGGAAGTCAAATCATGCCATAGCCTTGCTCAAAAATCTCCATAGGGGCTTCCTTGGTGGCGCAGTGGTTGAGAGTCCGCCTGCCGATGCAGGGGACACGGCTTCGTGCCCCGGTCCAGGAAGATCCCACATGCCGCGGAGCGGCTGGCCCCGTGAGCCATGGCCGCTGATCCTGCGCGTCTGGAGCCTGTGCTCCTCAATGGGAGAGGCCACAGCGGTGAGAGGCCCGCGTACCGCAAAAAAAAAAAAAAAAAAAAAATCTCCGTAGAATCTGAGACGTATCATTGTTCTCAACAAGGTGCCTCCTGCCATCTCTCTGTCTTCTTCTCTTTTCCACCAGTAAGCCCTTGTTGCTCATCTATTTTGTGTAATTTTTATCTGTAAACCCCATATTTTATAATCTCTTTGAGAGAATCTAAGAAGCCAAAGGTAAAGGAACAGTCCAAGAGATTTTGAGCCTGAGTCGCTGAGCGAAGAGTACTTGGAAGAAATTGAGGAATTGGGAACTAGAAATAAGTGCTAGAGAGGGAAGTTCAAAAGTTATTAGAGAGGCAATGGTATTGAAGCCTGGGGTTTAATAAGATTTCAGACTGGGAGACCGAAAGGAGAGAGGAGCAAAGAATCAAAGATTAAGCCTTGGGACCTGCCGGTTCCTCGGGGTGGGAAGAAGAGGCAGGGCTCCCCTTTCTCTTCCCTGTCCTCGGTAGCTTGGGACTGGGGAATGCACCTGACTGCAGGTGAGTTAGTTGGTGGGCCTCGGATGACAAATGAGGTCCAGTGTGAGGGACACAGAAAGGGTAAGGTTGTGGGGAAAATTCAGGGAGGAAACGCAAAAGACCAGTTGAGCACGACAGGATGCTGAAATAAGGAAAGTGCTCGTCTGGGTGACCAGAATGAATTATCATGTAGGGGCACAAGATAGGGCAGAATGGAAAGTCCAAAGGTGACGATCAAGTCCAGTCTCTTTCTAAGAATGGGCATCGTTCTTTCCTTCCTTTATTCATTTCCCAAATTTTAGACAGGAAGGAGGCTACTGAAATTCATGAATAAGTAGATCTCCTACCTTCAAGGATGTCCCAGTCTGTGACTGCAGGAAAAAGAGAAGAGAGTGATGTGAATGAGGGGAGGTAGGGGGTCTGGGAAGGTGATTGGGTGGAAGTAATGGAGCAGAGGAAATCTGGCTCATGAATAAATGGCGAAGTACTTAAATGACAAGACGGTGTCAGGAAGTTGACAGAATGAGCCAAAGATGAGTGACCCGTAGTTAAGGGCAATAGTGATGACAGTAACAATTACATTTTACAGAGCTCTCAGTTCTCTTTTGTCTGCTTAACTTTTCTATCTGCAAGCACAACTCATTCACTCCTCACAACATTATATGCGGTATATGACATTCCCCCTTTATTTATGGATGAGGAAACAGAGGCTCAGAGAAGCAACGGAGTTGCCTAAAGTTTCACAGTCCCTAAGCCATAAGTTTGGGTGAGATACTTCACTGCAGTGTCATGCAGCAAATTCACAAAGTCTTATGCCAACACCACCTTATTTCCTCATAAACCATACCTAGATTTATTGGCCTGTTTCAAGGATATCCTTATAAAATCTTTCCAACAGTTTTTGTGTTTGGGGTTTTTTTCCTGGAATTTTATCCAAAAAAAGAACACGGTGTAATAACCCAATTCTAAAGCTTACATCAGCCTCCTTTGTGCCTAGAATCTGAACTTCATCAAATGGATCTCTTGAACCCATACCCTGTGAGTTAATAATTAAAGTTCTCACCACATAACCTCTATGGGTGTTTTTGTTTGTATTGCCCAATAATTGGCATCCAGAGACAGTTCCCCCCCAAAAAAGGCTTTGAAGTGTGTGTCCTCTTCTCTCCAGGAACAAAATGGTCCTTTGGGAAAATTAGCACCACCATGGCTGTTAAAGATGACCCAGTCTACGTTCCTCAATTACAGATGGAGCCTAAGGTACTAACTAGTTTAATGATCTGCCCAGAGCTGTGAGAGCATTTTTTTAAATTCACATGTATTTTTACGGAATTTAAATGCCCTATATGTAAAATCATGAAATAGAATCGATCAGGAATTATTTAGTTTAACACCCTCATGTTGTAAATGAGGAAACAGAGGCACAGAGCAAAGTGATGAGTCTGATCTCACACGGGAAACATAAAAGACCTGAAATCCTGGTCTCCCAACTCTCTCCTTGGAAATTTTGCATAGAGAGTGCCTCCCTCAATACAGTCCATGGACACTGTCATGCGTTAACGAAAATCTGCCTCCCATTTTGGACTTACTAAATCGTGATTTCTGGTAGTAGCTCGGGAATCTAAAAGCCTTGGCTTGAGGACCTTCTGAGTACAGACGTCGCCATTTTTTAAATGCAGATTTGATTGCCTCGTGCCATGACAAGACAATTTTTGCCTTTCCTTTGTACTTTAGACCTTTATGGGGAAGGCAACCGAAGACCCCTTGTAAGTTTCATTAGATTTTCATTCCTTGTGATTTTTTTTCTTCCCTATGGTCCATTAAATCAGTGTTCCCCTCCCTCTTTGAAGCCCTTTTTCTGTGCCAAGAGAAGGCAGTCAGAGGTGGGCACCACTGTCTCCTCACTTCTTCGGCCTTCTGACTACTGTTGGCTCCTCCAACACGTGGGTTTCCTGCTCAATTTTCTCTCATCATGTTCTACCTGTTTGGTTCCCTGCAGGAACTCCCTAAGGATTCCCTCTTTTCACTCTTTTTGTGCTATTCTAAATATTCACAAATTCGGGAAGAGAGTGAAAAGAGAAGATGGATTTGAGGAAAGAGGAACATTCTATGTGCATTTTCAAACGTGGAAGGCAAGGTGTTGCGTCCACTTGCCCCACATCGAGATTATGAATCCAGACTAGAGGCTGGCTCTCCAGATTTTCAGAACACTGTCCGCATCCAGCCTTGAAACAATGCCGCCCCTTGTAGACTCCAGGTCTAACAAGGATCCTGCTAAGTCCGTTTTACCAGAATCTCCACCCCTGATGTCTGATTACCTTCAATATCTGATCGAGTTTCTTAGCCTCCACCATCCCTCAGGCGGAGTGTCTGATCACCCTTCCTGTCTTCAGCAAGCATCTTGTTAGGTCAGTTTCACCAGAATCCTCCCTTATCCTTGATGTTTCCTCTTAGTAATTTTCCATCCACTGGCTCTTCCCGTACCCCAGCTCCTTGGCTATAAATTTTCCTTGTTGTATTTGGAGTTAAACCCAATCTCTCTCCCCTAACACAAAACTTCATTATAGTAAGTAGCTCCCCTTCAATAAAGTCTTCTGTATCAGTCTCTTAACAAGCGTCATGAATAATTTTTCCTTAACAATATAATCTCTATACATGGTCTATCTGTGGTCTCCTTGGTTTTTCTAAAACTGGTGGGGCAAAACTCAAAGTCACCCTGATCCCAAATTACAAGAAAATGTAAAGGTAAAGTCCATTTATGTGCAAGCTCACTACTCAACATTACATCTAATAAAGCACAATGAAAAGACAGTTCAATATTGCAGAAGCGCGTCCTGGCCAAGAAGTTTTGGTGAGCTAGAAGTTTCGAAATACACATGCCCTAGAAATTGGGTGCCCATCTTCACCTCGGTGAGAATAAAGCTCCAGGCATTTATGCAGCCCGGACTGCCAAAGAGAGTGGGGCAAAGTTCAAGGATCCACTGAGTTTTAGAATCCGACAGGAAAAAAATGGAATCATTCCTACTTCTGCTCCAGTTTCAGTCTCCTCACACGGATCATTAGAATGGCGATAAATCTAATGGATAATTGCACAACTCTTCAGGTTTCATTGAATGTATGATCATGAGAAAGAGGCCAGTGTTTATTACCAGTTGACTCTGCCCTGGAATATCTTTTCAATGCTGATCCCTGACAAGGTGACTGGATACCATGACCCAAGCCAAGTAGATGAATAAGTCAGACAGTTAATAAGTACACGCTGAGACTCCAGGCAGGATAAAGTAGCCAGGATAACCACAGTTAGCACATGGCCACCTTAGATCAGCACGCTGGGCACGGATCATCTGAGACCACTTAACTCAACCACTGCAGGCGCCAGATGCCTGATGTCCTGCAGCCTCCGTCAACCACTGTGGCATGTTCCTTTCTTCTCTTCCTCCCTGTCATATTTCCCCCTAGCTCATTCATTCAATAACACCTCTTGGAAATACTGGCTGATAGTTTCACTGTTTTCTCCCCTCCTGGTTGATAACACTCTTGGAGACCAGGAATATATTTTCGAATATACATTGTATAAGAAGTGGCTAAGCGTACATGTTTTAAAGTCGGACTACCCAGGTTCATAGACTTAATTCCGTGATGTACTCCTTTTTATCCCTATGACCTTAGGGATGTTGCTTAGTCTCACCAAGCCTCAGTTTCTCATCTTTAAAAGAGAGAAAATAACAACTACATTTTAGGTTGTTGTATAAATGAGATGATAATGGCCATAAAGGTTTAGCAGAGCGTCTGGCGTCCAGTCAATTCTCAGTAAGTAAGAAGGCCCCAGTTCACAACTCTGGACCTGTTCTGTCACTTTACATGTGTCACTGAACTCTTATAACAGCTTTCTGTGGTATCATGATCATCCTTATTTTGCAGCCTAAGATCCTAAAGCCAGTAATGGCAGAATCAGGATTTGAAGCCAGGCTGTCTGGCTTCAGAACCTGTGCTCTTAACCTCCAAGCCACACTTCCTTGAAACAAAGTCCAATCTGGTAACCACATGAGAATATTCTATGTAACTCTCTCAGGGCTCCATAAGACACCGCCACCATTTGCATTGGAAAATGATGTCACTGTGAATAAACACTGTTCATCACTTACTTGTGATGTGGAAACAGACAGGCCTAATTTTTCATAGCGGCTGAGGTCCAGTGGAAGCCGTGCTTGAGACCAGCGGTACAAAAATTCTCCCCACCTTTGCCCCTTGTTTTGTTTTAGTTCATCTTTCAACAGTTTACGGGAATGTGCCCTGAACTGTATAGTGTAAACCTCTACTGGGACAGCACCTGCCTGAACTGTAACTTTTAAGCAAAGGCAAATGGAAGATGGACATTCACACACTGTTTCATAATAGAATGATGACTCCCAGAAAGGAAACAAATATGGTGGCCTGGTCCCTAGAAAATCTCAGCTTCTGACGCAATGTGCCCCCTGATGTCTGGTGAGACGCCTCAATTCTTGAGGCAAAATGCGCCTCCATAAAGAAAGAAGCAGGATGCTCTCCACAATCTAAAGCATCTTTGGACCTTTGACCAAAAGTCACCCCAGAGCATCTATCTACAATTACCAAAGGGAAAAACAATCCCTTTTCCCTATATTATCCTTTCTGACGCCAGGCTTCCAAAGTACTGAAGAAAGGTAAGGACCCCAAAGGAGTTAAAACTATCTGAATAATTTTTGCAGACAAAGCCTGAGAAACAGAAAAGCAATTCTAAAAGGGAGAAAGAAACAGCTTTCAAGGCCCAGAACTGCCACCGTGAGCCTTCCAGGGACACACTCAGAAACCTGGCTGACACACTGACTTTCCTGTACAAGCAATCAGATAATAAGACTCCTTTAAGAAGCCCAAAATAGTTAAATTCATCACCATAATTTAATTGTACAGGTGATTAAAGAGCAGTTCGCCTCCCCTCTTTCTCCGGCGCTGCTTTTGTGGATTAGACTAATCAAATTGGGGATTCCAAGAGTACTGTATTAGTTATCCCCATCCCTTTTAATTTATTTGATGGCCTCCTCTGTGTGTGTGTGTGCGTGTGCGTGTGTGTGTGTGTGTGTTTTCTGACTGGCTGGACATCACTTAGCCTTACCACAATATGTAAATAAATAATGGATAGGGAAACTTTCGCAGAGAAGAATAAAGCATGCCTCCATTCTAAAGTTACATTTGATGTTTTGAGTAATCCACGGGACGTGGCCTGCGAGCAACGGAGCTTATTATTTCTGCTTAGTGGTCTCCAGGCACAGGAGAAGAGAGAGGGCAAAGGAAGGAAGGAAGGAAGAAAGAAAAGGAGCCTGAATTTACACTCATCGCTTCAAAAGCCCTTTTGTACTCAGCCAACTTCTCCTGGCTGAAGATGCTGTATCTGCCAAAAGGTCGCCTGCAAGAAAGCATACAACACAACGCAAGTATGAAACAGTCCATTAAAGGACTCTCTTGCCGCCCACCACCGCCTTCTTTTAATAATTTTTCTTCTATGTTGAGGACATATTTTTAGAAAGTGGCACTTAGTCCTCGACAATGCTGACTGCGATTAGAAAAGATTCACCTCGTTAGCGAAGCTTTGAGCTCCATGGGGCTGTTTGGGTCAATTGTCTTTTCACCTGGCTTGGGCCACCAAGTCACCGTGAACTAAGAATAGGAGTTATTTAGCATGTAGCACCCGTCGGAGAGCAGCCTCTCTGAGCGGTGGTCTGAGGGGAGTGAGAATGGCTGTCTTGTTTGGGTGGTTGTTTTTAGCTGCTCTTACACATTCAGACTTTCTGTCCATTCAGCCAGGGAGGCCACGTGTCCAAAACCTGAAAGGGGCTAGTGCTTTAGAGCAACTTGGTTAAACTTGCCTTTTCATATGGAGCACAGTTTAGGCAATCTTCCAGCCAGTTTTGGGAAATGAATGTTTTTAAATGTTTATATTTCCACACGGGTGCCCAAACTCCGGCATATGTTGTCGGGTGCGTGAGCAGGTAGAGAAGGAGGATAAAATCGAAATCAATAGCGTGATCAGAAACTTATTCCATCACAGGCTTCCTGGACACCTGCTGAAAAGTCACAAGTCTAGTGAAATCACTGGTTGAATGTTTTGGTTTCCATGATGCCAACTGGCTGACTTTTCCAATGAACTGACCAGTTGTTCTGGCATTTTTCAGCAACAACTCTAGTTCAAACTGAATTATTTAGAAGAAATTATCCCATTGGTGGATGATCAAAGCCTGTGCTTCCTTTCTATTTACTTCCTGGGCACCTGCTGTTTTGTCCATTTTAATATTAATTAGTACCCCCAACCTTGGGAAGTATAGTTCGGTTTACTTCAACAATTACTTTATTGAACATCTGTCATGCGCCAAGCACACTGCTAGCTTTGGGAGATAGAAAGATAAAAAGAGGTGCTCGCTGCCATCCACAATTTTGGGATTTAATGGGAGACAGACATGTTTTCAAAGCAATGCTATGGAAAGAAACCCAGAGTGGTTTGGAACTACTGGGGAGGAGCCTTTGGCGCGATCTGGGCTCTCAGGAATGACTTCGAGGAGATGAAAACTGGGCAGGGTTTTAAAGGCTATGGAGGAATAAACCAGTTAACAAAGAGTGAGTAAGGAATTCCAGGAAGAAGGAATCACATAAAGAGAAGCAAAGACGCATACAATAGTGGGATTAGCGGTACAGTAGAACTGGAGCATGAAATATGACGACAGAAAAAGGATGGAGTGGAGAAACAGGACAGGGGACCAAACGCTGGAGGGTCTAGCCATCATTTCAGAGCATCTGTACCTCATCTCAAGGGCATCAGGGAGCCACTGAAAGGTTAAAGCAGGGGTGTGAGGGGGTCAGATCTGAATTCTGTTAGATCTTCATGTGGATGGATTTGAAGACTGGAGATGGGAGACTGGTTCACGGACTATTGCGACCATTCAGGGAAGAAAGAATGATATTCAGAATGAGGGATCTGGTGGCTGAGTCATGAAGGAAGATTCCCGTTTGTCAAGTGTTTGGCAGGTAAACTTAGCAGGATCAGGAGAGGGGAGAGGCTGGAATAATCCCCAGATTTCTGGTTTAGACTGATGGCCGTGCTGTTGACCAACAGAGGACCCTCAGGAAGGGGGGGGGGCGTCTGCAGGTGGGGGAGGGGAGATGAAGTGAGTAGGGAACATGTTGGGTTCCAGTGCCCACTGGACAGAGGATGGATGGCTTTGAGCTTCCAAAACCTTTGATTTGAACCATGACTTCCCAATGAGGCCAACATTTCCCCCAAAAGGGGCTGAAAATTTATTGGGTGGGGGGGACAAAAACACTTAAATACTACAACAGTTTGTAGCCCTTCAAAGGGCCACAGTATATAAACATATTTATGCTCTGTTTGTGGTATTAAAGTTTTATGACGGGGGTGGGGGGCAGGAGAAGGTGGGTGGTGAGTAGCAAAAAAAAAATACCTAAAAAGCTCCTTGAGAGGGCAATAGTGAACCAAAGATTGAGAAACACTCACTTAAACTATGGTTTTATTGTAGGGTATTAAAAGCTGAAAGGGAGTTGACTTCATTAGCAAAAATAGAGTTTGGAGCAAGATTTGAACCCTGCTTGCTTATTTAAATGCAGATTCCAGGACTCCTACCTCCTGTGAAACTGATTCAGAATCCCCTGTGAGTACAGCTCAGGACTCGAATTTTAAATAAAGTGACTAATTGCTTCTCACTCTTTGCCCTAACCAATTAAAAACTACAGGGAGCTGAGATTGGATTAGGAGCCATTATCTCTTTAATGGTGGATATGAAATTGAAAAGACAAGAGGCAGCCTAAAAGCACCAGCATCCTATAAGTAGAATTTGGGAGCAAAGATTTTCCAAATCCTTGAATGGGCAACACATCACTCTCCATAAAGAAGAAAGACAGAGGTAGAGGAAGCTCTGGCAATGCTGCTGTAGTTGTTTTCAGCTGGAAACACCAGTGGCCTGTGTAGATTGGAAAGGAGGGGTTAATCCACTGGCAGACGTCAGTCCTCATGGGGCCAGCAAGGTTAGTCCTACATAAATCATGAGAGCACCAGCATGGTTTTCTTTCTTTCTTTCTTTCTTTTTTTAACATCTTTATTGGAGTATAATTGCTTTACGATATTGTGT
Organism: Lagenorhynchus albirostris; assembly: GCF_949774975.1. Classification (NCBI taxonomy): domain Eukaryota; kingdom Metazoa; phylum Chordata; class Mammalia; order Artiodactyla; family Delphinidae; genus Lagenorhynchus; species Lagenorhynchus albirostris. The sequence continues at coordinate 18,934,240 of NC_083105.1, read as the reverse complement.
TAGTTTCTGCTGTATAACAAAGTGCATCAGCTATATGTATACATATATCCCCATATCCCCTCCCTCTTGCATCTCCCTCCCACCCTCCCTATCCCACCCCTCTAGGTGGTCACAAAGCACCGAGCTGATCTCCCTGTGCTATGCGGCTGCTTCCCACTAGCTATCTGTTTTACGTTTGGTAGTGTATATATGTCCATGCCTCTCTCTCACTTCGTCCCAGCTTACCCTTCCCCCTCCCCGTGTCCTCAAGTCCATTCTCTACATCTGCATCTTTATTCCTGTCCTGTCCCTAGGTTTGTCATAAACTTCCTTTTTTTAGATTCCATATATATGTGTTAGCATATGGTATTTGTTTTTCTCTTTCTGACTTACTTCACTCTGTATGACAGACTCAGGGTCCATCCACCTCACTACAAATAACTCAATTTCATTTCTTTTTATGACCGAGTAATATTCCATTGTATATATGTGCCACATCTTTTTATCCATTCATCTGTCGATGGACACTTAGGTTGCTTCCATGACCTGGCTATTGTAAATAGTGCTGCAATGAACATCGTGGTACATGTCTCTTTTTGAATTACGGTTTTCTCAGGGTATATGCCCAGTAGTGGGATTGCTGGGTCGTATAGTAGTTCTACGTTTAGTTTTTTAAGGAAACTCCATACTGTTCTCCATAGTGGCTGTATCAATTTACATACCCACCAACAGTGCAAGAGGGTTCCCTTTTCTCCACACCCTCTCCAGCACTTATTGTTTGTAGATTTAACATTGTTTTCTTTATTCACCTAAGAAACTCTACTCTCTACCAGGTACTGCCTAACCCTGGAGCTGCACAACACACTTCAAAAACTCATTAGAAATAACATTTATGAAGATTGCGTGAAAGAGATGCAATCAATCCATTTACCCTTCCATGAAGCCAAACCATCACATCTGTACCTCTGCCCCCGCAACCCACAGGTGTGTAGAAGCGTTAAGATACATTTAGAAAAATGCTAATGTGGATTTGGGAAATGCCATAAGCTTAACTGAGCTTCCCTATGGAGAAAGCTCCTTCTCATTCTGTCACCATGTCAATCGTAAGGATGCTGCTAAGTGTGTTTATTACATCCCCCAACACACTCTTCCAATGGTTGTTAATAATAGTAGTGTTCCTCTCCTGCATTTCTGTTTTAATCTCATGGATGCTGAGAATTACGACTGATCTGTTTTCTCTCTTTTCTGGGCTGCTTTAAAAGCAAAAGCCAGACTTGCTCACCAATAGCAAGTAGTGGGACTCAATACTATGTGTGCTTTTATTAGCCTTGTTCTTGCTTCCATGTTATGTTTTTAAATAAAAAGTAAGCCAGGGCCCCTGTGTTTATGGGTCTTTAAGAGACTTGTAAATGAGGTTAAGGCATTATGTTATCTGGAAGTTACCAGCTGAGCAGGGATTAGTTATCTGACTGACCCATCCTAGTTTAGGGCAAAGCTGCAAAGAAACAGATATGAAATAGGTAAACTCTGCAGAAAATGGTATGAGAAGGGTTGAGCAGGAATGGTGAGGTTAATAGAACTAATTCTACTCAGTTCTAACCTAGCATTAAGTTCATTGGTGAAGGGTGGCTTAAGACAAGCAGTGTTCCCACTGAATTTGTTCAGGGATTAGGCACTTAACCCAAATAGATCAAGTGAGAAAAAAGGAGACATTTCCTAGAGTTTGGGGGAGTGAGAATTTTCCTTTCATTCACTGAATTTAGTGGTGATCTGATGTGAGGTTTGGAACCACAGCAGCCATTTTGCTACCGTGAGAGATGTTAAATTCCTGGCATACGGCTTGGTGCCTCTATTTCTTTTCTTTTGCTAAGACTATCTTGAATTTCCTTTGGAAATCAAGCCCTCTCATCCATGTGTCTTGAGTGGGATCAATCTCATCTTCAGCTCCAGATAGGTTGAGTTGGGTTTTCTGTCCCTTGCCAAAACAGACTCCTAATGAATACACAGATCAAAGGATAGAGTAAGAAACATAACATAAAGACAAGGTTGGGGTTAATGCATGAAATGTATCCACTTGCTTCAGGTAAGGTTACTGATTTGGTCTAAACTTTTCAGCAGCCAGTACAAAGAGAGAAATATGAACAGCTGTTGCTACAGACTAAATGTTTACGTCCCCCACCCCCAAATTCATACGTTGAAATCCTATTCTCCAATGTGATAGTATTTGGAGGTGGGGCCTTTGGAAGGTGATCAGGTCTTGAGGGTGAAGCCCTCGTGAATGGGACTAGTGCCCTTATAAAATTAAAAGATGCCCCAGAGAGTTCCCTTACCTTTTCTTCCTAGGAGGACACAACAAGAAAATAGCCATCTATGAACGAGGAAGTGAGCTCTCACTAGACACTGAATCTTCCAGTACCTTGATCACAGACTTCCCAGCCTCCAGAACAGAACTATGAGAAATACATTTCTGTTGTTTATAAGACACCCAGTCTATGGTGCTGTGTTACAGCAGCCAGAAGGGATTATGATACTTCTTTTCAAGGTTCATAGTGTCTATTGATTAAAATAAGCCAGATGCTTAGAAAAAGGACACCTATTCCTAGAAATAAGAACCTAAATGAAATTTCTCCCATGGGCCTTTATAAAGAGGACACTATCTGATGTGGTAAACAACATGCTCAATTATATCCTCACAATAAATAAAATGAGTTATGTATGCCTGTTTGATTTTTCATAACCTCTGTTAGTGTAAGCTAAAGACAGTACAACCAAATATAATTTAGTAAAAGTAACCCTACCAGGGTCTAAAACCACAGAGTCTGGAAATCTAGATTTCTGTAGCCTTGGATTAATCCAGGGAAATTTTTCTGTTTCTCTAGAGTAACGATTTCCTGTAGAGCCCTGGGAGGGTCCCAGTGAACCCTGCAGCCCTCTCTGAGGCTTCCAAGAATCAGGGACAAGTGAGGTATCTGTGTTCCCCCAGTCCTACTTCAGTTAGAGTCTCTGCTTGGATCTCCACTTTCAGAAAAAAAGAAAAGATTTTTACTAAAGAGTTTTTAAACAAATGAACAAAATCGTTTTGAGAGCCAATGACCTGGAGAAACGTATGGTCTACTCATTTTTCAGATCTGTCCCTATAAGAAGTATTGCTTCTTTCCAAGATGTTTTAAGTGTAGTGAGACAAAGGACTTGAGATCACACATCCTGAAAATACCTAGAGGGCACTTAGCCTATGTCTGGTCAAGAGAAGACCCATGGGTTTCAACAGTTGAGTTTAACTGGAAAATCTGGGAAGAATAAACTGCCTATGTTTCACTCAGCTCTTCCATTTTTCTTTTTCCAAGAGGGCTGTCCACAGGAAGTTCTTTGCTCATCCATGCCATAAGTCTTACTCTGGTTGTCCTTCCCCTGGCTCTAGTTGGGGAGCATTGCTTGTATCTGGGAGATAAATCTGTCTACTTCTAGGGTTCAGCCAGCAGGCTTAGTTGTCTCAAACTAAACTACTTCCTTCAACATGGCATCATTGGTAATAAAGGACTGGTGGTAAAGACCCTGCCCTAACATAGTAAGTGGGGACCAAACGATCCTGTCATAGGATATGCAATCAGCTATTATGAGATCGATGGAATAACCAGGTGAGCCTGAGCAGGTAGCTGGCCCGCAGTCCTGCTGTTCCAGTGTGTGATCTAAATCTATCCTGGCACCATCCCACTGAGGATGACTGAGTCAAGATTTTGCGACTGGCTGGGTGTTCCAGGGTGGTGGCAGCAACTCCAGGCTCTCCCAGATATTCAACACCTGTTTTTTCACCCTGACTCAGGGATACTGGGCCAGGAGAATACTGGTGATATGGAGACCCACCCTTCACCTCCCCCTTTCTCAAAATGAGGTTTCCGGAAGTCTCCTCACCTGGCTTTGCCCTTCCCTGCACAGTCCCTCTCCCCCTGCAACTTGAGAAAGGAGTCTGGACAGAGAATTGCCTCAGCCTCTGATCCTGCATCATCACAGGGCATGTTATTACAGGATTTTTACTATAGTTCTTTTAGTTTTCAACTGCTTTACTTTCTCAATTTGGTTCAGAACGTAGGCAGTGGAAAGCAGTATTTACTGGGCCCCTGTAAAGGCTACTAAGAAAAAGCTGATTTCTAGTTGTGATCGAAGCCATGCAGGTTAACCTTATCAAAACTTGTAGAGACGAGCAGTTAAAGCTCATAATGACTTTAAAAAGGACTTCCTCTCAGGTTAATTAATTAGAAACCACAGTTTGCTAATGTCCTTCCCTGAAACTGAAATGGAAGTTTAACTTTTCAGATGGAACCCCTACTTGGGACAAGGACACAGAAATGAGAAATCACCAATAACAATACTGCAGCACAGTGACAGGTTGAGTTTCCCAAACACAATAGCTCGGAAATTCCCATGTTAAGTAGTACTAGATAGTGACAAAAGGGGGGGCATGGTTGCTTGATATCTGACTCTTGACCTTCCTCTTATTAGCACTGATAAGAGTAACAAAATGTCTCCTGAAAATTGAGATGTATCCCTAGGAAAGATGAGCACCCAATTTTTTAGGCCAGAGGATGGCAAAGGGGTGGAGGGGGCGAGCAGAGACTTACTTTTGGTAGAAAAGGTATAATTGGAGAAAAAGCCCAGCCTCAGGACCAAGCTCACCTTCCTCCTAGAAGCTACAGCATCCATGATAACAGAATCACTCCTTCAGCTGGCAGAACCAGCCAGATACCCAACTCCAGCTTGAAGGCATAGCTTCAGCCTCCACCATCTTAAATTCATGCCTGCATTCTTGGCCCTGGGAGATGCATAGAGGAAAGGGGAATTAGCAATTTGGAATACGCTAGGGTCAAATGGCCTCACTAATGTCTGATGAGATGGCGCTAAGGAACTGCTGGGAGTCACTGCCCTGAGTGACATAGCTCTTGAAAGGTGATGGATAGACCCTAAAACTCTCAACTTCCTTAAATAATCCCATTATTAAAACCATCAATCCATGAACTCATCTAAATCCTTTTGGATCTGTTCATTTTTCCAGCTTGTACCTAACAGATTTTCTTTGCTGCCTCCTGCTGAGTTAATTTTTTTTTCCCTTTTAACTAGTCCAATGATTATGTCTCTGAAAAGAGATTCCAACTTCAAAAACTTAACTGTATTTGAATGCCATTTGCACATCCTTGCAGGTTGATTTTTCTTTTCTGTTTAAATAACTAGCACCATTTCCCTGTGGATTCAATGGTCAAAACTAAAAGAATCTGAACTTAAAATGAAAGTAAATTGATCTGTTTGAAAAGAAAATCATTTCTCTCTCCAGATACTCAAAATGCATTTTTAGGAAAGAATAGCACAAAATACCTTCTCATTACAGAATTGAATGAAGACAGTATATTTCACAAGGTATCTGAATCTATGCTACTTATGCAGGCTTACGGTCAACACATTTCATAAGGTACCAGAAAAAGCATTAGCCAGAAGAAATAATTAATATATTTTGATTACTTTAAAATTAAGAACTTCTGAGACAACTTTAAGAGGGTGAAAATGTATCCATAAAGTAGAAAAAACTTTGCAATATTTAGCTAATTTGTATACATCTAAAATATATAAAGATCTTATTTAATTCAGTAGGAAAAAGAGAACACAAGAGAAAAATGGACAAAAACAGACTCATCACAAATGAGGAGATCTAAGTGGATTAAAAAATATATATGAAAAGGTTCTAGTTATCAAGGAAGTGGAAAATAAAACCATGATGAGACATGGCTGGATACCCACCAGATGGTTACATTAAAAAGAAAGAACAAAAATACTAAGTGTTGATGAGGATGTAGAACTATGGGAACACAAATGCTGTTGGTGAGAAAGTAAGCTGTTTGGCACTGCCTCGGAAAATTGGAAGTATGTATAGCTCATATCCCAGCAACGCCACTCCTTGGTTGCCTACCCACATGACTCTCACAGACATAGAAAACAAACTTATGGTTACTGAAGGGGAGAGAGAGGGACAAATTAAGAGTGTGGGATTAATAGACAAAAACAACTATACATAAAATAGATAAGCAACAAGGAGTTACTATATGGCACAGGGAATTACATTCAATATCTTGTAATAACCTACCATGGAAAATAATCTGAAAAAATACACAACTGAATCACTTTGCTATATCCCTAAAACCAACACAATATTATAAATCAATTATACTTTAATAAAAAAATAATGTGCACCAGGAGCCATTTATGGGGATATCTGCAGCAGCAGTATGTATAGAGCCAAAGGCGGGGGACAGCCCAAATGTGTCTCTACAGTAGAATGGGTGAATACATTGGGGTACAATAAAATAGGTACGATGCTGTCATGAAAATGAATCACAATCACAGGCAACAATGTTGAATCTTAAAAATATCATGTGGAGTGAAACAAGCCAGATATTTTTAAAAATGCGTGTGACATACTTGAATGTTAAAATTTAAAAGCATGTAAAGGAAGTAATGACCGTAACGGCTAGTGTCATGGATGGCGTGGTGCTCAAGGATCCCCTCTTCAGGACCTGGCACCATTCTCAGCTGCTGAGGATATTCTCTGGTGATGGCTCATAGCCAGTCCCTCACCGGCATTACCCTTGGCCACAGAGAACTGTACTCCCAAGGTCACCTGCCCTCCCCTGGGGTTGGTCTGTGTCCAATAACTGGCCCATGTGGGACTATGAAAGCCCACTCCCACCTTGCCTCAATTCAGGACAACTCTGAAGGGCTAAACCATCTCAGAGACCCCTGTGGGATTGGCCACTGTCTCTGGGGCAACCACACTGTGGACCAGCTTCTCTCTCTACTCATCTTGCCTTCCCGACTTTCCTACAGGTGTGTATCCCAAGAATATCCCCAGTAAACTTCTGCCTGTAACTTTCCATCTTAGAACCTGTTTGCAGGAAACTCTAAGAAAGGCTTTACCAATTATCTTTAAGAAAAAATGAGCACGGGGAGATGTTATTGGGACTAGGCCCCTTGGGGCCTCTGGAATACCAGCAATGTTCTTGTTTTAGAACTGGATGGTGGTTCTATATGTGTTCTCTCTATAGTAACTAAGCTGTACATTCATCTTTCCAGATCTTATCTATAAGTGTTATATATCACACAGAAAAAAAGGATTAAAAATGACTCTATTTCTCATGGAAGGAGGGAAATATTTCTGATTTAAATGAAGTGTAATATTTGAAAACAGTTTCTCCTAGGTTCTTTGTGGATTGTTTTTTCCTATTTTCCACAACAATTATTTGGCTGTGACATATATTCTTCAGCCATGTTGTGATGGTCCCGGAGCTTTCTCTGCATTGGAGCACCTCCATCAGGTCTCTGGAGGCAGGACTTCTGCCTCACGGTGTCACTGAAAGGAATCAGAGACATCAAATCCCCTCCCCTTACATACAGGGAAAGTAAGGGCTCCTGGAGATTGTATCACTGTGCCTCCAAGCTGTCCTGTTTCCTTCCAATGGAATGCTTATCTTTCTCCACCCCACTGATAAAAAAATTAGGTCTGTGACATGATTTGGCTAAGGAAATGTGAGTGGAGGAGACACATATCTCTGTAAACAGAGATTTTAAGAGTCATTGCATGCTTTGCCATTCTCCCACTTCCCTCTGCCATGACACAAGCAATGTCCCAGACAAAGGCTGCTCCATCCACCAAGGTCCCAGCTCAGAGCACAGTTGGCCCAACTCTTACTCAGCTTGGGCCGCTACAATGAATACCAGGGACTGTGTGGCTTAAACAATAAACATTCATTCCTCATAGTTCTGGAGGCTGGGAAGTCCAAGATCAAGGTGCCGGCATATTTGATGTCCGGTGAGAGCTCTCTTCTTGGTTTGCAGATGGCTGTCTTCTGGCTGAATCCTCACATTAGAGGCAGAGAGAGAGGAGTGGGGGCGGGGGGGAAACTGCGGTCTCTTCATCCCCTTATAAGGTCACCAATTCCATCATGGGGGTGGAACCCTCACGACTTCATCTAAACTTAATTACCTCCCAAAGGCCCACCTCCAAATACCATCACTTGGAGACTAGGGCTTTAACATATGGATTTGTTGGAGAGGAAGACACAAACATTGAGCCTATAGCAAACACAGAACATGGACAACAAATCATCCTTTGTTGTTGTAAATCACTGAAATTTTAGACGTATTTGTTATCAAGACATAACCCAGACTATTCTGACTGATACAGAGTCCTAGCAAGGGATCCTGAAATCCCAAGCAACACATGAAAATATCTCAGCAACTGTGCAGATTCTTGTGCAATGTGCTCCTCCGAAGCCGCAGTGCCTCCCTTCATTTTACGTTGAAATGCACACGCACGTGCACACACACATGGACGTGATGAGCCATCGCTGATAAACAGACACCACTTCTAAGTTAAGTTTTTCTGGATAAAAGAAAAAAAATAAAACCCAAGAGGAGAAAAACTTATATGAAATGACAGCCATGGATTTGATCTTGCTTAAAAACGACTCTGCTTTGAAGGGCTCTTCGTAGCCCCTCTGCAACCAGGCTGAGAAATTCCGATTAGACCACACTTCTTGCTTCCACACCTGAACATGGTCTGTGGCTACTGTGTAAAGCCAGAGTCTGCCTTTTCATCCCGGTCTATCACTTACGACAGCTCCCTGGCACAGCTGACACACCTTGAATACCCAGTGTTCACCACCACCACATAAAAAAGCTAAGAAAGAGAGAGGTTTTCATCACTGGTACCCAGAGGCAAGCTTAGCAGAGAGTGAAAGAGATGCTCATGGGCTTCATTTTGAACTTGCTCCAACTCCACGAGACAGCTGGCAAAAACCTGATCGAATCAAATCTTCAGAGGCTCGTGACTGTCACATCGGGGCAGAACGGAAAAGCTTTTGTTTCAGCCGAATCCAGGCCTTATCACCTCATTCTGTCACTTATATTTTCTCAGTCCACCCACAAATCCTCCAGGATTTACTGCAGATGTAGCAAGCTTGCTGGAAATAATGGTACAAGCAAAGAGGCTAGTCACCTATCGACTCCAAGCTCTGGGAAATACCAATGGGAAATGATTTCCACAAAAGGGGCGCTGGGGTGACAAATGAAGAGAGGGCTGGCTCATTGAAGATGCTAGGACTTAGACAAAGCTAACATCCTAATACCAAGCCACTAGCTTTATCTGATTACATTCGGGGCTGAGGGCTTCCCACACCCCCATTCCAGCCCTCTCCTCCCCACACACACTTTTGCATGAAAGACACAGGTTGCTTGCTTTGGTGTGTGGTGTACCATGAAATGGTAATCTAGAGAATGACTGCAGTTACATAAACCACAGTGTTTTTCTGCCCTATACATACACATACACACACACATACACACACAAAGAAAACAGTTTTCAGATCTGCAAGAAATTTGTTTTTACATTGTTGACTAAAGAAAAATGTAACAGAGGAAAGTACTAAATTATGACAAAGGGGAATTAAGACTGATTTTTTTTTCCCAGAAAGAGTCATTTGGGGGCCTTCTCTTAGACACATTTTGGACTCTGGTCAGATTTGATTTAGGAAGACGTTCCGCATAATAGTAATATCATTCTTCACCCATACGTTTGCAAAGGAAAAATGTGTTTTTATTTTCCCACTTTAATCTTCGAGCAGGCCCATTTTGGGGTAACTTCTTGCGTTCATTTCTGTTATTTTTACTCAGTGTGCTCTCACTCTAAGCAGGTGGCAACGCTGGATTCTGTGTGATGCAAAACGGGCTTAGCGACCCTCATTAGAAAAGCCTTCAGCTCTTAAAGTGAGGAAGAATTATCCTCATGAACAGTTTCTCCCGTTTTCTAATCTCCTCATTTTCACAGAAACAAAGTGAAATCTTTTTTATCTGAGTTGCAATGGACTGTTAATGCTTCCAACTGATTTAGTCAAGATGTACTGTTTCTTTCCATTTCTTTGCCGCAGTGCTTCTCCTCAAGTCTGGTAAAAAGCAGAGTAAAATGGACGAACGATGAAAATTCGAGGATCATTAATACAACCCGCTAATGTGGTTTCAGGGTGAGAGGTTACCGACAGAATTTGAAAAGTTTATTTTAAAAATGAACTTTCTTCAGACCGTACTCAATATATCTGTATTTTATGGAATGATGCAGCTTCAATAATTGGTAATAAGATATATTTGAATACACAGGCTGTTTACCTCACTCAGAAACGCAAAAATTCCTTAAAATCCAACAGTTTCCAATTCATTCGTTCCATTAGGTGGAATGATACCCATTATATCTCCATTTAACCATTATGTGTTGTAATTTTAACATGCTCTAAGAGACATAGCGGAGAACAAAACAGACTCCACCTTCAATCTTTAATATATATATAATTCATTAAAAAGCTGTGTATGTAAGCACCTCTCCTACAAAGTTTCTATCTCTGGTCTCCATTTGTTAGCTTATGTCACACAATCCTCAGGACATAAGATTAATAAAAGATGACTTGCAAGCCAAAACATTCTACCAGTGTCATTTATTCTTAAAATGCCCGGAATCTGATTCATACTGACGCAACAGCCGGTACTGAGTCACAGAATTGGGACTGTTTTTCAAAGGCGAGGTCTCAGAGGGCAATCTTTGGAGAGACTCTCATTCCTAAAATTACCTCCCAGCAGATTCGAGGGGCTCAGCCTTTCACTTGTTCCCGATCATCCCTTGTGTCGCTTTTCCTCAGTTACCACTCTTATAAACATGGGATGTAAAGAAGTGTTTTCTCTTTTTGATTTTCAGTTTTTATGCTCCAAACAATTTCTTTCCCACTGAGATTAAATTTTGCTTTTATCAAAGAACAGCATACACATAGTTTACTGAGATAAATATTCAATAGAACAAGTGCGTTTAAAAAAAACCCAGCCCCACTCTATAAAGGCAACTCCTTCTTGGCCTATTAGCCTTTTCTTCCATATTTCTAAACTATATGCCTCTGCAGCTATGTCAATTTTGACATTTTCTACTGTCTTCCTAATTCAAAAGATGACAATCTATATAACTTTTATGTTCCTCCTACCTATCTTTCCTCTCTCATTATTACAAATTATAGTATTATCACAATTTTTGGTTAAATCAATATCAAATATTCACACTACTCTGTCTGGGTAAATGTTGTTCTTTGCTGAGTCAAGTCATGAACTATAGTTCTATTTTTTCCCCTTGCCCAACTTCTACCTTGAGTCAACCACTTCATTTTCCAGTTGTATAATTTTCTATATTTGTGATACTCCCAAACTCACCAACTAAACTCTGAGTCCCTTCTCCATGTTCTTTCCCACAGTCAGACACTTAGGTAATTCTACCACTTCCACTTCTCCTCACCTAGAATCTCCTTCCTCCTTTAATCTGCAGAACCATCATCCTGACATTTCCAAGTGCTGTTGCCTGAGAAATAAATCTCTTTGCCTCTTTTATGTGCTCTATCCCACTGCATGAATTTCATGCTTCCTCTATCACAGTTTATGTACTCATCTTGGTGTTACCCTGTATTCCTAACAAACGGTGCACAAAAAGCTGTGTGCACTAATACACCAGCTCTTTGTCAAATACACGTTTTGCAAATATTCTTCCGTCTGTAACTTGCCTCTTTTGCTTCCTTAACTGTGTCTTTTAAAGAGTATTTTTTATCCATTCATCTGATGATGGACACTTAGGTTGCTTCCATCTCCTGGCTATTGTAAATAGAGCTGCAATGAACATTTTGGTACATGACTCTTTTTGAATTATGGTTTTCTCAGGGTATATGCCCAGTAGTGGGATTGCTGGGTCGTGTATGTGTGTGTGTGAGTGTGTACCTTATCTGAGAATGTCTAGCAAATTAATATGTTATCCACCTACAGGCTATGCTTCCCAGCCTCTCTTGCAAGCAGGTACAAGATTAAGTTCTCCCCAGTGGAATGTGAGTAGTAGCAATGTTTGAAAAGAGTATTTCTTGCCTTTCACTCTCTTTCTTCTTTCCCATTGGCTGAAATGGTGCTGGTGTGTCAGTTTTAACCATTAAAAGTAACATCCTGGAGGAGGCAAAGGAACAAGATAGAAGGAACTTGGGCCCCCAAAGGATCCTATGGAGCAGATTCTCCTCCTCAGCCTAGATTGCCCACTTAGTTCTGGAAGAGTTAATGAGTGACAAATAAAGACATCAACTTCCATCTTGTTCAATCTACATAGTTTAGAGTCTTTTCGTTACAACTCTAATTAATATAGCTACGCTTTCACCTTTCTGCTTGTTCAAGATGCATGATTCAACGGCTGCCTGGAGAGACTCAAAGGGTCTGAATAAGTACGATTCAGATATAATTAATCAGTGTGATTTGTTTTGCTTTTGTTTAAAAAAGTTTTATTGTGGAGACCTTTTTTAAAATATGAAAATAAAGAAAATAACATAAGAAACTCCATGTACTCGTCATCTGGCTTCAACACATGTCGACTCAAGACGAGTCTTGCTTCCAAATATCTCTTATTTATCGTCCTGGACTCAGAGTTATTTTGAAGCAAATTTGAAACATCCTATCTTTTCATCTGTAAATATTTCAGCACGTCTCTAAAAATAACTATTTGTTACTAGCTCTACTGAGGTATAATTTACACAGAATAAAATTCATTCATTTTTGGTATTCAGCTTGTTGAATTTTGATAATTATTTACAGTTGTGTAAGCTCTACCACAATCAAAATAGAGAACATTTACATCACCCCCAAACGGTCCTTCATACCCTTTGTAGACAATCCTCTCCTTCATCCTTTGGCCCCAACTAATCTGCTTTCTGTAACTATAGTTTTTCCTTTTGTGTTACATAGTCTTTTGTGGTTGATTTTTTTCACTCCACATACTGTTTTTGAGAATCACCCATGTGATTGTGCACGTTAACAATTTAGTCTTTTGTTTACTGCTGAAAGTGTTTCACAGTATGAATACACCAGAATGTGTTCATCCACTCACCAGCTAATGGACATTTGGTTGTCTCCAGGTTTGGGCTTTTATGAATGATGCTGCTATGAATATTTGCACACAGTCTTTGTATGGACATAGAACTTCATTTCTCTCAGGAAATATTTAAGAATGAGATTGCCAGGTTATATGGAAAGTACATGTTTAACTTTATAGGAAAATGGTCAAACTCTTTACCAAAGTGACTGTACCATTATGTATTCCTACAAACAGTATATGACAGCTTCAGATGGTCACCAGCACTTGGCATTGTCATTCTTTTGACTCTAAACATTCTGGTGAGTATACAGTGGTATTTCTTTGTTGTTGTTGTTGTAATTTAATATTTTCCTGATGACTGAGAAGCCCTGATGACAGCTTTCCTGCAATCGTGTGAAAGGTCTCTGAGCCAGAGCAAAGCAGCTAAGGCATTCCTAGATTTCCAGACCTCAGCAACGGTGGGAAATAAAAAAATGTTTGTTTAAGCTGCCAAGTTTGGGGGATATTTGTTACACTGCAATAGAGAACTAATACACCAGCTCTTTGTCAAATACACGTTTTGCAAATATTCTTCTGTCTGTAACTTGCCTCTTTTGCTTCCTTAACTGTGTCTTTTAAAGAGTATTTTTTATCCATTCATCTGATGATGGACACTTAGGTTGCTTCCATGTCCTGGCTATTGTAAATAGAGCTTCAATGAACATTTTGGTACCTGACTCTTTTTGAATTATGGTTTTCTCAGGGTATATGCCCAGTAGTGGGGTTGCTGGGTCATATGGTAGTTCTATTTGTAGTTTTTTAAGGAACCTCCATACTGCTCTCCATAGTGGCTGTGTGGCACATATATACAATGGAATATTACTCAGCCATAAAAAGAAACGAAATTGAGATATTTGTAGTGAGGTGGATGGACCTAGAGTCTGTCATACAGAGTGAAGTAAGTCAGAAAGAGAAAAACAAATACCGTATGCTAACACATATATACGGAATCTAAGAAGAAAAAAAAGGTCATGAAGAACCTGGGGTAAGATGGAAATAAAGACACAGACCTACTAGAGAATGGACTTGAGGATATGGGGAGGGAGAAGGGTAAGCTGTGACAAAGTGAGAGAGTGGCATGGACATATATACACTACCAAACATAAAATAGATAGCTAGTGGGAAGCAGCCGCATAGCACAGGGAGATCAGCTCCGTGCTTTGTGACCACCTAGAAGGGTGGGATAGGGAGGGTGGGAGGGAGGGAGACGCAAGAGGGAAGAGATATGGGAACATAAGTATATGTATAACTGATTCGCTTTGTTATAAAGCAGAAACTAACACACCACTGTAAAGCAATTATACTCCAATAAAGATGTTAAAAACAAAAGAATGCAACATGTGATCCTGGGGTGGATTCTGGGCCACACCAAAGACATTCTGGAACAATTGGGAAAATTCAAATAAGGTCTACGATTTGAATAATAACACTGTATCAATATTAATTACCTGATTTTTATCATTGTACTATGTGTATGATGTTAACACTTGGGAAATCTGGATTAAAGGTTCATGGAAATAAAAAAAGTATTTTTTAAAATTTATAAAGTACATTTTATAATTGTTTTTTATGAAGTATACTTTTTACATCCTGTTTAAGAAGTTTTTACCTATAACCCAATGTTTCTCCTATGTTTTCTTCTAGAAGTTTAATAGTTTTAGCTTTTACAATTAAGCATTTGATTAATTTTGATTAAAGTTTGTGCATGGTGTGAGGTAAGGATGAATGTTTATTTTCTTTTTTTTCATACAGGTAACCATTTGTTACTATTGAATATTTCTCCATGAATTCTTTGGAAACTTTGACCTTATGATGTGAATCTATTTCTGGACTCTCTATTCTGTTCCACTTATCTATACATCTGACCTTATGACAATATAACCATGTCTTGATTATTCTAGCTTTATAGTAAGCCTTGAAACCTGGTAGTACAAGCCCTTCAACCTTGTGCTTTTTAAGACTGTTTTGGCTATTCTAAATACTTTGCTCTTCTTATGCATTTTAGAATCAGCCTATCAATTTAGTTTACTTTTAAAGCATGCTAGCATTATCATCTGGATTGCATTTCATCTATAGGCCAATTTGAGGAGAATTGCCATCTTCACAATTTTGCGTCTTCCAATCCATGGACATGATGTATCTCTCCATTTTTTAGATCTTCTTTAAATTCCCTTCGCAATGTTTTAAAGTTTTAAGCATTTAGGTAAAAGAAAAGAGTATTTGACCTGACTCTTTTTAAAACATAATTTCAATATCATTAATACCCACCAAATTTAATCAATTTTCCTTAATATAATCAACTATGCAGTGTTCATATTTGATTGTTTTATAAACTTGCTTTTCTCTTTTTACTGTTTATTTATTCAAATTTGGACTTAAAAGTGACTCCATACAATGCAGTAGTTGATAGATTTCTTTTCTCTTTTAATTGTATGCTCTTCCTTTACCTTTCTTCTTATAATGTTTTCAGTGTTGTCAAATAAACAAGTTATTCGCCCTATAACGTCTTAAACAGTCTGAGTTTTGCTGACTGCACCTCTCTGGTGTTTTTGACTGTGTTCCTCCGTCCTCAGTAGTACTTGGCTGACCAGATTCAGGTTCACTTCTGGCGGAGAGGACAAGAGTGTCTCACGGATGGTGCTGTACACAGAACATACACAATATCTGATTGTCTTTTTGTGATGCTAGCAGCCACCAACAATCATTGCCTACATTCATCAAATCATCAGGGAGTAAGAAATGGTAAGGCACTAATTCTATTATTCTGTCTTCATTTATTAGCTGGAATACTTCTACATAGGAAAACATTTGGCTTTACTATCTATTTGGATAACCTGAAGCATAATTTGTGTAGGCATTCTCCTGACACTAATTGTCCCCAGAAATGCTTGTAGGTCTTTGGTATCATATTACATATGTATATGTACTCATATACTCACACACACTCACATATACATGTATCTATATAATTAAGATAACCTATAATATTTTTCATTATATGACTAAAGTTATACAAGTTTTCACCAAATCTCAAGGTAGGGTCCCAATTTAAAATGGTTAAAAGAGGGGGACTGGCTACTCTCAAGGCAGTATTGCTCAAATAACTGAAGCACACTTAGGCTTGCCATTGCTAGGTACTAGGCTAAGTGCTTTACAAAAGAGATCTCATTTCATCCTCTAAACAACAGCACAGTGCTATTCTCATTCCCACTTTACAGAAGAGGAAACTGGTGCACAGAGAATTACTTGCCCAAGTTCCAGTAAGTGGTGAGGCCAGGACTGGAACCCAGGAGGTCTACCTCC